>NC_082684.1:64430072-64787010 GCF_949987515.2 Delphinus delphis | reverse complement strand
CTTTTCATTTTTAATGTCTAGTGTTAGTAATACGTATAACATCTACAGTGTTTTGGATCATACAAGACAATGTTGATGTAGGTACTGTCAGATGATTCATCTTGTAAACAGACTATGTAAACTTACGGTACCAATAAACACAGTACAATACTGTAAATGTATTTCCTATTCCTTTTCTTAATAATGTTTTCTTTTCTCTAGCTTATTATATTGTAAGAATACAGTATATAATACATATAACATACAAAATATGTGTTAATCAACTATTTATGTCATCAGTAAGCCTTCCAGTTAACAGTAGTTAACAGCAGTTAAGTTTCAGGGGAGTCAAAAGTTATACTTGGATTTTCCACTGCACAGGAATGGGGGTGAGGGCTGGTGCCCCTAACCCCTGGATTGTTGAAGGGTCAACTATAGTGCAAATTAATTAATTATTAGATGATATAAAGGAATTATTGTTCATTTGAAGGTACAAAAGTGGCATTGTGGTTGAGTAAGAAAATGTCCCCTTTTTCTTAGCATATTTAAGAGTGAAATATCATGATGTCTATGATTTAAATTAAATTACTTCAGCGAAATTTTCAGGAGGTATATATGGCAAAATATTAGTAGTTACTCTGCCAGGTGATGCATGTATGGGAGCTGGTTATACTATTCTCTTTTATTTTGCTTGAAAATGTTCATAATAAAAAGTTAAAAACATGAAAAGGAAAAAAAGATACCATTGGTCATCAAGCTGGATCAGTCATATTGTCCTGGGGAAAAGTAAGCCTAGAACTAACCATCTTGCCAAAGGCAAAGGACGTGAATAAAGAACATGCATTTTCTTTTTAAATTTCTTTTTTATGTCTCTTGTTTATTGGTCTGTGAAAATTCAGTTTATACTAATAAAGCTCTTGAAAGTGAGAATAAGTGCTTATTTATTCAACCACATAATTGAGTACCTACCATGCATCTGTGATGACCCCTTTCCTTGCACAACCTGCTTGTGCTGGGTGAGGGTTCATTACCTAGAGACTCTATTCAGCACAGAGCATTTAAAAGTTGACTTGCGCTCATTATTAGACAAATTCAAATCAAAACTACAATGAGGTACCACCTCACACTGGTCAGAATGGCCATCATCAAAAAGCCTACAAATAACAAATGCTGGAAAGGGTGTGAAGAAAAGGGAACCCTCCTACACTGTTGGTGGGAATGTAAGTTAGTGCAGCCACTATGGAAAACAGTGTGGAGGTTCCTCAAAAAACTAAAAATAGAGTTGCCATACAATCCAGCAATCCCACTCCTGGGCATATATCCAGACAAAACTACAATTCAAAAAGATACACGCATCTATATTCATAGCAGCACTATTCACAATAGCCAAGACATGGAAGCAACCTAAATGTCCTGACAGATGAATGGATAAAGATGGGGTACATATATACAATGGAATACTACTCAGCCATAAAAAACAATGAAATAATGCCATTTGCAGCAACATGGATGGACCTAGAGATTATCATACTAAGTAAAGTAAGTCAGAAAGAGAAAGACAAATACCGTGTGATATCACTTATCTGTGGAATCTAAAATATGGCACAAATGAACCTATCTACAAAACAGAAACAAACTCGCAGATGTGTAGAGAACAGACTTGTGGTTGCCACGGGGGTGAGGGGTAGGGGAGAGAAGGATTGGGAGTTTGGAGTTAGCAGATGCAAACCAGTATGTATGAATGGATAAACAACAAGGTCCCACTGTATAGCACAGGGAACTATATTCAGTATCTTGTGATAAACCATAAAGGAAAAGAATCTAAAAAAGAATATATATCTGAATCACTTGGCTGTGCAGCAGAAATGAACACAACATTGTAAATAAACTATACTTCCATAAAATAAATAAATAAAAAGTTGATTGGTTTCAACCTTTGAAAACTAGTATTTGTATTGACTCTCCATATTAGTAATTGTATCAATTTTACTGGGGCATTCCCACGCCTTGGAGAACTAAAGCTAGGGGAGAGGATATTCGATTTGTACTCTCTGGTTATCTTGATGTCAACTGATTCTTTATTCCAAGACTGGCAAACAATTCACTCACAGTGGAAGAGGCTTGGATGGGGCAGAACAGTAACCAAGCACGAAGTGCCCACAAGCTCTAAACATGAGGTCACTGTTCTGCAAACACAGACTGGGGAGCCTGAGAGCCCCAGAGCATTCAGGCCACAGGAATGGGGTTGTCAGATAAAACACATGATGCCCAGGTAAATTTGAACTTCAGATAAACAAAGAATAATTTTTTAGTATAAGTATGCCTCATGCAATATTTAGGACATACTTAAACTAAAAAAATTGTTGTTTATCTGAAATTCAAATTTACCTGGGCACCCCATAAAGGATGCCCAGGGCTTCCTTCCTTCCTTCCCCTCCTCCCTTCCTTCCTTCCTTCCTTCTTTCCTTCCTTCCTCCCTCGCTCCCTCCCTTCTTCCCTTCCTCCCTTTCTTCTTTTCTATCTTTCTTTTTCTCTTTCCTCCCTCTCTCCTCTCTTTCTCCCCCACTCCCTGCTCTCTCTCTCTCTCTTTCCCCCTCTCTCTGTTTTCTAAACCTAACAACCCTACACAGGAATGAATGAAGGACACACGCACAGATGGGAAAAGCCAGATCGCAGGAAAGGAGAAAACCGTGCACTCAAATTACTCATTCCCCAAATGTCTCTGACCCATGAGGCAGGACACTGGGTTAACGAATTCGATGAGAGCATTTGGGCCAGGGAGGAATGACTGAGGATTTGTGACCAAAGAAGTAAATACGTGAGATTGTTATCTGTGGACAGTCCTCAAAGGAGAAGTTTTCCCTTATCACTTTCTGCCTGAACCCCTGGCTTCTCTTCATTAATTTTTAAAGCATTAGTCAGAACCCACTGAGTATGAGTCCCTATGGGAGATACAAAGATGACTTGCCCTGCATGTCATCTGCCCCACAGGTATCCAAGGACCACCAAAAGTGAGCAAGGGAGAAACGTGGATGTTGGGAAAGGATTATGCCACTGTGTATATTACAGAGGAGCCTGGAGGCTGAGGACTTGATATAATAAAGAATGTCTGTGTTCAAAGCCAGTATCAGACATTGTGAGCAAAAAGGTCCCTGCCCTCATGGAGGCTGCAGTCTAGCAGAGGACCAAGATGTTATATAAATAACCACACAAGAGTTAAAAAGGAAAAGTACAGGGTTTTCTGACAGCTCGTAAGGATCCTAAGGTAGTGGAGGGGTGAGAGCACTGACGTGAAGGGTGGATATCCAGCCGAGACGTAGAGATGCACAGGAATCGGCCAAGCCGGGCTGCAGGAGAGAAGAGCTTGCCGGGCAGAGCAGCAGGACAAGCGGGGCTCTGCGAGGAGAGGGAAGGGCCCTCCAGACCTTCCGAAAAAGGCCAATGGAGGCAGAGCGTTGCAGGGGGGGTGGGAAATGGGGCTTGAAATAAGGAGCGTTAGGCAGGGTCAAGTCACCCCCCCCAACCAGGCCACAACTGGTTGAGTCAGAAACCAACATCTGACCAAGAGAAAGCCTCAGACAGGCTCTCTAGCCCGCTATGAGGTGGCCTGGAGTGAGGTCAGACATCAAGTACCTGAGTCAATTAGAGCTCCTCTCTTGCAGAGTTTGAACTTGGGAGGGAGAGAGAGAGAGAAAGACCCAGAAAGAGAGAAAAGCTGACTGAGAGAGAAATAGAATGCAGTTAAGTGGCAGCACAGATACAAAGACATGGGCCAGGTAGACCTCATTAAGGATCATGGTCTTCATCTTAAGAACAAACACTGGTGAGGAATGACAGGAGCCTGACCTAGGACTGTGAAGAAGAGATGAATTGGGGCGGGGGGGCGGGGAGCTTTAGAAATATGTCCACAAATCCCTTGGCATTTCTCCCTCAATTCCCTTCCCGATGGGTGTGGGCTGTACTTAGTGATTTGCTTCTAACACATAGAATATGGCAAATATGGCAACATGGTTATAAAGAGACTTCAGCTTCCATCCTGACTCCTCTCTCCCTCTCTTCCCCCCCTCTTCCCTCTCCCTTTCCCCCACCTACACCCTCCCCCATCCCTCTCTCTGCCTTTGGAGAGAAGCAAGCTGTTGTTGTCAGCAACCCAATGGAAAGACCTACACGATGAGGAACCGAAGCCTTCAGCCAACAGCCAGCAAGGAACGGAGACTGGCTAAGCACCACGTGAGTGCTCCTAGATATGGATTCTGCGGCCCTCGTCAAGCCTTGTGATGACTGCAGCCCTGGCCCACAGCTGCCAGCAACCTCAGGAGAGACCAGCTTATCTAAGCCACCTAACCCTCAGAAACTGTGACGTAATAAATGTGTTGTTTTCTTTTCCCCGACCAGGGTTTGAACCCAGGCCACAGCAGTGAAAGCACTGAGTCCTAACCACTAGACCGCTGGGGAATTTATTTATTTTTAAAATTTTTATTTACTTATTTTATTACTTTTTGGCTGTGTTGCATCTTTGCTGCGGCATGCGGGCTTTCTCTAGTTGCGGCGAGCAGGGGCTACTCTTCGTTACGCTGCGCAGGTGTCTCATTGTGGTGGCTTCTCTTGTTGCGGAGCATGGGCTCTAGGCTCACGGGTTCAGTAGTTGTGGCTTGCAGGTTCAGTAGTTGTGGCACACAGGCTTAGTTGCTCCGTGGCATGTGGGATCTTCCTGGACCAGGGCTCAAACCCGTGTCCCCTGCATTGGCAGGCGGATTCTTAACCACTGCACCACCAGGGAAGCCTTTTTCTTTTTTTTTTTAAGTAAATTTATTTATTTACTTGTGGCTGCTTTGGTTCTTCGTTGCTGTGTGTGGCTTTCACTAATTGCAGCGAGAGGGGGCTACTTTCGTTGCAGTGTGTGGGCATCTCATTGCGGTGGCTTCTCTTGTTGTGGAGCACGGGCTCTAGGGTGCACGGGCTTCAGTAGTTGTGGTACGCGGGCTCTAGAGCACAGGCTCAGTAGTTGTGGCGCACGGGCTTAGTTGCTTCACGGCATGTGGGATCTTCCCGGACCAGGCCTCGAACCCATGTCTCCTGCATTGGCAGGCGGATTCTTAACCACTGCACCACCAGGAAAGCCCCTCCTCCAGGGAATTTAAATGTGTTGTTTTAAGCTAAACTTTGGCATAATTCATTCTCCAGCATTAGATAATGAACATAGAGGGCCATGGATGAAATTGGTGTCACATTGGTAGAACTGTTAGGACTTTGCAATGATAGCTGTTGGGCATCAGGGAAAAAAAGAACTAAAAGGGATTCTGAGCTTTGGGCCTGGCTCACCGAGGTTCCATTTTAGAGAAGGGGAAGGAACATGGGAGGACGACTTTTGAAGGGGAAAGAAAATAATTTCCATTTTGAACTCAGTGAATTTGAGATACTGGTGAGATTTCCAGGTGCCAGAGTCCCACAGAGATGTGGAAATATGGGAAGGTGGTAGAGTGGTGAGGGCTCCATTGATGGAAGTCATCTGGGCAGAGGAGAGCCTTGGCAGTGGAAGGCATTTCCATGGAGAGCAAGGAGAGACAATAAAGACGGATGAAAGGCAAACCACACGAAGCATATACATTTAGGGACCCAAAAGAGGAAAAAGAGAAGTAACGCCCAGGGAAAAAGGTGAAGACGCCAAAGAGATTTGATAAGGAGAAGACTTTCAACAGTGCCAAAGACCAGAAAAATCGATCCCAACCCCTGGAAGTTCTACCTCACGTCGTAAATCTGCTCACTGGATTACCCAAATCCTAGTTGGCATAAGTCAACACTGGCTGCATGGACGAAATCAAACGTCTGGATCTACAGTATGGAAAACAAGACCTTGTGTTGTTTACACGGCAAAGCACTTTCCACCATGCAAAGTTCTCCCCTGGGCATCTCTCTCTCTCTCTCAAGCTGCAGCAGAAGAATGTTCATGATGATTACATCCAAACCTACTCTTTTTACAAATAGGAATTTTTCAAGTTGCAAAATACGGAGGCCTCCTCCTTTACCTCAGGGTAAGAGTTTTCACTGCAAGGATACTTGGGAGGGTTGACGAAGCAAAAGGAAGTGGTTTCCAGAACACATATCAGGCCTCCTGGAGAACTAGAACATCGCTCAGAATGGAACAGCAGTTTCTCCAGCAGCCTTTTATTTCGGAAGCATCTCCTGCACGCTCTGCCTCTCTACTTGCTGCTTCCTGCTAATCCACTAACTGATGGCTTTCTATGCCTTCTTTTACAGCCTCTATTTACTAAAGTTGTCTATTGCCTCATAGTTTCTGCGTATTGCCTTCTCTTTCCACATCTCTAGCTTTCTGTGCTGACACTGGGCTACCTTGTTTGTTCGTCAGTCTCTTTTCTCTCTTTTCTTTCTGGGTCTTTCTCTCCGCTTGTCTCAAGTTCAGACTTTCCAAGAGAGAGGCTTTGATTGGTTCAGTCACAATCCAGTGCCACTTCAGGCCACCTCACTGGGGCTGGAGAGCCTTTAAGCAGGCTGTCTTTTCAGGTGTTGGTTCCTGGCTCAACCAGCTGTGGCCAAGGGAGTGGGGGAGACAGGCACTAAGCCTAGAGAATTCCCCGTGGTCTCTTTTTCCCAAAAGGAGGCAGTGGACCCAGAAGCTACTTTGAGTCTTAATGACCTTTGGAGTGCAAATCTCCCGAAGAGTTAATGATAAAAATGGTTCAGTAAATGCACTACTACTTAGAGAACAGTTTTTTGTTTTTTTAAAATTTATTTATGGCTGTGTTGGGTCCTCATTTCTGTGTGAGGGCTTTCTCTAGTTGTGGCAAGCGGGGGCCACTCTTCATCGCGGTGCACGGGCCTCTCACTATCGCTGCCTCTCTTGTTCTCTGCGGAGCACAGGCTCCAGACGCGCAGGCTCAGTAATTGTGGCTCACGGGCCCAGTTGCTCCGTGGCATGTGGGATCTTCCCAGACCAGGGCTTGAACCCGTGTCCCCTGCATTGGCAGGCAGATTCTCAACCACTGCGCCATCAGGGAAGCCCTAGAGAACAGTTTTGCACAGTGTAACTTCTCCCATGACTGATATTGTGTTAAGTATTTGAACTTTATTCAGATTTTATAAGGAATTTCTCAGACAATCAGAAAGTTATTTAAACAGTTGTTCTATTAATAAACATTGGATTTTTAAAGAGCACTTTTCAAATAAAAACTTTATATTTAGAGTGTAAAAAATGATAAAAATGGTTCAGAAACGTCCTCTTCCAAGTATGGATTTGTTCCAAACAGGTTTTTGTCTTTACTATTGGTTCAATTTAGCAGCAACTACCTGTAGTACTCAACCTCAAAGTAGCACCTACTGGCTGCTTACAGATGAAAAACCCAAGGTAGAGATGTAAAATTCAAGCAAGAAAGCCTCTGATAGACTGCAAAGGCCTAAATTACTTCAACAGCCTCTGCTTAAGCTCTTCGTTCTTATTCATTCTTCAGCACCACTACCCAGTAGGCATTTTCCTAGTCTGATAAGGTTATAAAGATGGTTACGGCAGAAACTCTACCCTCAAGGAGCTGCCTCTTTCTTCTCATCTCTCCTTGGTCTAGTTCATGCTCTCTTTCCTCCCTTTACTTTGTGCATCTTTGGGAAGCAGGCTTGTTGGCACTCAGTTCCTTCCTTCTCCGTATTTCTGTACTGCCTTTGCCAAGGCTTCACAGAAACCCTAACGGACTCTGGCTCTATGAACAGGTAAAAACTGAATGTGGCTGGAAGGAATGGCACCGGGGGAGGGAGCATGTGTTTTCATTTATATGCCTTAACATTGTTCAAATCGTTATAAGCTTTTATTATAAATTGCTTTTTATAATAGAAAAATAAATCAAAGAAGTTCAAAAGGAAGTTTTTACATATAAAGAAGGAGAAGAAATGAGAAGGGATGGGCAACTGTGAACAAATGGAGTTGGTTAAATTTTCCATGACCCTACTGGCAAGATTATTTTGTTTCCATTATTTAAAAAAAAAAAAAAAAAAAAAAAGCCATCTCAAAGGAAGCATTGTGGAGTGAAGGAGGAACACACTATAGTCTGCAAATGACTGGACAGAAATCTCTTTTGTCCTTTAGATCTGGTTGATTCACGTAGCTTGCTTCCTTATTCTTGAAATTCGAGTGACCTGTTCCTCCTTCACTATAGAAAAGTAATTGACGTGATAAAATAAGCAAGCCTTCGGGAAGCTGAGATCTTACAGGCAGAGAATGGAAAATTTGGTGGTGAGGGGCCATCAGGGCATGGTCTCTTAGACGTGTGAGCTTCCTGTAACGTGGAATGCGTACGTGTGAAATCACCAGTCACTACATTTGCAATAACTTAATAGCATGACCGTTCCTCCACCCCATCCTCTTTCCCCACACCAAGTTCTAGTTTCACTCTGGGTTACTTACTGTGAAGCTTTACAAAGAAAGAAGGAAGTAAACCTACCAAAAAGGCAGCAACATTCTTAACCTGATGAAAGTTTCTTTTATCATATTCATTAGTAATGCTACATGGTTCACAGTGGATGGTCCAAATCTTGTATTTAATCATCTCCTTGTGCCCTGGACCTTCCAAAGTTATTAATAATTATTTAAAATCTCATTGGGGTAGGGTTAACAGACAAAAACGACCCTAGCCAGGGCCAGCTTCATTCTGCCCCAAGATTGCACCTCCTCCCTCACCTGAACTGAAAAGGAAGTAAAAAATGTGATATTTAAGTGGCCAGGTCCTTTCGTCTGATGTCAGGAAAGCAATGAGAGCTCCTGTTTCTGCACTGCTGTTCCTGCTAAAGGGTCTCCATGTGTATAACATTTAGTGGAATCGGTTCCCTGCTCCGTAAAAGCAAATAGAGCTGCAGGGAAGAGGCAGCAGCTGGCCAGTGGGACCCACTAATCCCCAGCAGAACACCAGGGGCTAACAGGGGAGATAACTGTGTTTGAGGAAACTGATAGGATCTAGAGAGAAACCGAAGCTTAATAGCTTGTCTGTCATTCCTCTGAAAAATTAGGAAACAGCAAAAGTAAGCAAATTGCTGCTTGAGTAGTGACTAAGGAAAAAAGGAAACTTGGGGCCTACTGCATTGTTCTAAGGCAGCCCTTGGATCCCAAGCTGGGCTTGGTACCAAGCCAGACAGAGGCAGACAGGTCTGCGGAAATGGCTAATTTAGTAATAATTCAGAATAATGTTACAGCCTTAGACAGATTCAAAGTGGCATTTTAAATACCTATTCAGTTAGCAGAGCCTGCCAGCTGACAAACGTAACCCTAAGAGAAGGCAAACCATGAGCATGTAAATATTTTAATTAAAGTTGAATATGGAACTCTGCACTTAATATTGAATTTGGGACTACTATCACCCACTGCTTTAATCTTAAGCTATGACACTGGTAAACACGAGCAGCTAGTAAGAATGTCATGGTTTGCTTTAAAACAACAACAAAAAAGCATTTTTGAAATCACCTGAGGCTAAGATTATTAACAATTCTAAGAGCAGTAACAAACATTGTGAACGTTGGTTCACAATTCTAGAAAAATATTGTCTGTCCTTTGATTTTATGAGACAATCTTGAAAAACATCAGTCAAAGACCTGCACTGGGCTTCCCTGGTGGCGCAGTGGTTGAGAGTCCGCCTGCCGACGCAGGGGACACGGGTTCGTGCCCCGGTCCGGGAGGATCCCACATGCCGCGGAGCGGCTGGGCCCGTGAGCCATGGCCACTGAGCCTGCGCGTCCGGAGCCTGTGCTCCGCAACGGGAGAGGCCACAACAGTGAGAGGCCTGCGTACCGCAAAAAAAAAAAAAAAAAAAAAAAAAAAAGACCTGCACTGAATCTCCAGGTGTGAAAACAGGTATGATGGGAAATCCAGATGGTCAAACCATCGGCAGAGTTTTTATATTTGTGATTGGTAGAGAGAAAGAGGCCTGTGTTTGAAGTACAACAGATGGGAAATGCCAACTTCATCATTTAAAGTATTATCCTCACTCCCACCCCACAATCTGGAAAAGAGTGATGATGTTGCTGTTTAAAGACAGCAGTCCTTTTCTAGGTGAGGGGCGACTTAACAGACCCCTTTACTTATCCTTACACACCTCTTTGGGTTAAGATGTAACCATCACTATCTCCATTTGTTAATAAGAGGAGTGACCGCCAATCATTAAAACATAGCAATCTTATTAGAAATTTGAAAAACTATGTACACATTTGACAATTCTGAAAGGCAAAATGGAGAAAATGTTTTTCAATGATGAGTGATCAGGCAACAAAATGTGTGTGCAAACTAACAGACGTGAGTGAGTGTGCGCACACCCAGCGTATTTACATTTTTACGTAGCAGGGAAAAAATGATACTTTGAAATGATTAAGCATCTTAATTTTGGAAAATACTGCATGCTTAAGCCATCTCATTGGTGGCTCGACCATCCCCGCCCACCCCCTTGCCTCAGGCAGGTAGAGGCAAAGACGAGGGTTATTTAAGGTCATGCAGCCAATTAGGGAGAGAGAGAGAGAGAGAGAGAGAGGAACACAATATCATCAAACATCTTAAATTCTCTTTAAGAATGCAGTCCAAGACATCATCCAATCTTAGAAGTTCCTTTTGTCTATCTTGAAGTTCTGACCCATGTTTGTCCCCACTTAGATTACTCCTAAAATAGAGAAAATAACTACCCCACCCATGAAGCAGTGAATTAAAAGAAAACATAAATTGACCTTTAAAAATATTTTGAATTAAAATTCTTTGGAAATGGATGATATAAATATAAGACTGGCTAATGCTGAAAATTGTTTATAATTTTTATCTCACTTCAAATAATAATTTATGTATCTCAAAATGAAACCACAGTTATTTGTAAAGATGATGCTTTCTGGCTCTTGATTTAGGAGTATTTGCCAGAAAACAACTGAGGTATATACACTAAGTTAACAAACCCATCCACGTACCCGGTGAATGTAGCCATGAGTAGGCTGTGTCTCTACCACCGATTTCAGCTAAACTGCTCTTTTTCTAAGGAAAAATCTGCACCACTTTCATTTCAGTAGAGTTTGTTTGTTTTTTTAACTTAAATCAAAGGATGACAAAGAATTAATAGCCTCATTAGATTGTTTGAAAAATAACAAAAAGATAAGCAACATATATGAAAAATGATTTTAAAATTATAAATAAGGGCTTCCCTGGTGGCACAGTGGTTGAGAGTCTGCCTGCCGATGCAGGGGACACGGGTTCGTGCCCCGGTCCGGGAAGATCCCACATGCCGTGGAGCGGCTGGACCCGTGAGCCATGGCCGCTGAGCCTGCATGTCTGGAGGCTGTGCTCCGCAACAGGAGAGGCCACAACAGTGAGAGGCCCGCATACAGCAAAATAAATAAATAAATAAATAAGTGATTTTTAAATGACCAATAGTTATACAAAAGAATGTTTAACTTCATTAAGAACCTAAGGAGTCAAAATTACTAGTATAAGATACTATTTTTCACTTGTCAAACAGGAAAAAAAATTTAAATAATATCTAATGTTGGGGAATGTATATAAAAATAAGTACAATGGCATACACTGCTAGTATAAATTGATTCAACTTTTCTGAAGGAATATATGTGTACGTGTGGGTTTTAAAGCCTTAAAAGAGTACGTTTTCTTAGAGCAACTAGATATCTAGAAATGTATCTAAGAAATCATCATAGTGCCCAAAGATATAGTTACAAGGATGTTCATTACGGAGCTACACACACTGTCAAAAACTTGGATTCAGCCCAGATGTCCGATAATAGAGAACTGCTTCAAATTTTATAAAACACTCAAATGACAGAACACTGTGCAGAGGGAGAAGAATATTTAATGATCATAACGCATTAAAAGATTTCAACACTACTTATTACACTATTTCACAGTTTTGTCTTCACATACCAAAAATAATAGAAAACATATCATGCTATCTGTGGTTATCTCTGGGAACTGGAATTCCTGGTATTTTTATTTTATTCTCATTGTTTACCTGTCTCTTCTATAATGTTCTTGTTACTACTTTTTTAAAACAGTTGTTTGAGATATAATTCACATATCATACAATTATGATTTTACTTCTATAATTAAGAAAAAAGCCATAAAATTATTCTTACCAACTGAGTTAAAGCTTTGGCAGGCAAACATTTCATTAATATTCCATCTCAATTATTTTGACATTGAGCTCCCGTCCCACATTTGTATAGCACATTGTATCTTAGTGCATCTTTATCTTCACACAGGGTCTTCTGGCCAAGTGGACCTCACTACAGGTGGACAACTAATAACCCGTTCCTGTCACAGTGCAAGTAATTAAATCTTGTTGGGGTCTTTGCTCCCTCTTACGAGAAAATACACTGTGAATAAGACAGCAGAAACAGCCTTATTCTGAAGCCCTAGATATATGTCATGTCGCTCTTTCCGACACGCTGTGGGTGTTCATAGAATCCCCACCATGACTTGTACCAAGAGAGACAGAATACAACATCCATCGTCCTCCATTACTCTTCTCATTACATCAAGGATAAACAACCACACAAGAGGTGCAAAACTCAGGCAGCCGTGGACACATGTGAATAATGTGATTTCTAATGTTTATTTCATCTTCCATTAACACACAAAGCTACCTTCGCAAATGTAAATAAAATCTGCATTCACAGACACCTAAGATATTGGTCAATTCCTCACTCAAAGGACCTAAGTGATGCTGGAAACATTGAAGAGGGGAGTTTGGGGCAGTTTGCAAGCTTTTGGTTGCCAGGGGACACTTACCATCTGTGGGTCAAGGACATTGCATGCTCCCGGATGGACCACAGAAAGAGCCAAAGTGCTGAAAAACAAGGGTCAGTACAAGGGTTAAGTGAAAGTGAAATCATGCTGACCCAGAAATGCAAATCAATGTGCCTTAGCTCTCTGTAGAACTCGTGGTGCCAGAACACCCTATTCTTTCTTCAGATTACCTAGTGTCCCAAGAGAGGCTGCAGCGATTTAGAGAAAAGAGATGAAATGCGGAGGGAAGCAGCAGGCAGCGGCGGAATCTAATTTTATTTGAGAAGCATCTCCACAATTTATAGTGAACTTCTCACAGGAAAAAAAAAAAAAAAGGCCAGTTTTGAAGTTTATTTCCTTTTCTTTATATTGCTTTTACTACCTTTAGTAGTTCAGATTCAAAATCGGAGGTGATTTTAAAACTGAACCTTAACCAGTCATGAAAGTAAGAGGACACAGGCTTGCACATTTATAATTCTCAACTGCATTTTGTTCTACCAAGTTGCAAAGTGTGCAAGAAGCATCTGGCTGCTGGTGGAAAGCTTCCCGAAATATAAATTTCAGGTAGATAACGTCATGGTTCTCATCTCTAATGGAATTAGGAGGGAGAGAGGAAGGGAAGACGGAGGAAGGGAGAAAAGAAGTGGGGGAAGAGAAGAGATATGGATGATAAGTTAAAGAAGAAATAAGTGCAGATTTACAAGAAAAAGAACAGAAACCAAGATCAGAGAGGGACTCATAGTGAGGGGGAAAACATGGAACAAGGTAAGGCAAGGACAGACAGCAACGGGGTTACAAACATGGGTCAATAGCCAAATGGCCTAGGCTTGAACCTAGACTCCATACTTGATTTCTGGGTGACTTGGCAAGTTGCTTAACCTCCTGAAGGCTTGTTGAGAGAGATTAATTTCGAGAACGTACGTAAAGTACCTGGAATGGGGCTGGAGCTCAGGGAATCTTCGATGACCACAAGCTCAGTCAACAGCCCCTTCCTGTCCCAGAGGGAGGAGTGAGCCGGACTCCCAACCTCAACCTTCCTCTGTCCCCACACGTCATTCAGTCATCACCATTTGGAGCTCTGGCCACATCCTAAAGACAGGTGACACTGAACTAATTTTTTCTTTTTTTTTTTTTGGCCGCGCCAGGCAGCGTGCGGGAACTTAGTTCCCCAACCAGGGATCGAACCAGTGCCCCCTGCAGTGGAAGCATGGCGTCTTAACCACTGGACCGCCAGGGAAGTCCCGGGGGACATTGAACTTTTAAGTTCAAATCTCCCTTCTGTCACTTGCCAGTGGTTAGTGCATTTATGCAACAAGTATTTGTTTATGCAACAAATACTCATCAACTGTTTGCTCCCTTCAGGTTCTGGGCTAAGATCTGGTGAATGAAAACAGACATGGTCCCTGCCCTCACGCAGCTTACGGACTCATGAGAGAGCCAGACAGTAATCCAATAATAAAGCAAGTAAATATAAAAAATAAACACTATGAAGGAGAAGCACACGATGCCAAAAAAGTACATAGAAGTCCCTTGAGGAAGACACTGTTGAGCTGAGCTCCGTCAGCTGAGTGGGCATCAACCTAGACTCTGAAAGGGACAGGAAGAATATTCCAGGCTGAGGACCAGCTGGTTGGGTGGAGGCCCAGAAAATGAGAGACTGGGTGGTCACACGGGCCAGGCCAGGAGGGCACGGTGAGCCTGGCTAAGGACTCTGGTCTCTAAGAGTGAACAGAAAAATCACTGGAGGATTTTTAATCAGGAAAATCCTGTGACTTTTGAGAAGACCACTTAAGCTTAGTATTGGGACTAGATTTGAGGAGGGCAAGGGAGACTACTACAGAGGCTACTGGGCTGTCCGCGGAGGGCAGATGGCAGCTGGGCTGGAACGGAAGCCGGGCAGGGAGTCTACAGATGGGTGGATGTTACCTCCGCAGGACTCAGAAGTTGGATATAGAAAGAGGATTTCTCGCTGGAGGAAGTAGATGCTAAAATTTTCACTCACCAAGACAGGGAGTGCTGAGAGAACGCCAACTTGGGGGAGGCTTGTTCATAGGTTTGGCTGCCAACATGTTTACCTGTGGGGCTTTGGGGAAGCCATTTAACCCCCGTAAGCCTCGGAATCCTTGTGAGGATTAACTGAGATCATATGTCTGAATGCCTGGCACAGGGCAGATGCTCAGGAAATGGTACCTAGTGTGCAACTGGGACTTCAGATGAGAAATACTGAAGCAGCTCTGCCTCAGCCCTTCCACAGAGGGAAGGCCTTTCACTTCACAGTTCAGATGGCATCTTTCTTGAGACAATATACGATCCACACATACAAGATCTTAAAGCAAAGTGTCTCATTTGACCACAAAGTAAATCACGATCCTTGGATCACGCTGGGGAGGAATTCACATTTATTTAAAAGGAGATTCCTTTATCTGCCCTTTTAAAAAAAGTTATTAAGAGAAGTCAAGTTCTGACACTTGTATACATGGTACTTTCGCTTTTTCACCTCTTACCCAGGGAAACCTGCACCTGATGGTCCAATTTATGAACTTTTAGGATAAATGTATAATATATGTTTAACAAATTATTTATTAAGCACTGCCTTTATGTAATAAGTTATGGAATATAAACACAAGTGAAACCCATTCCTTGTTCTTAAGTAGTCTGAGGTTTGGTAGGAGTCACACGTACCCACTGCAATGCCAAGAGGAAGTGTATGATAACAAACAGTGAGAAGCAAAACTCTCAAGTCTGGAAATAGTAGAACCTAAGTTACAAATCGGAAACAGATGTATAAGTGCTGCTTTCAAATGTTAAGCCAGTCCCATGGTTTTGGTGGTGAAGGGTACAATTTAAGTTTGGGGTCTGGAAAAACAGCTGGATGGATTCTATCTCAACCCCATGACAGAACAGAAGACAAAGCTACTATTGGGTCTAAATATAATAAACACAGATAGCCAAAAGTCATAATTAAATTGAATTTTGGGGTGTGGGAGGAGATCTGAAATGCTAAATCTAAAGAAAAAGAGTATTTGCTAAAGTGAAAGATCTACTAACATCAAATTAGAGAACTATTTGTACAGCCAGGGAAGTGATGGATATCATGTCACGTGGTTGACACCCATGGTTTTTCCTTGTAAAAGGAACTTGAAAAAACTCCACAGAATTCTGCCCAGCACTAGGTCTGCTACTCACCTTCCAGTGTCAGCTCTCTAACGAACAGCAAACTCCAGCAGCCAGCTTACCTGATATGTTCATGCACTTTGTAAAATGTCTTCTGAAATTTACATTAAAACTCGTTCTTCAGCAGTGATCTTCCTTTTCACCTGTACAGCAATTTAAACATGTCATTTATTTTCTGTCTGCCACGAAATTGGGAAACTAGACTTTATTAAACATAAAGCAAAGCTAACTCCAGGAGTTTCCAAAATCAAAACTATCCCTAGAACATCTTTACAACAGGAAACTTGAGAGTAAGTTCTAGAGAGTCCACTTTCCAGATGGTCTCATCCTCCAGTAACTGAATTAAAGCCTGAATATTCACTGAATTGCTGGACATCAGAGTCTAGCCTTTAGCTAATAGGCTTGGTTAGCTAGTCTGCTAACTTAATCCAAAATAAGTTATTGGTTTATACTTCCCCTTCTAGCAGGCTTGTTGCCATTAAGCAGAAAAAGTAATTCCATTAATGGAAAAATCAGTGTCCAGCACGTTGTCTAAGACCTGACTCAAATGTCACCTCCATCACTACCTCCCTGCTCTTTATACACGGCTTGTTTGGAGTCTCCGTCACATTGGATGAAAAATTTTTTCTAGTGCCCATCTGCTCTTCAACATGGTGACTTCCTCAAGGGCAAGGACAGGGGCATGCATATTTTTTTAAATAAATTTCTTTATTTATTTTTATTATTTATTTTTGGCTGTGTTGGGTCTTCGTTGCTGCGTGTGGGCTTTCTCTAGTTGCGGCGAGCGGGGGCTACTCTTCTTTGTGGTGCACGGGCTTCTCATCGCAGTGGCCTCTCCTGTTGCGGAGCAGGGGCTCTAGGCGCACAGGCTCAGTAGTTGTGGCACGCAGGCTCAGTAGTTGTAGCTCGCAGGCTTAGTTGCTCCGCAGCATGAGGGATCTTCCTGGACCAGGGCTCGGACCCGTGTCCCCTGCATTGGCAGGCAGACTCTTAACCACTGTGCCAGCAGGGAAGTCCTGGGGCAGATGCATTTTTGTGACATAATGCCTGACACATAGTAGGAATAGTCAAACAAGGAGAAAAACTCAGAAATACATTCAGAGAGACAAGTGGCCCCGAGAAATAATGAAATCACACCCTCTCTGGTCATACACAGAGAGGCAATGAAAGCCACTGGAGTTATGGTGCCACGTCCAGGAGGCTGTGGGAGAAGCTGGATGCCAACCAAGGACCCAGGCACGAGAGCCTGTCCTCACTGCCCGCAGCCCGTCGCCTCTCTTTGAAGGGGATTCTGCCTTGCTATTTCCCCTTGGGTCTGGCTCACTGGTCAAGAGGATGGAACAATTCCAGAAGCTGGGTGTGTTGTCTGAGGCAAGCCCCAGGCTCCCACCCAGGTAATACCTACATGGCTGGGGTTTGAGGACCTTGCTGTTGGTTTTTGTTTGTTGAGTTTTAATGGAGAGTGGAAGGGAAGGGTCTTAACGGCAAAGGTGCCTGTGAATGAACAATGCAGTCTCTGCGTGGGCCACATGCTTCAGCAGTAAATCTAGTTGCACAACCCCCTGGAGATACACCATGAAGCTGCACCACCCCCATTAGAAACGCCTTTATCAAAGCAGGAAGGGGGGCTGTAAATTCTATACCCAAACAGGAGTTCAGATGAAAAATCTTATATCTTTCGACTTAGAGGCTTTTCAAAGGAAATGTGCATCTTTGTCAACTCTCCTGAGAGTTGTTTTTATAAATATGATTTTTAGAGCAATCTTTTAGATTAGACGTGGATAAATAGCACCAGAAATGTTACATACAATGTTTTGATCTCTAACTTTAGTCTTCATGTTAGTAAACTTAAATTCTTATTCTATGAGCAGATACTCTTGAGACACTTTTCTTCATTTTTAAAATCAGGAATCATCGAATTTTAGAGCTCAAAGGGACCTCATCAGTCATGTGGTCCAATATACACACCTGGACTCTCAATCTGCTATGCAAGAGCAGAAAGAAGCACATTTTACCCTGTCAAGAGCCAACTTTTGTGCTGACACAAATCCAATAAACAGGATTAGGTTACAGATTACTGAAGACAGTGTTCCCCAAACGTGTTTCATATAAAATTAGAGACTTCTAAGATAATTTTTAAAGAAGATTCTGTGATCAAATAAGTTTTACAAGTACAGGGCTAAACACAGTTTTAAAAGTTCTTTTTGTTTTGATTCTAAACTGTCAGACTTCTCAGAGCCTTGAAGATACCAATACGTACATCATGAATCTCCAAGAAGGAGGTAAAGTATGCAATGTGAACGACCCCAAAACTCCTCTTCCTCCCAGGAAATACCCATAGTGTCAGAGGATGCCAGTGACCAGGAGAACACAGCTTAGAAAAACTGCCTACAAAGTTTTCAGCTGTAGTGAACATCTGTAACTTGTAGTAGCTATTGGCTTTTATTCACAGAGATAGAATGTACATTTGTTCTTGAGCTTCCCAGTGGCCAATGCAAAAAGCATTGATCACCGGATCAATGATCACATAAAAAGTTCAGGGCATTCATCAGATGAAAACAATTGTCTCATAAGTACCAGCTATTCCCAGTACTTAGAAGTGAAAGATACGGCCCCTCAAGTGTCCTTATAAAATGTATCAGGATGACATCCTCAGCAACACCCCCTTCAGTGCATAAAAGAAGTTTTATAAGCAATCTTATAACATCCTTTTCTGGAGACTGATGGCATATTGCCACAGTGCAGTTCAGTAGAAGCAGCTTTATAAGGAGTCATACCATGTTCATTTATTGACTAATTTAACCCAAGACTCTAGACCCACTCTGTCACTAACCAACTATGCCTGTCTCCAAGGGTGAATCATTTGCCTACTCTGGGCTTGAACTTGATGGCCCCTGCAGTCCAGATTTAAAGTTCTGGAAGTCTACAGAGTTTATTACTGCATCTTTCAGAAAAGCATCAAGCTTTCAGTCTCCTTTGAAAGCGTGAATTCACCCTCGTAGGTATTTGTACCTTAAGTAGCTTACCCTCATAGGGGATACGTTTAACACATCTCTAAAACCTTAAGCTATGATAACGATCAGACACATGGTAATGCGTCAGCAATTTGGAAGAGCCAAAAGGAAAAGGGAGAGACTAAGAATAGAAGTGGGAGAATACCAAAAATAATTTTATCTACTTGAGCATTTTGCTTTAAATCCTTAGTTTCTTTAGGAGACTGTAATAACGATGGAAATAATACTCATAATAATTTGCTCTAAATCAGCCTATAGTTTTTTAGGAAATAATAATAATAGTAGTAGTAACAGAAGAGCAGCAGCAAGCCCTTATTTGGTGCTTCCTACCTATGAGGCCTTATTATGTGTTATACATAATTACTCTTTAAATGCTTACAGTAACACAAAGAGGGAGATACTTTCTTATTCTATTTCACAAATGAGGAAACCATGACTCTGAGGGTTGAATAACTTGCCTAAGATCCTGTGAGTAGGGGCAGCAGATCCAGAACTGGAGCCACCTCTGGAGTTGAGGTGTGACCACCACACGCGGCTGCCCCTGACACCTGCAGTCAGAGATGCTGCCTGACTGCAAGGTGGCGTCGCTCTAGCTATGTCCTGGATAGTAGACAGAGCTTCCTCCTCTCAAAATAAGACTTCGTTGAAGAAAAGATGAGCTAAGAAAAGCAGATCCGTAAATGCGGAGAATGGTAAAGGTTTTAATGGTTGACGATTGTTACCCAGATATCAATACAACAGAAAACAACGCTGCAGTTCTCCTGCAAATCAAAGGTGGTTTCCACTGCGAAAACACAGTGATCATTAAATCCTTTGGGAAAACTTGACCAAACAGACCACCCTAAAAAGCAACAGAGTTCAGATTGCAAGGGGCAGTGGAGGGCGGGGGCAAACTCCCCTGGGGAAGGAAGGCAGGCCCTGGTCACACTCAGACATGCAGCTTCAGCGCAGACCCCAGGTCCCCAGGCTGTCTCCCTCCAGGTTAATATGAAATACTACGGGCTTTGCCTGACACCTCCTCTTCCTGCCAGCCCTGCCCTCCCCGCACCCATTTTCCTGTTTGGCGGAGATGGAGGAGAGAAGTGCATTCTAGATAGTCTAGCGCCACTCCAAAAGATAATCACAGGCTGTCATCACACATCCAGGACTCACATCTCTGACTTCTAATTACCTTTCATCAGAGGATCTCAGAGCACTTTTCAAACAGTAATGAATCATCTCTTCTTATGTATTTTCCCCCTAAGAGCTGAAAGTAGAAACACAACAATTCTGTCTTACCCTGTAAACTACCACCACCATTTCTCTTGAAACCCTTAACACACACACACACACACACACACACACACACACACACACACATGCAAATGCAGAGAGAGAGAGACTTTTTTAAATGGTGACAAAGCCGTGGAATTCTTCACATCCTGCCCTGTGCTCACATTAAGGTGGGGCCCATTTTATCTGTATACTATAAGCGTTAATAATGACGTCAAGTTTTCCTGCACATCATTAATCAAAGGAGAATCCATTTCCTTCTGTGAAGTTGCCTGTCTCCTTTTATTAACCTATCTCCTCTGAGACACCCCATATCCTGACTTCACAGAAGTGCCCTTTTCTCATCTCCTAAGCCCGTTTTGTGGTCCTGAAGTGCGGCACTGCTTCCATAAAGAACGGATCATTTTAGAATTGGGTAAGTTGGTTCTTCAAAGCTGGCTACTTTCAAAATCAGTGCAACTTGCTTGGCCCTGGAGAGTGAACTACAAGCTCATGGTCACTGTCTTAATGGATATGGACAATCTAAGAGGCTAAGTTTTAAATGAACTTTTGCTTAGCTTGTGCTACCTCTCTGGTTTCTCTCCCACCTGGAGTGTTGAGTCAAAACAAGACCTTGGCGAAACCAGGGGCTGCTCCTGTCTCAATATTCGCTGTGGCTTCTTTCTAGGAGCCACACCCCCAAATCCAACATCTAGCCCCAGAGGCTCCACCCGGCCCGAAGGGCAGCTCCAGTCCATTTCAAGGTGGTCCCTGAGAGATGGAGCTGTGTTTCCTATGGGACAGACCAAGGGCCAGGAAAGCCCCTTGAGGCCCATGACTTCATATCACCCTTCTCAAGAAACCGTTATATAGCGTGTTGTCCTTACATTGAGCAGAATATTCTCGAAAGCAGATTTTAACTCCTCCAGGTGTGATCTGTACGATTTAAAATCTCCTCTGTATTTCACAGTTCCCTTTCTAGGAAAGTCACGGCTGAATGTTATTCCTACCCTGTTTTCAGCATCATATTAGAATCCCTGCCTTCAACTTTGCAGGGAAGGGGAGTGGGACTTTGAGACCTTGCCCAGCCTGACTTTATGCTTCCGGATATCCCTCCACCCATCTGGATATGCATTATGTCTCATGGTTTTTCCTTCATTCGTTCATCGTACTAACATAGGACTAACCTAGCGTGTACCAGGCTTCAGGTTGGAGACAAAGTAACGAACAAAGTAAACACAGGCCCTGCTCTCTTGAAGCTACAGTCTGGAGGGCAGACAGATAGAAACAATCACGCAGATAGCCGCTTATTGCAGAGTTGTGACACGTGATTTCTGGAAAAGTACAGGATGCCAGGAAGGGGCATTACAGGCAGATCTAGCGGAGGATATTGTGCACGAGCATTTGTCAGCCCATCTGTTGTGAGCAGCAGCCCCCATGGGTGTGGGCCACAGCCAGAGTGTGCTTCTCCTCGCCTTCCCTGTCGGGTGAGGATTCCTTAAAAGAAAAGCAGCTGTCATTCAGAGTTTGCCTCAGAGAGAAACCTGACTTGGCATCCTTGTCTGCTTTGAGACGCAAAGAGCTAGAGGAGCCTGCAAGAAGCAGGATCACCTGTCACACAACTCCTGGGCTGCACACACAGCTAGTTAATGACAGAGCCCGAATCTTCTAAGTAAGATTTCTAATTTGGTGGAAGAAAATGCGAGCAACTGTGGCTCTTCCAGAGCACCTGTCACCACTTCTCTCCCATTTCTGCGATATAGGGGTGGGGGGTGGGAGGTACAAACTACTGGGTGTAAGACATGCGCAAGGATGTGTCATACAACACGGGCAATGTAGCCAACATTTTGTAATAACTGTAAATGGAGTGTAACCTTTAAACCTGTATAAAAAATAAAAATTTTAAAAAGAAAAAAGGACACTGGCAGATGGATTTCATCTCTCCCCAAGAACTCTCCGCAGGAAGCATAAATTCCCCTAATTAATCCCAGGCTTTCTAGCTTTGCCTTGTGATAGTGGGCGCTGGCCCGAATGGGAACCCTAGGCCTGTGTACGATGCCTGGGTGTGGCTCACAGGAGTTCACCGGGGGTTCCTAGAGGCCTTCACGGGCACAGGGGCCCTAAAACAGACCCACCGCACTTCCCATAAGGAAGCTGTGCAGGGGCTTGACCCCCAAAACGTGTACAACATGAGGTTTAAAGGGCAGGCTCTAAAATCAGACAGGCTTTAGTACGTACCCCAACTCCACCACTGGTTAGCTGTGTGACTCTGGGAATGTTATTTAACCTCTTTGGGCCTCAGTTTCCTCATTCATAAACCTCATGTTCTATGTGTATAGGTTAAATGAGATAATGTATATAAAATAATTAGCAAAGTGCCCAACACAAAGTAAACACTCAATATTTACTAGCAAATATATATGTATATATGTATGTGTGTATACATATTATATATTAGCCAAAAAAGTATACATATATAAAACAGCAATGACTTATAAGTCAGGTGCTGGGTCATATGGTTATTAAGCGACAGAGCCATTTGCTACTTGGAACCTGTATGGTCTGTCTCTGGCAGCTTAAACATTCTGCTACAAATAGCAAAAAAAGGAGAGGGGATGGCAGAGGAAAAAGAGAAGGGGAAGAATAAAAAGGAGGAGGAGGAAGAGAGGGAATAAAGGTAATACAAAATCTAGGGACCTCCCTGGCGGTCCAGTGGTTAAGACTCCGCGCTTCCACTGCAGGGGGCGTGGATTCAATCCCTGGTCAGGGAACTAAGATCCCGCAGGCCACGTGGCACGGCCAAAAAAATAAATAAATAAAATAAATCTAATGCAATAGTTTTTCAAAGTCAAAATTAATGCAAAACATCCATGATGAGCAAGATTTCAAACTGTTAAGTGAAGACACGATTAGTGTCACTGATTCTTCCTTCTGCCTAAGGCTCCAGTGTGGTTTGACACAACTCTGAGAGCCACACTCCTTCTCAGGAAAGTGTGCTGGTTTGCTTGCTCTTCCCGCGGTTTGAGAATCGTGGGGCCCCGAGCGAGTGAATGGAGCTGGCTTGCGGTGGCTAGTTCCTCCCTACTGGAACTAGCCCGGAGTTTCCTGGCTCTCAGGTGGGGGTTTGTCATCCCCTTTGGGACCTGAGCTCTGTGCAGCTCTTCCCAACTCCACGTTAAGGACACCACCTTGGTTGGTTGATATCAAATATGGTGAGAACATTTGCAGCAGGGAAACTGGCAAAGTTGATGGTGGTTTGCCAGCATCTACCTACTGGAAGGCTTGTCAACTCTCTGTTTGGGAACGAACATCACTGGGGAGGGTACAGTTTTAGAGCTGGCTCTGCTGCAGGGTACAACCGACATTTGGGACCAGATGACTCTTTGCCGTGGGGGGCGGCTGTCAGGTGCATTGTGGGATGTTTAGCAGCATCACTGACCTTAGATGCCACTAGCACCATCCCTCCCCTCAATGGTGACAACCCAAAGCGACACAAAAGTGTCCGGGGAGTAGGGGCGCAATTGCTTTTCTGAGAACCAACGGGGACCAAAGGGGACAGCCACAGGCTGAAGAAGCCCAGATACTGGGGAAGGGCTCCTTCCAGCCCTTTCCCAGCAGGAAGAGGCAGCAGTTAGAAACAGCCTACTAGCTGGGAGTTTCCTGGCTCTCAGAGGGGAGGTCTGTCATGCTCTTTGGGACCTGAGGAATGGCCTCCTCAGACAACAAACATCTGGTTAGTATGAGGGGTAATCCAAATTATGATTAGAAACAGATTACTTTTGTTTGGCCAAGAACAAAACCACACACACAAATCCCTAATCTCTTTCCAGGAAGAGGCCTCTCTTCCACTGGGATTGGGGACAACAGCCTTTTCTTGAACTTTTAATCTTTTCACGTATTTCTAGATCCCTGTGCTTCTCCCTGAGGCATTAGCCTGGAGGCAGTTTCCAGCCAAACTCAGACTCTCTGAACACCCTCCACCGACACTGTGGCCAGTATATTGTCAGCAAAAGCTAATCACCTGCAACCGGGGGACCCTGAACGGTTCTAGTCACCAGGATTTGGAATAAAGTATGAAGTGAGATCATCTTTGGTACAGAATTAAAACTTTTTAAAAACGAATTTACCACCTTTTAAAAGGTTGGCCAGTGCTGCTTCTAGAAAACCCCAAATGGTGGGTGATGCTGCGGGAGGGCCTGGAGGTCCCTGGAGACCCCGGGGACCCTGGAATGGGAGGCCAAGGCAGCCGCCTCTGATGCTGTCCCTAAGACCCACAGCTGTCTTGCCCTTGACCCCTGGAAAGAGACCACATTCACCAAGTCTCTCTATCAGGAATTCACTGACCATCTTGTAAAGACCCTCACCAGAGCCTCTGTGCAGACTCCACAGAGTTTTATACAACAAAAATAAAGTAAATTAAGCCTGTTAATTTTTGTGTGTTTTTTTTTTTAGCTGGCCACCAATTTTTACCCACTTCCTGCTATGAGGTTCTCTCTCCCTTTCTCTCTCCCTCTCTCTCTCTCTCTCTCTCTCTCTCTCTCTCTCTCTCTCTCTCTCTCTCTCACACACACACACACACACACACACACACACACACACACACACACACACTCTCATCTCAGCAGCAGCTGTAGCCAGACAGTATCTTCATCCTGGATGCCTTCTTGGTTTCCAGTGCACAGCTGTTGAATTGGCCCTCGCTCACCCTCTCCAGCTGTTGTTTGCAGAATGAGAAGCTGGACAACTGAGGGAGAAGAGGCGAAGCTATGCTACGTAAAGGAGGACGGGGTTAACCTACTCCTTTCTTGGAATCTCAGGGATCCAAGGACTGTGTTGTGGGGATCAGGTCCAGCCATTCAAGCCCCAGAAAACATCCATCCACCTGTCTTCAACCATGCAGCCGGAAACCCAAGCCCTTCTTTAGGTGGCGGAGGAAGCTAAACAATGTGTCATTTCAACTATGACGCTGTGATGACAACTCCCAAATCTTCATCTTCAGCCCTAACTACATTCTTGAGCTCCAGATCTGAAGTTCCAGTGTCAGGTCCCAACGAACATCCTGCCAGCCCCTCAAATGCACTGTGATCTCCATGAAGATCCCCATTCCCAGCCTAGTGGACCCTCCTCCTGGGTTCCCCATCTCAGTGGCATCCTCTCCCCAACCCCCTGTCCCCAGTATGCCCAGGCTGGAAACCTCAGGTCACCTTCAAAGCCCTCTTCTTCTCCATTCTCACATTCCTTCTATCTCTCAGACCTGCCCCTTACATTCATTTCTACAGAAACGATTCTCTCTCACCTAAATCACTCCACTACTCTGCCGCTGCTCACCCTGTCTCATTTCTGTCCTTAACTAGACACTGTTTTCTAAAAACAGCTCAAACTTTGTCCCCTGCTTATAAAACACCAACGGCTCTCCTTGACCTATGATGCTCCTGAACAAGTTTTTCAAGGATCACCACGGTTCACCTACCACCCCACCTTTCTCATCTGTCCTTGGGTAATAGGGGAGAACATTTTGTATTCTATTACAAGTTAACCACTAAAGGGATGTTGCCTGTAAGCTTAAATTATACATAATGGCCCATCTCTGGGAGCCCTGCTTCCCAGGTAATGAGCACTAAGCTAAAATACCTTTGTTTAGCTCACAGGAAACATCCTGACCAGGCCCACCTGTGAATGACTGCAGGGAGGAAGAAATTAACACATCCCCTCCAGAGGCTGATGGGAACCAGGAAGGGTTTGACTTTACTCCCTCCCCTTTTAGTATAAAAGGAGCCTGAATTCTAACTCAGGCAAGATGGTTCTTTGGGGCATGAGTCCACCATCTTCTTGGTCTGCCGGCTTTCCGAATAAAGTCGTTATTCCTGGCCCCAACAGCTCGTCTCTCAGTTACTGGCCTGTCGTGCAGCGAGCAGTATGAGCTTAGACTCAGTAACGCTTGAATCCCTCCCAATTTTCCAGCCATTACAAACTCCTTGTCTCCCTAGAGCATGGCAAACACACCCGCTGTTGCCTGTACTACTTCCCCAGCATGGAATCTCTTTCACCCCTTTCTCTGATGATTAACCTTGAGCCCCAGATCAAAGGTTGCCTTCTCACCTGGAAAACCTGTTTCCTCTTCATTCCCATGATTCTTTGAGATACAGATATAAATATACAGATTATTTTTTAAGAGTAGTTTATGTTTCATGTCATCTTATGCCTTAGCCAGTCCACCCCCCCATCATTCTATACATCAGAATACTGAAGCATAATATCCGCATTTACTAGTAACTTGCTCGGGGAATAGTGGTTGAATTAAAACCAGTTCCTAGAGAGAACAGGCCAACTCACCGGGGGGAAACTAGGATAAGATTAGCTTCACAAGGCAACATGGAAGGGGGGGAAGTGTACTGAAAGAGTAATACCAGAGAAAAGGGTTGCAGGTGGGAGCCTTCGTCTACAGAAAGAACCCTGACCAAGCAATGTCCCAATGCCTGTGCTGTAACAAAGAACAAACTGAACATGGCCTTGGGGTTAAGAAGAAACCAACCCTGGCAGTGAGCTCACTGGGCCAAGCATACACCACTGAGCCTTCCCCCTGAGATGTCCTTAAATGTGGTAAATCTTCCCTTGGTGTGGATCGCACATGTAAACTGAGGTTCTTTTACTTGAAATATGTTTAAAGAAAAAGCCTCAGGGGACTGTTGATGAGCGTAATTACAAGGAAAGCACACATCCTAAGCCAAAAGTTTCTCGAAAACTTAAAAAAGCATCAGCTCAATTGAAGTGACTGGAGAAGCTGAAACAATGGGGAAGACAACCAACTGTTATTTTTTTAACTCATATTCAAATCTTATTGTTGAGCACCTACCCTGTTCACGGAAGCCACTGGATCTAATCGTTACATGTCACACAAGGTAGGAGGAGTTATCTTCATTTTAGAAATGAGGTCACTGAGGTTCAGGAGAATGCATGTGAGTTTACTTATCTCTTAGCTAGCCGATAAGCTTCTGGAGGAGAGACCATGTAGAGTTGATCCGACAGTGTCTTCCACGGCGTCAAAGAACAGTATGCGCTCAGTAAATACTTGCTGAGCCTCAGAATTAAGATTTACCGCCCTTCTGAGGAAGACATGCCTTTGGTAATTTTAATACTCTCTGTAAACCAGAAATCATCTCCTCTCACCTCTGAACTGCCACGTGGAGGCCCCAGACACGCACCTCCCAGAAGCTTAACAGACGAGCGCCACAGCGGCCGCGCTCCGAACTGCACTCTGCCGCTGCCAGGCCACGCCTCCCACGGCGCTCCCAGCCAATGCGTGAGAGTGCTGCCCCGGGAGACGGGGTATTCCTCTGACCAATGATCTCCTCCACGGCCTGAACCTTACTCAGGCTGCAGGCACTGGAACGTTATAGTATGGTCCTCCCCACCCTCCTTACATCCCTTCTTCTCTCGAGGATCAAACAGACTTGCATCACAGTCTGATGAGTCTCTAGGCTTCCTCCAGCTCCCTCCCCATGTTTTTTCATATGCTTCCCCCCTAATAAAACCTGTCTTGATGTCTGCTTCTTGGAGGACTGGAGACTAATATACCCCAGTTTTTGCTTTAATAAATAACTGATAATCTTCATTCACTTCAGAATATTTAGTGAGCGCCTAGTGTATGCCAGGAATACAGTGGTGAACAAGAACAGCATTACTCATGCCCTTAAGGAGCTGGTGGATGAATCAAATAATTACAAAAATTAAGAGCACAGGGAACTATGATGAGATGTAACAGGGAGAACCTGACCTAATCTATGGGATTTAAAGAGAATCCCAAAGAAGAGTGATTTAAGATGAGACCTGAAGAATGAGGAAGAGTCGTCCAGGCAAAGTGTGGAGTATTTCAGGCTGATGGAACAGAAGGTGCAAAGGCCCTGAGGTGGTAGGAAGCTCAACAAACCAAAGGACACAGAGGCAGGGAATGCAGAGCAATGAGACTGAAGAGGAACGCAGCACCCACCTCAGAAGGCCCTGTGGGACATCTTGGGAGTTTGGGAAGATTATTTATCTTTCTAGAGTGAAAATTCTTTGAAAGCAAGTACCCTGCAGTGGCCCCCTTTGTCAGGTCTAGTATAACGCCCGGCACAAAGTCATTGTTCACTAAATATTTATTGAATCAAAGTACTAGATATCAATGAGGAAATAATTCAACGTTTGCATTATTATCCCTAACATCAAGGATGCAGCAAGTCAGCCAAAAGCGTCAACCAGGAGAAGCTTCTGTGCCCCATAAGCTGATGAGACGGATGATAACTATGAGGAAGGTCATTATCAGGCATTGGTCTAATCCTTGGAGACGGTTAGAGAGACACCAAAGCAGCAGGCACTAGAGTGGCTAGAAGTGTGCCCTGGATCAGGCTGCCTGGTTCAAATACTGGTGCTACCACCTACCTGGGTGGCCTTGAGCAAGTTTCCTAATGTCAACACATTTCAGTGTCCTCAGGGTTAGGCAGAGCTGATCATACTACTCCATTGGAGTGCTGGTGGTGGGACAGTGAGAAATCACTATGTGAAGCCCCTCGAAGGCTGCCTGGGGCGTAGCATGTGCTCAATAAATGATACCAATTTTCAGTACTCAAACATGGTTCTCTCTGACGAGGTAAGAAAACATTAGCAAGGTGATTTCCCAAACCAGGGTGAGTTGTCGTAAACTGTCAGTCATCAGAACTGCGTGGGATCACTTCTGACGCAAGAGGCCAGCTTTGGTGACCAGCTGGGTGGGCTGAAGACCCTGTGGCCTGGCCAAGGGACAGGCCCAGACATGCATTTTACTCAAACTCTGAATCCCACGCTAGTATTTAAATCTGGATCTGAACATCAGACCAGATAGCACACCACTAATGTGTAGGTATACGGAATACACTCACAGGGCAGGCAGCACTGGAGAAAGGACACACAGCTTCCAGCCTTCCTGTTCTGGAGGGCAGAGGCTGTGCCTTTTGGCTTCATTTCAGAACAGCAAAAGGCAGCACTACGAGCAGATGCAGCTCAGTTCCTGCCTTTCGGGTTTGTTTTCCCACATTGGACATTACAATTAGAGCCCAAGCTTAAAAGAAAATACTTTGGGAATCAACAGACGAAAGGAGGAAAAATACCTGGCTGCCACCCCAAGCACGGTGTCCCAGCTGGCTCCGGCTGTGTTGGAATATGGGGCAGGGTGGTTGGGATGTAATTGCCGGGGCAGAGATATGAGGTATGCTGGCCTACGTGCGCTGCGGCACACACCAGCGGGCCGGGAGGGACTCTGTTTAGTGAGTGTCCATCTGATAACACCCTGGATCCTTAAGATGCCAGCTGCCTGCCAACTGGACATGTCTGTACAGTGGCACCCAGAGGTCCAGGACACAGAACAAAGGACCTGTTATTGACTAGTCCTGTGTAAGCATGTCATCCGCACCAAAGCAAGTCTTGAACCAGGCTGGCAGAGAGGCTGTATCCAGGCACCCCAGAGTCTAGAACAGAGTCACATTCTAAAAGGGCTCTCTGATGCCGTTTCAATGTCAATGGTTGAACCTGGGCCGTCTCATTAGGATTTGGCACTTGGGCTTATAACTTCCTGAGAGTACTCTTTTCTGTGCCGCCCGTTGTCACCAGGCCCTGGGATTGCTGGCTCTCTGTGTATGCTCTTCTTTAGGGCACAGCATCCCTCAAGGTCTGAAACCTTCCCTCCCCCCATTTCACTAGGACAGAATATTAATTACGGCCAACACATATTTACTGCTTACACTGGCCACTTACTGCTTTACATATATTTTACTCATCGCAGCAAACCTATGAGATATGTACAATTATTTCCCCATTTAACTGATGAGTAAACTAAGGCACAGGGTGGTTAAATAATTTACCCAAAGTCACGTAGCTAGAAAAATGGCAGAGCAGGGAAGCAAGTCCAGGTAGTTTGGATGCAGAGTCCCTGCTCCTATCCATTATGCTATATATTCTCCCTCTCCATGACCAATTTCTTACCGATAAAAAAAATTTTTTAAGACATCCTATTCCAAGGCCTGTTTTTCCAGAACGAACTGCACTCCAGTGCAGAGCTAGGATTTTATAACTTCCTATTTTGTGTATAGTATAATTGGGAAGTGCTGACAAATTAGGAGAGGCTAGGAAGGGAAGCTGAACTGCTCAAGAACTTGATAGCAGCATTAATACTAAGAGCTCTAGTGTTTTAGCCAAGTGAGTACTTGGGGAAAGTATCTCTCTTGGTACAAGCTATGTCTTGGAGTGTCTGGTTTAAGAGAGATGTAACTTAGCCCAGTCAGGGAAACTGGGTGCAGAGTTAGGAAAAGCAGCTACTGACTCATGGTTTGTTTATAGTACTGCTTCCCCACAGGGAGAAATGGCAGCCTTGCAAATCCTAGTTCTGCGTCCAAATTGGTGAGCCATTCCCAGGTATTAATCCCAGAAGGAACTCCTTGCAGCCATGAAAATGAAGGAAGGGATCAAACACTGTGAGCATTTACTCAATGCTCCCAGAAAGCCTAGGACGTGCTTGTTATTTTCCCCATCTTGTAGATGAGGATACCGGGGCCCAGAGATCTTATATACTTGTCCAACACAAGTCCTGGTAAATCCGGGACTCAAACCTTATCTGATTCCAAAGGAGGGAAGGACTCAGTGCCAGTCCAAGCTTCATTTTTCCAGGAGCCTTCCCTGACTCCTCAGACCCACATCAGTCCCTCTTTCTGAAATACCTGTATTACCTATGATCTTTGCCATGATCTAGTGCTGTTTCATACTGGGCCAGTTTTGTTAGCCAACCAAGTTACAAGTTTGGGATGGGTGGGCAGTGGGCAGTGACTACGGGTCGAATTTTACTTCAGGCTGTTTCTGGGTATTTCAGGGCAGGAAAACCGGGAGAGGTAAAGACCTAGAACCACAGCCGGGTCTCCTGGGTCAGGGGAGTCAGTTACTTCATTCCCAGAAGGTACCATGTGGCTTATGAGTTTCTGAAGCATAAGCTGGGAAAGGCATTCATGTTACTCTTGCCCTCCTTTGTCAGTCTCTTTAAAACTCCTTGCATCTGGGTCCAGACTTTGCAAAGCATCCCCCAAAGCAGGCAACTGTGACTACACTGGCATTAACTTGGGTTTGGCCCAAGAGGAAAGGTAACTGCGTTTTTGATCCCGCCTCTGCTTTGTTATAGCCCACCAGGCTGCAGGCCGCACCTCCTGGTGTGGCTCCGACCTACAGGAGACCCCGGGTCTAACTACAGCCCTTCCTGAACCTCCAGTCCGTCAGACGAGAAATAATGCCACACGGCAGCCACACTCGGGCACGCATGCGCCGTCACCCGGTCAAAGCCAAGATATATTTCAGGAGAATTTGTAAGGCCGAAAGCACCCTCTAATTTAACAAAAAAGCAAGAGGGCTGGGTATTCCTTTCTTTCCCACAGCCAAGACACAAAAGCTCTTCTCATATGAAAGAGCCTGAACCCACCCAACCTGATTCTCTCCTCTCAGTCAAGTACTTCAATGTCAACAATGGCAACTAGGGCATATTGAGTCACCTCAGAAAGGCAATGAGAGAAAGGTGTCATCCTGCCCTGCCACCTCTCGGGAATATGGGACAGCAAGGGGGCTGTCAGCTGACTGCTTCAAAGGCAAGCAGGGCCGAAGGCTCTTCCATGTCCCCTGGGAACCGGAATATCACCTCACACCACGATCTACTACAAAAATAGAGCTGGGGCAGCAGAGACAGCTCTAAAATGCGGTGGCAAAGACTTCAGTTATAGGTCCCTCCCAATGCCTCTCAGCTACTTGATCTCCCTTTTTTTTTTTTTTTTTTTTTTTTTTGCGGTACACGTGCCTCTCACCGCTGTGGCCTCTCCCATTGCGGAGCACAGGCTCCGGACGCGCAGGCCCAGAGGCCATGGCTCACGGGCCCAGCCACTCCGCGGCATGTGGGATCTTCCCGGACCGGGGCACGAACCCGTGTCCCCTGCATCGGCAGGCGGACTCTCAACCACTGCGCCACCAGGGAAGCCCTTGATCTCCCTATTTTAAGATAGATAATGAGTCCGTCTTATGTTCAGCCCTTCTCTATGCTTCCTAGAGGGACAGTTCCTCCAGTCAGTGACTCTGTAGGAATATGCAGTGTATTCTCACGTATTACAGGGCAATGATTGCCAGCCTCTCCCCACCCCCTCCTAGGTTATATGAGCATCTTTTGTGTAGGTGCTTGTCTTCAGTGGGACTCACAACTCCAGCTTCATTCCAGCTGTGGTTCCCCTCAAATCCTTATTTGTCAGCTCCTCCACCACCTGCTCCTAAGGTCCACTGTGAAGGACATTTGCCGACGTCAGGAGTTGTGTGTGATAAACACAAGTTTCTCCTGCCATTCCCAGCCTCTCCTCTAAGTGCAGTCCCCTCCGATTTTGTCTCTACTCTGGTTACTCTTGCTGTGTCGCTTCCCTAGGGATGTGTGCATTCTTGGGTCAAAAAAGGAAAAGGAACTAGAGGCAAAGGGGAGGCCCCTTGCCCTCCCCCTTCCTGGCTCTGTCCCCATCTCTCCACAGGTCACCCGCCATCTCTGTGGGAAGGAAGGTGCCCAGAAACGCCCTTCAGAGGCTGTGAAAAACAGCTCAGCGCCTTTCAAACGATCTGTGATAAAGGGCTACTTTATTATTTTTCTTTATAATTTCTAATCCATTATGAACCAAACCATTTGTAAAATAAAAATGAATTACTAAAAAAGAATCTTAAGTAAAAGGAATATAAAATACAAGCCTAACTTTTCTTGTTATTAGATTCAGGAGTCCTAACACAACTGTAGCATTTTGCTATAAAAGTTTCTAAACCATTGCTCTCAATTTCTTACCTGATTCCTAGGCTAGCAGAGGTTGGAGTAGCCCTGCTCTAATGGCCTTTGCTATTTACCTAACCACTTAGAGCATGGAGCCCTTGTAAGATGGGAGAACAGGCAACATCTCAGCAGGTCCCACATCTGTATATTCCAGGGACTCATTCCTGATTCTTCCTTAGGTTTTAGAGGTTTTTTTTTTTAAACATCGTTATTGGAGTATAATTGCTTTACAATGTTGTGTTAGTTTCTGCTGTATAACAAAAGGAATCAGCTATAAGTATACATATATCCGCACAGCCCCTCCCTCTTGAGTCTCCCTCCCACCCTCCCTATCCCACCCTTCTAGGTGGACACAAGGCACCGAGATGATCTCCCTGTGCTCTGCAGCTGCTTCCCACTTCCTATATTTCAAAATAGCTACCTATTTTACATTTGGCAGTGTATATATATCAATGCTACCCTCTCACTTCGTCATTAGAATAATGCTGACTTCCGGAGAAGGGGATTTGTCTGCGCTTCGTACAGCGGATCTAGAGCTACGCAACTCTAAAGCTCCTTGGAGAACAATGGAAGAAACGTCTGAGAGAGGATGGGGCAAACACTGGCAGGTCACTGTCTCAGCCTTTCCTGTGTGGAAGCAATGGGTGTTTTGAAAAGCATCCTGAAAACACGTCAAAGGTCTAAGAATTGTGATCACTGGGGCTGGTGAGTCATGGCTCAGCCTGGCAGTAATGCAAATGCCAGCTCCACTATGGGTGGCTGTCTATTCAAAAACCTGCCACTGGAACCATGAGGGGGTCATGCCCTAAATGGCTAAGGACAGGAAAAGAGGGCGAGCTTGTCCACAGTACTCGAGAGCATCTGGCAATTAACTGAGAGGGGAATGGTGGCCCGGTTAAAATACTTTCTTTGCTTCCAGAAGAAGCAAAGAAAGCTCAGGATCTACCATACCAAAGGACTGGGTGCACTGCAGACACAAGATTGGGTGTGATCGTCCTTTAGTAGGAGAAGCTGGAAAGTGAGGTAGGACATGGAGCCTGGGGGATAGGACTCCATTTCCTAGAAACAATTTCAAAAGCAGCTTTATTGGTATATAATTGGCATCCAATACACTTCACATACTTACCGTGCACAATTTGACAAGCTTTTAAAAAAAAAATTTATTTATTTGTTTGTTTGTTTATTTATGGCTGTGTTGGGTCTTCTTTTCTGTGTAAGGGCTTTCTCTAGTTGCGGCAAGCGGGGGCCACTCTTAATCACAGTGCGCGGGCCTCTCACTATCGCGGCCTCTCTTATTGGGAGCACAGGCTCCAGACACGCAGGCTCAGTAGTTGTGGCTCACGGGCCTAGTTGCTCCACGGCATGTGGGATCTTCCCAGACCAGGGCTCGAACCCGTGTCCCCTGCATTGGCAGGCAGATTCTCAACCACTGCGCCACCAGGGAAGCCCCACAATTTGACAAGCTTTGACACACATATAAAGCTGTGCAACTACCACAACTTCACAATAAGGAACGTATCCATCATGACCCAAAGTTTCCTGGGGCCTTTTGTAATGCCTGCTTCTCACTGCTTCCCACCCCACCTACCAGGCAACAACTGTCACTACAGATTAGTTTGCATTTTCTAGAATTTTATGTAAATGAAAGCATACAGGATATACTCATGCTTGGTCTGACTTCTTTCATGCAGCAAAACTATTTTGAAAAAACAATTATTTTGAGATTTGTTAATGTTCTATCTATCATTGTTGTTAATTATTTTTACAGTTGAGTAATCCTCCACTTAGAAGCAATTTTATATCTCAAGCAAGATTATCTTGGGACTAAGATTCTGAGGTGTTAAGGGAAGTTTACGATGATTTGGGCTTTCCTTAGAGTGGAGATTGCGACTACTATCTTGGAAAGCAAACCTTTTTTGCCTCAAAATTAAGGAGAGAACTAAAACATCAGCCGCTTAAGATTCTTAAATGACAAAAAGGATTGCGCACTATCCAAGGTCTGGGGGCTGTGAGGAGAAAGGGACCTGAGAGAGCAGGGACATTACTCAAGACAATGCTCAGACCACCTGACTCTCCATTTCCTATTTGGTTTGTTTCTTCCCTTGGGGTGGGAAATGCTCTGAAGAGAATGTTCCCACCACAGTTACGATTTTGCATTTGGAACTGCTACAAAGGAAGACTATTCGTAAAGCAACTATACTCCAATAAAAATTTGAAAAAAGAAAAAAAAGGAAGACTACTCTGGCAACCACAAATGCATCCACCATTAGAGTTATTCGCATTTGTTCATTCGTTCCCTTGCTTACCATAACATGTACAAGGTGTCATCTGTAAGCTGGGCATCATGCTGGGGCTATAGAGAAACACCAAAGACGTATAGAAAGACTTGGTTTCTGCTTTCACAGAGTTATAGGGTGTGCAGGCTTCATGCCTAGCTAGTTGTACGACAGACTCCTTCACAATAAATGAGAGATCAGAGATGGCACACAGGTCAACACGGTGGTTGGGGCCAAGCTGATACGATCGTGGAGACTAGAATACAGGACTGAATGTGGATGTGATGGTAGAAGCAGGGTTCTGGTTCACAGACTATCAGGAAGCACAGTGCCCCGCTGACAGGGACAGGGAAGGCAAACCCAACTCCCCCATATGGGGCAGCGGCGGAAGACGTGGCGTGTCTCCTGTCTCCAAAAACCAGCTCTGGATGTGCACACTGTTGTTTGCCCCACCAAAAAGTAGAGCGATCTATTTTTCTAACTAGGTGACGTGGTGTTCTAACAGATTTCTTTAAAAAGCAGACCAGTATTTGTTCCCAATCCTTCTGTCATAAAGTTACATTAAAGGAGCACAAGTGGAAAACAGCAGGATACAAAACTGAATGAGTAAGATTATGACTGTAGTAAATCAAATAAGCAACCTAGCCCTTGGAAAGGAAGTATAGTAGGGAAATGTCCAAAGACAACACCAAAAATGTGAAAAAACCACTTGTTTGTGTCTTCATCAAATTTCCTTTAGTGAGCATTTTGCTATTCAGGTTTTGAAGAATTGCTCTGAAACACGGTCTTTGGGGGAAGTCATGGATTCTCAGCCAAAGGAAACCAAAGTCAATGGTCTGCATTTGCCTGAAGTCTGGAGAGGAGCCTGGAACCAGGGAGGGACTCTGGGGAAACCAGTGACAGAGGAAGGGTGAGACCTTGCAAAGGGGCTTAGCCAGCTTGAGGGTTCCACCCTGAGGTGCAGAGAGTGATGAAGGGATTCAGATGGAAGTGGGGACTGGAGCCCAGCTGGAGAGCAGTGCAGAGCCAGGCATACACAGCCTTCAGAGGACCAGGACCTGGCTGGGTGACCATGAGAAAGTATTTTCTTTGGGCCTCAGGATCCTTGTCTGTAAATGGAAAAGCAAGACTGGATAAGCTTTAAGGTCCCTTCTAACTCTAAACGTGTAGGAATCTGAATTGTCTGATTCATTTCAACGTCTATCCACGGAAGACCTTCTATGTCTGAAGCACTGTGTGTGGACAACCACAAACATCTCTTCAATTTAGCTCACATCAATCAGAAACAACTGAACACCTATTAATAAATGTACAGTGATGTATTTTTCTAGAAAAAGAGTTGTGCAAAGTGGTCTCTGATTAGAGCAAAGGTTAAGAGAGCAAATCTACCTCTTGTATAACGTGATAATTCATTCTGGTTAGGGACATGGGAAAAAGGATTCTGCAGGAGTCATGGAACAGAAATTGACACACATCTCAGAGGGGAGACGCCAAGGTATTGAGTAAAGGCCTGCTGCCCTCATAGGCATCGCTCTAGGAAGAGGTGTCCCACTGTCACTCCCAGAACCATCTCCAGTTCTCACTGTTGACTAAAGTCAGAGGTAAGCTGCTGTCTGTTGGTGAGGAATGTGAGAACTCACGCACAGATGGGTGAGGCAGGAAGCTGAGGGAAGGTCAGAGAGAAAACAAACAGGGTTTCCTGTGATGAGTCACTGCCTTCTTAGAAACAACTTCAGAGGCCACCACAAAGTCCCCAGCATGTGCCTGTCCAAGGCTTGCACTTTGTACAGAAGAAAATGTAGCAAACAAAGTACTGAGCCACATCTGAGAGCCCACAGGCCACGCGCAGGGCAGAGGCCTGAGAAGGAGCCAGGCTGAGCCAGGGACATGTGACAATTTGCACATCGCCTGCCTGTGTCTCCAGGGCACACCTGTGGGTGGGCTGAAGATTCTGCGTTCAAGTTCTCCTCTTCTTTAAAAGGAGCAAACTTTGGGCTGTTGTTTTCTTCAAGAGTCATAGCTTGAATTTTCAGATAAAGTTTTTTTTCTTCTTCTCTTTTCTATTGTCCTGTGATTAAGGTCAGTGCAAATCAGATAAAGTTTTTAAGTGTAAAAAGCCTACCAAATTTAGAAAAAAAAAAAATTTGACCATCATTCTGGGTCTATTAAGCAAAATGAGACTCGTTGGACCCCACATGGGATGAATTCTTTTTCTTGGTTTATATTGATCTGAAAACAAAACCAACATTTATTTCATCCCCCATTAAAAGGGTGTGGTTTATACACAGTGGAGTAAAAAGCCCATAGGTGGTCTCAGGCCACTACTAGATGATACGTACAACAAAACTAGGAGAGTAAACCAAGATATAAGAAAACGTAAGAGCCAGAATTCGGGGGATCCAACTCAGGAGACAGGTGGGAGGAAATTCCAGGATGATGAGGAGGAAAACATGCAGCAGCCCTGGAGAAACACCAGTCCTGATAGGGGAAGGGGGACAAGAGCTTCTATGAGGCTCTCTCTCAGGAAAAAAACCAACCATATTGTTTGTGTATAGATCAAGATGTGATTTACAGATCTGTAAGAGAGCTCTGTATAGAAAACTAAGCAACGAAGCCAATTAAAACAAAAATAAATCAAATAACTCCAGGAGTAAAGAGTTAGACAAGAAAGGAAGAACAATCCTGGCACTCTGCTTTAATGATATTTACATGCTTGTAGAAATGTGATCACTAAATATTGATTTAATCCACATCACGAACAGTGTTATAACCATATTTAGAGAAAGGAAGGGAATGAGAGACATGGGGAATATAAACGTGAGAAACTAAACCCTCATCTTACACAGCAGAAAGTCAATGCATAATATCTAAACCTGAAAAATCAATGAATAGCAGTATAAGCATGTAATTTAGAAAATTTTAATATGTAGAAGTGGTTGCCTCTTTGGGGTGAAAGCAAGTGTGGGGTACACTGAGCATGGCAAGTATTTCTTGATGTAAGACTTATAGTATACTATCAATACTCTGACTTTTTCAACTATGTACATGTATTACTTTGGTTTAAAAAAAAGTTGAAAGAATGTAGTCTAAAGGGTCCTTTTTTTTTCCCTCTTTGGATCAGAGGAAAAAAAGAAAGAAAAAGAAAAACGTGTTCTAAAAGTTGAGTAGTACCATTGACAGAGGAATGAATAAAAATGATGTGGTACATATATACAATGGAATATCACTCAGCCATTAAAAGAATGAAATAATGCCATTTGCAGCAACATTGACAGACCTGGAGATTATCATACTAAATGAAGTAAGTCAGACAGAGAAAGACAAATATCATATGATATCACTTATATGCGGAATCTTAAAAAAATGACACAAATCAACTTATTTGCAAAACAGAAACAGACTCACAGACTAAGAGAATGAACGTATGGTTACCGGGGGAAGGGTTGGGGGGAGGGATAGATTGGGAGTTTGGGATGGACATGTACACACTGCTATATTTAAAATAGATAACCAACAAAGACCTACTGTAAAAAAAAAAAAAAGAAAGAAAGAAAGAAAAAAATAAGACATATACTAAAAACACACAAAAAAGAAAATAGAAAAAAAGACCATATTTATAATTATTTCTATTGTATGCATAGAAAAGAATCTAAGATGACATACATCAAGGTGTTAACTGTAATAATCTAAGTAGTTGAATTATAAGCTTTTTCTTATTTTTAAATTTTATTTTATTTATCTGTATTTTATTCTATCTTAATATATTTAATAACATTTAACAGGGATCATATATTGCCTCCATAAAAATTTTTTTAAAAATAAAGGCTTTAAAGTAAAAAGAGAAGGAAAAGAGAAAGAACACAAGAAGGGGGGAAAAGTGGATCCTAGTTCAGAAATCAGGCCCTGCCACTTCCTAGGTTTTTTATATTAGGTATGTTTTCATCCTTTGGGGCTTTAGATTCCTCAGTCATAAGATGGGGATACTGCTACCAGTTCTGTCTCCCTAGAGGAGTTAGTGTGAGAGGTTATTGCAATAGTTGCACAAACCTGCCCAGATGTACAGCCTGCTATTACACACACAAGGTGTGGTCAGGGCCATGGGAAGAACGTGCAAAATGAGGGAGTCCTTGTACTTTACCCGATCCCTGATGGCATCACTGCCCTTCTTCCCTAGAGATGTCCACTAACTCAGAGCTCCTTCAGCCCACCTCAGGACAATCTCTCTAAAGCTCCTTACCGTGAGAGCTGGCTGGAGCTTGAAATTCAAGAACACCTCCATTGTGCCTCTCCTCGTTTCTTTAGGGGCAGCCTTGCTAAATCAGATCTTTATATTCCCCTTATTCAGGGAATTTCCATTTTCCAGGACGCACTGACTCATCCCTCTCACTAGGCCCACTCCCCCAGCTGCAATTGCCCCCCGACCACGCTTCCTTCTACTCCCATCCTGACCTATGCCAGCTGAATGCTGCCATGTTGGGATTTTGCCTCAAAGGTGTGTTCCTCCTAAGACTTCCACCAGAATAAGAGACTTAGTCCTGACGACATTCCCCTTAGAAGAAGGTTGCTCTGAAAGGCCCAGGGTTCAAGCCCAGCATCCAGGAGAGATGTAAAAGTCTGCAGCAAGGAGGTGGGTAGTATTTAAAAGTTAATCAACTTCCATCCGAAGCTTTGGAAGTCAGGCAGTGCCCCACCAGCCAAATCATAAAACCTGAACCACCAAGCCATGCTCTGCCTTCATCCTCACCATCAAAGCCATTTGCCCTGCATTTGATACAAAGAAATGCTCTAAAAAGAATCCTGAACCAGGAGTTGTTAGATCCAATCCCCAGTCACATCTCCACCCCTGACTAGCCATGAGATCTTGGCAAGGCATGTAAGCTCTTTGCATCTCAGTTTCCTCACCTGTACAATGAGACAATAACCACACTGGTTTCACGCTAAAGTAGCAATCCTCTCCTGAAGGCGTGCTCACAGCTTCCACCATCTTTGGTTCCTCTGTTGGTTTCCAGAGTTTTCTCTTACTCTATTCTTGCATTTTGCTTCCTCCCAGTTCTTTACCCTATCTCCTGGCACACGATCAACTTGCCTTTGAGCAAAGAGAGAGTCCAGCTGCCTCTGCCTCCTTAGCTCCCAGACATCTAGGATCTCCTCTTCCCCCATGGGGGCCTCCAAGAGCTGTCCTCCAAGAGGATAAGGTCCTCCAAGCCACCTGGAAGTAGGAGCCACTGAACACACAGAGGGACAAGACGCCTAGGAGCTGCCACAGCCCTTGATAGAGTATCAGGGCTTTCTGGCCATATCAAGGACATATCTGCACAAAAATGATTATGTAGAAAGCTACTTTGAGTTGTAAAACTTAATCCTCAATCTGTTAAAGTTACAAACATAAAAATCCAGGTCTTCCTTAAACTTTTAAGTTCAATGTAGAGAGATCATTCCTCTTTATTTAGCAAATGTTAATCACCTTTAAGGGAGCTTTTAATCAATGTTTGAGTCCATTCACAAATTTAGTTTATGAAACTCAAACATTTAAAATCATGTTTATATATTTAATATATTTAATCACTCAAAAGTATGTCAACTGACTAAAAAACGTCTCTTATAGATCCAATAAATTAAACTTTAAAATGTGACAAATCTTACATTCTCTCAAGTATTCCAATTTTTAAAAAAATAATTATTTATTTTTGGCTGTGTTGGGTCTTTGTTGCTGCACGCGGGCTTTCGCTAGTTGTGGCAAGCGGGGGCTACTCTTCATTGTGGTGCGCTGGCTTCTCATTGCGGTGGCTTCTCTTGTTGCGGAGCACGGGTTCTAAGATGCACGGGCTCAGTAGTTGTGGCATGTGGGCTCAGTAGTTATGGCACACAGGCTCAGTAGTTGCAGCGCACGGGCTTAGTTGCTCCGTGGCATGTGGAATCTTCCCGGACCAGGGATCAAAACCATGTCCCCTGCATTGGCAGGCAGATTCTTAACCACTGAGCCACCAGAGAAGTCCCGTATTCCAATATTGATTGGTTGTAATTCTTGAATGTCTTCTAATTTAAAATCACAATACTAAATCCTTTTTTTTTTTTTTTTTGGCCACATCGCACAGCATGCGGGATCATACTTCCGCGAACAGGGATTGAACTGGTGTCGCCTGCAGTGGAAGCATGGAATCTTCCACTGTACCTCCAGGGAAGTCCCTAAATCAATTTCTTGATGGGTATTTTAAACTGGTATCAAAAGGGTGATCATTACTCTAATAGGTCAATTTCCCTTAACTATTGCAAAGACTTAAAATACCAAATGTGTACAAATTAACACAAATATTATGAGTCTGATGATTCTCTTAAACGTTTCTACATGTATTTATAAATCCTTACAGGATTAAAAATACTTACCCAATTCCACAGTTTACATTACAATTCACTCTTGATGATGTACATTCTATGGGTTTGGACAAATGTATAATGACATTGTAATGTAAACTATGAACTTTGGGTGATTATGATGTGTCCAAGCAGGTTCATCAATTGTAACAAACGTACCACTCTGATGGGGGATGTTGATAATGGCAGAGTCTAGGTATGTGTTGGGACGGGGGTATATGGGAAATCTCTGTACCTACCTCTTTAGTTTTGCTGCCTAAAACTAAACCTAATACTGCTCTAAAAATATAAAGTCATAATCTTTTAAAAAATGTTTACTGTCTATGGAAACAACACCATCTTAAATAGTCTTGTATTCCCCTCCCAGGCCATTTCAAGGGTACCATCTCAGCTGGACTGGGTTTGTTAATAACCAGAGAGGCCCCTGGTGGTAACACCACAGATTCCTGCCTCAATTTGACTGTTGTGTTGAGGACTATTTCTGTGTTGCCTTGTCTCACAGCCTGCCTCCCATAGATTCTGGACACTCCTTACCTGATTCTTTTCTCTCCCAGTTCACTACTTGGTTAGTTTCAACCAATCTATCTTCTGCTCCACTCCAGTCTGAAGTTTTTCTTGGTCATCCTTTGAGCACCACAGCTCTTAGATATTTCAGTGCCATGCCATGGACTTTCTCACAGTCTCGTCCAACTCTGTTTCACGGCTCCAAGTTCATGCCATTGATGGGTAGAGGAAGGTGAGGTGAGAAGATGGAGCAGGCAAAGCATATTTAGACTTCTGAATGGCTTCTCCCATGGCACCCTCCTCTCTATGAGGATCAGGGAACAAGCAGGGATGTACCATTGCCCTTGCACTCTTTTTCCCTAGTGGGGTCATCTCATTCACCGCTCATCTGCCTGACCTCAGAATTCTCCCCGCAGAGTCCTGAAGGTGTACCAGGGTCTAGGCATCCCAAGGTCAGTTCACAGAGCCAAAGGGCTAATCAGATCCGCAAGTAATTTTGCTCATATCTCTTGTCTCTCTGTCTCTGTCTCTCTCTGTCTGTCTCTCATACGCGCGCGCACACACACACACACACACACCCTTCTATACAACTGATCCTCTGTTGCTTGGAACTCAGGCTCAAAATCATTCCCCTATCAACTACCATGAGGCCAGGCACTTACAAACTGAACCCCTAAGCAGGTTACATTAATTCTATCATCTCCTTCAGCTATTGACAAAGGAGCTGCCTAACCTATTTGCTTTTTGGTCTTCTTTTACAGCACTCTCACCTGAATATCAAATAGGTTTTTGCACTGAGGCAGACAAGTTGAATGACTAGTTGAAAACAGATCGTTTTGGTGGGAGGGGAATAACTGAACAAAATAGACATGGCAGGTCTCCCTCTTCCCACCAAGGCAGTGAAAGAACACTGGGCACAGAGTCGGAGGGCTTAGTCGCCATTCTGATTTCTCCTACAAACTGCATCTCGGGACCAACTTCTGTGAGTGTTAGTTCCTTCACCTGTGGCATCGCTGACATGGACATAGGAGCAAGTGATAAGGGTGTTTCCAAGATTACGGAGCACGGAAAACACTTGAAGTCTTCTCTTTAGTTGGGTACCAGGATCTGACACGCTCCTGGTTTTCCTCCAGCCTCACTGACCGGCCTTAGTATCTATACTGGTTCCCCTTCATCTCCCCAGCCTCTATTGATTGGGTTCAATACTTGGACTTCTGCTTTCCATCTCTACTTATTTACTTGATGATATTATCCAGTCACATGGCCTTTAATATCATCTGTAGGCTGATGACTCCCACACTCCAACCTGCAGCCTAGAACTCTCCTTTGATGTCCAGACTTGTATTTCCACCTGCCTTCTTATCACCTCAGCTTGGGTGACAAATAGGCATCTCAAATAATCCATTCCAACCCTACTTTCCTGCTGTCTTTCCTTGTTCAGTAGATGGCAATTCCATCCTTCCAGTTGATTGGATCCAAAACTGTTCAGTCATCCATTACGCGCCTCTTTCATGCCTCCTGTCTATTCCATCAGCAAATCCTTTGAGTCCTATCTTCAAAAGCTGTCCTGAATCAGACGGTTTTTTACCACCCCCATTGCCACCACCCTGATGCAAGTCAACATTACATCTCACTTGGATTCTTGTTCTAGTTTCCTAAGTGGTCTTCCTGGTTCTGACCTTGCCCTCTTCCACCCTCCTCGGTCTGTATTGAACACAGTTGACATCTTGATCTTGTTAAAATATAAATCAGATCCTGTCATTCCTCTCCACAAAACTTTCCAATTTCTCCCCATCACATTCAGAAAAATTACTATTACACATCACTTACCATAAAGTGGGAATCATAACAGTGCCTACTTCATAGGGTCGTTGTGAGGATTAAAAGAGTCAATACATGTAAAGCACTTAAACTAATACTCATCGAGTGTTTACTGTGTATCAAGCACTGCCCTACATACTTTATATATATTAACTCATTATGTATTGACTCATTCATTCTCATAAGCATTCTGAGGTATATACTGTTACTATACCCATTTTACAGTTGAGGAAACTGCATTACAGAGAGGTTAAATAACCCTCCCAAGGACACACAGCTAGTGAGTAGCAGTTGGCCTTCAAAGCCTGTGCTTTCACTACCCTCACTAGTCAGTAAGGCTTCTTCTGTGACATACTCTGTAGATGCTGAATAATATCCCATCACATAGAGGGACTATTCCTTTACTTACCCAGTTCCTCACTAAGTCATCTGATCATTCCAGAGGTTCTCACTAAAGCCAATAAATCCATTTATTCAGTAAATATTGAGTGATGATATTCTAGGCACTGGGGACACAGCAGTGAACAACCAAAAAATGGGCATGAAACTCTGTCCTCATGGAGCTTACATTCTTTTAGAAGTCCTTTTTTCTAATGGAAGTGTCACTAGAGGCCTGACTTGTGTGCGTGTTGACTAATGGTTCTTCTCTCCTTAGGCGATCAGGCTCAGCTTTATTCATTTGGCTTTATTCATTTATTCTCTTGGGCAAGGCATTTGGCTAACTTCTGTGGGAGGAACATGAATGACTCAAATGCGGACCTTGCTCTTGAGAAGGTTGTACATTAACGTGGGCCTGGGTATCTCTAGGAAGCAGTTCTTGTTGAACTTGTTTCTGGGTCGGCCCCATGCCTTTTTCATTTGCATACCCCTCATTAAACATCGAAGGTGCCTAAAGGGGAAGAACATTCATGTTGTTTCCTTTTTCTCCTCCTACAGAGCCTAGAAGAGTGCTTCGACTACAGTGGCTTTTCAGTTTTATATTCTTTCTTGAGTACCAATTCTAGAAGGAGTCCTCAGAAAACTATTTGGCCACAGTTGTGTTCCCCATTTTTCTGCCCTTATTAAGGCCCCAGGAATTTAGTCCATCTGCAGAGAGAAGAAGGAAAGCACTAAGGCTATGAGCTACCTTTTATAATTATGAATATTTTAATAGTTCTCTCCCTTACTATTTTTAACCATTTGGTCACTAGGATGGAGGAACCTTGATAATCTACCAAATCCTCACTTAAAAATACAAAAGACTAATTGTCTCTCTCTCTCTCTCTCTCTCTCTCTCTCACGCACACACACACACACATACATCCTTCTTAAAGTCCTTCAATGCTTTCCCATTTTAGGGAAAAAAATAGCCAATACCTCAGCCAGGTATCCAACTGCCAAAGGCACCGAGTGTCCTGGCTGCTCCTGCCTCTCCAGTCTGGCCTCACTGTGTACCATGAGTCCCCTTGCTTTCTGCACTCCAACCGTAGGGCCTTATGGTGGTTCCCCAAACAAGCCCACTCCATTCTACCACAGGGCTTTCACATGTGCAGTTCCCTCTTCCTGGACAGCACTTTTTCTCCAACTTTCAGATTCAACTCAGTCTTTACTTCCTTGGGCCAGCCTTCCCTAGCCCTGGGCCCTAGGCTCCGCCCAGCATCACACCTTCCCAAAGCACCAGTACCTCTCCTTTGGGCCCCCAGTCACCTGTGCACTCATAACAGTTGTAATTTTACTTAAGTGAAAATATGTCATTACTGTCTCTCCTCTCCACTAAACTCTATGCATCATGAGTGCAAGGAGTATTTCTGGTTTCACTCACTGTTCTATATCCAGAGCTGAGCACAGTGCTGGAAACTAACAAAAGTGCTCATTCATCCCATGAATGTTTAATGAGCCCCTGCTTGTGCCCAGCCTTACTCTATATGGTGGGAATATAGCAGCAAACAAGCCAAAGTCCCTGTCTTCCTGGAGCTAACATTCTAGTTTTGAAGAAGAGATAATAAACAAATAAGCAAGATCATTTCAGGGAATGAGTGTCCTCAGGATAAGGGGGTAGGATGTGACTAGTGGGGACGGGGTGGGATGCTATTTTAGAAAATGGTCAGGGAAGGCCCCTCTTGGGAGATGGCATGGGAGCAGAGTACTGAGTCCTCTGAAAGGGAGGCTAGATTATCAGTGCAAGAATTAGGATAGTCCCAGGCAGACCAGGACAGTTGATCACCCAGCACAGAATGCTGCTGGGAGCCTTGCTTCCTGTCTTCAGCCACTTACACAGGAAAATGCTTCTCCCACACCTTCTAAATCTCTTTTCTAGAAACACTCATATTTTGAGAAATTAATACAACTCAGAACTTAATAAATGCTTTGTAAAGATGAGGAGGCTTCCCAGGCAGCCACAGGCACTCAGCCCAGGAACAATGCTGGCTTGGGGATTCCCACTCACACCAGGCTCCCTCTGCGATCATGAGGCTCTTGGAGGCCCATATTTGGATTTCCACTGGGTGGAATCCACCCACCAGGAAAAGCTCATTTCCTCCCTCTCTCTGGCTCACACTCCCAGCCTGGAAACTTCCCTCACAATACCTCTCAGCAGACTCCTTCTGTGCTCCCTCCTGGTTGGCTATGCTTCCAGCGAGTTCCACTCAACAATAAACCGACTGTAATCAACTACAGAGTGGCGGATCTCTGCCCAGTGGTATTGCCACTCCTTGGGGAACACGTTTAAGCAGACCCTGCCTGAACAATTGGTGGAGGCCCCTTGGCACAGGTGTTAATTCTTCCCACTTTAATTGCTCTAAACTCCGTCTTTAATGGATTTCAAAACAGTTCAGATACAGAGTGAAGTAAGTCAGAAAGAGAAAAACAAATACCGTATGCTAACACATATATATGGAATCTAAAAAAAAAAAAAAGAAAATGGTCAGAAGAACCTAGGGGCAAGATGGGAATAAAGACACAGACCTACTACAGAATGGAACTGAGGATATGGGGAGGGGGACGGGTAAGCTGGGACAAAGTGAGGGAGTGGCATGGACATATATAACTTAAAATAGATAGCTAGTGGGAAGCAGCTGCATAGCACAGAGAGATCTGCTCGGTGCTTTGTGACCACCTAGAGGGGTAGGATAGGGAGGGTGGGACGGAGAGAGGTGCAAGAGGGAAGGGATATGGGGACATATGTATATGTATAACTGATTCACTTCGTTATAAAGCAGAAACTGACACACCATTGTAAAGCAATTATACTCTAATTAAGATGTTTAAAAAAAAACAGTTCAGTTCAAGGGCTAATCTTATTTTCTGTTCCATCTTCAGTCAAATTCCTAAGCCACTGTTAAAAGATTCTTTTTTTCAAATAGATATGTATATGTATGTTTAACTGAATCACTTTGCTGTACACCTGAAACTAACACAACATTGTAAATCAACTGTACCTCAATGAAAAAACTTACAAGAAAACCTACAGACTGGGAGAAAATATTTGCAAACGATGGACCAACAAGCGCTTAATTTCCAAAATATACAAACAGCCCATACAACTCAACAACAAAAAAAACAAACAACCCAATCAAAAACTGGGCAGAAGACCTAAATAGACATTTCTCCAAAGAAGACATATGAATGGCCAACAGGCACATGAAAAGATGCTCAACATCGCTAATTATTAGAGAAATGCAAATCAAAACTGTAATGAGGTACCACCTCACACTGGTCAGAATGGCCATCATTAAAAAGTCTACAAATAACAAATGCTGGAGAGGGTGTGGAGAAAAGGGAACTCTCCTGTGCTGTTGGTGGAAATGTAAATTGGTGGAGCCACTATGGAGAACAGTATGAAGGTTCCTCAAAAAACTAAAAATAGAGTTGCCATATGATCCAGCAATCCCACTCCTGGGCACATATCCAGACAAAACTATAACTCAAAAAGATACATGCACCCCTATGTTCACAGCATCACTAGTCACAACAGCCAAGACACAGAAACAATCTAAACGTCCATCGACAGATGAATGGATAAAGATGTGATGTGGTACATATATAGAGAATGGAATGTTACTCAGCCATTAAAAAGAATGAAATAATGCCATTTACAGCAACATGGATGGACCTGGAGATTATCATACTAAGTGAAAAGTCAGACAGAGAAAGATAGATATCACATGATATCGCATATATGCGGAATCTAAAGAAAATGATACAAATGAACTTGTCTACAAAACAGAAACAGACTCACAGACTTAGAGAATGAACTTATGGTTATCAGGGGGGAAAGTCTGGGGGTGAGGGATAAATTGGGGGTTTGGGATTGACATTGCACACTGCTATATTTAAAATAGATAACCAACAAGGACCTACTGTATAGCACAGGGAACCCTGCTCAATATTTTGTAGTAACCTAAATGGGAAAAGTATTTGAAAAAGAATAGATACATGTATATGTATAACTGAATCACTTTGCTGTACAACTGAAACTAACACAAGGTTGTTAATCAACTGTACTCCAATATAAAATTAAAAAAATAAAAAGAGAAACAAGTATTAACATATATAAAAAGTATGACACAAATGAACCTATCTATGAAACAGAAACAAACTCATAGACATAGAGAACAGACTTGTGGTTGCCAAGGGGGAGAGGGGGTGGGGGAGGGATGGAGTGGGATTTTGGGGTTAGCAGATGCAAACTATTATATACAGAATGGATAAACAACAAGGTCCTGCTGTATAGTGCACGGAACTATATTCAATATCCTGGGATAAACCATAATGGAAAAGAATCTAATAAGGAAAGTATATACAAGTATAACTGAATCACTTTGATGTACAGCAGAAATTAACACAACACTGTAAATCAACTATAGTTCAATTAAAAAAATTTACAGAACCTGGCCCACAATGTAGGAGTTAATTAATGAAAAACATACTATAAACAATATATGTTCTCTTAAAAAAACAGCTTCTTTTTTTCTTTTGCCCTCTTTCCCACCTTCCCGTCTCCCTTGCCTTCTCCTCCTGCCTCCCCACCTCCTCCCACTGCTCTGAGTGTCCTGGGGCTCTAGGGTGAAATCTGGAGAGTTCTAATCTCAACTCTCCTCTCACCAACTGTATGGGCAACATTAGCACCTACCTCATTGGGATGTTAGGAGGATGAAGAGAGTTAATACAGGTGTAGCAGTGAGAACAATAGTACAGGTAGGCCTTCAAGTGGATTTATTGAACGAATGAAATGTTAGTTCTTATTCTTGTCCCTGAGATCTGAGGGCCCTTTGTGTCCTGCTCAGAGAGTAAGTGACGGCCTCCTATGGTTTTATTTGGAGAGACAAAATATCCTTTTGTCCAAATGTCTCCCTGCCAACTTTAAAATCCCTACAACTAGCATCTGTATTTAACAGAGCACATGAGGAGGAGGGGAAGCATTATAACAATTGTCCCATTCTTTTTCCAGAAGAATTTATCAGATTAAATGGAAGGGGAATACTAGAGCTGGACGGGGGCAGGAAAGAGGATGTGGCTTGTTCACAAGAGAAGGTCAGAAGGGGGTGGGGGGGTATCATGAAAGCACTGGGCTCTTGAGTGAGTGAGGAGAGCTGAGGTAGAAGGCGTGGAGAAGGAGAAACAAAGCCTGTGGAAAGGAGAGGTTCTAAGACAAAATTCACCTAGGATGTTGGAAGCAAGTCCTTTCTAAATCAACACACCTTCCCCCGCACGTCCCCACTCTACCCCAGTGCAGCTGGGCTGCTTACTGCAGTCAGCCTGGTCAACAGAAAAGAGCTTGGATTTTCAAGCCAGCATGAACTCGGAGCAAATTCCAGTTCCGCCATTTACTCATTGACAAAGTAAATTGACCTCTCTAAACCATGGAATCCTCTTCTGTAAAAAATAAAAGCCAAAACACCCTGGAAGAGTACTTGTGAGGATTAAATAAAGTAACGCAGGCGATGTGCCAGCTTAGTGCCCAGCTCCTAGTAGGTGCACAAATCGTTTTGCTTCCTCCTAACTATGGCCCAACGCGTGCCCAAAATGCACTCAGCCAGCTTTCCCAACACACGCCAAATCCATAACCTCTTGCACGTTTTCATGTCTAGCTTTTACATGTAATTCATTACATTTAAGTGCAATTCAACAAAGACTTTATAGAATGCCAAAATTTTATAGATTTCATAGACTATAAACTAAGTGCTAGGGATGTAACAGGATCAAGTCTTATTTGTTCCCTTCCCCCCCAAAATCTGTAATCTAAAGGGAAGACTGGCAACTAAATATGCAGTTACAATGGTAATGAGCATTCCAGTAAGGGAAATACAAGAGCTGTCAGAACACATATGGCTCTCAGATTATATAATAAATGCATACGTGAGATCTATGTCATTTAGGCTGTGTCAGGACTCAGCAATCAAGTACAACCACAATAGAAATCCACACAGACATCCCAGCGAAGCTGATTTTTATGTTGGAGGTAGTTCCAAAGTTGGCACGTAACTGAAGACCTCATAAGCATCACCTTTTTAAAACAATTCCCTAAATTACCCATCAAATACAGTACACATGGTTTCTATCCACAATCATGCATAGTTATGTATATGTAAACATGTAATAATGTATAATAATAAAGAATATTTATTAAAGAATAAATATGTAAAATATGTTTATAGATTTTTTTACATAGAAGAGAACAAAAGTTGAATTAGAAAAAGGTTGCAAAATCAACGTTCTTCATGTAAAAACTTTCTGTAGAAATGCATGTTTAAAGTCCTAAAAAGTCCAGGGAACAGTTGCAATGCAAAGCACATTCACACTCTTGTACCACTCTGGCTTTTTCTCAAAAAAGTGTAAATAAAGGCAATAGACTCAGGGAATCATCCTTTGGTTCTTATAGGTTCCAGTTGATCTTGCAGAGTAATAGAAAGAAAACTAGCCCCCAAAACCTTGTTAGCCTTATATCCTTGGACAAGGGATGAAATAATAAAATCTCAAGGTTTTAAGGGAACCTAAAGATCAGTAGTCCAACCTCTCATTAGATGTTTCAGTCCCTCCCAAGGGACCAAACAGCTGCTACTTAGATAATTCCAGTGGCTGGAAACCACCCAATCTACCTAAGAACACCTCCAGCAATAAGTGATTTAAACATACAATTACTTCAAAAATTTAATACATCAAAATAATGTGTTGTCCATAAAAAAGAATGAAATAATGCCATTTGCAGCAACATGGATGGACCTAAAGATTATCATATTAAGTGAAGTAAGTCAGACAAAGACAAATATCATATGTCCATATATAGTATATGTCTAAGTGTAAAATCCATATTATACGTAGAATCTAAAAAAAATGATACAAATGAACTTATTTACGAAACAGAAATAGACTCACAGACATAGAAAACAAACTTATGCTTACCAAAGGAGATAGCAGGGGGCAGGGGGCAGGCGGGAGAGATATTAGGAATTTGGGATTAACATATACACACTACTATCTATAAAATAGGTAAACAAGAAGGACCTGCTGTATAGCACAGGGAACTATACTCAATATCTTGCAATAATCTATAATGGAAAAAAATCTGCAAGAATATATACGTATGTATAACTGAATCACTTTGCTGTACAATTGAAACTAACACAATATTGTAAATTAACTATACTTCAATTTAAAAAATAAAGGGAAAAAATAATGTATTGCATCAGGATCTTTCTGGCATTGTTTCACTTTAAAACTATTATGAAGAATTTACTCTGTAATATCCTTAGGTGTATAAAAGGTTCATACAAATTGATTTTTTAAATCACTAAGATCTGAAATGATAAATAAGTAACAATATAAATCGATAATCACAACATCTGTATTAAAAAGTTCAGCCTAGCTCATTTAATAGGCAAAAAGAATCTCACATCACACTCCATTAAATAACAAAGGTTATGAAAATGGTAATATGCAACGTTAGCAAAGGAGCAATGAAACACACTTAGGAACCATGGTAGAATGCAGACTGCTACACATTCTATGTATTTCAATTTGGCAATACTCATCTGTCAAAGAATAAAGACCAAGATCACCAGAGGTTCATTTGTCTGTTTTAAATCACAGCTGAGCCTACTAATTTACCAGTCAAGCCAATACACACCAATGGAGAAATTAGCAGAGTAGTTCCCTGAAGGGGAAAAAGTGTGTGTGGCGGGGTAGATTTGTTTGTGTTTTTGGTTTATATTTTTTTATATTTTGGTTTTGAGGTGCTAGGAAGGAGGAATGCCTGGTGGTTATTCTAACTAAGCACTGAAAACTAGCACTCTGACTAGGCAGTTGGTTTAAACAAGTCCCATTTCTCACTGGTGAGAAAAGTCTTCAGTCAGGTCTGGGGCGGGGGTGGGGAGGTCCCCTTAAAGTTCATGGTCCTTTATTAGCCTCAGCACGTTAGAACAAGTCGGGATGAAACATAACCTTTAGTTTTGATATTTCCTAGGCAGTTTTGCTGTAAGTGACAATTTTTCTTTCTATTCATTGATTCAACAGTGAGCAGTAAGAACCAACTCCATGCTGGACACCGCTAATGAAATAGTAAGGAAGGTGGATAAAGTCCCTGCACTCATGGAAACTGCCACTTAGCAATGTGATCTCGTCACAAAAATGTTTATGTTATTTGACCTAAAAATTCCACTTCAGGAAACCCATGCTAAGGAGATAATAAATAAAATGGTCAAATATTTATACACAAAGATACTCACTGGAGTATTGCTTAGCAAAAAAAAGAAAAAGAAAAAGAAAATGGAAACAACCTAAACTTCCAACAATAGGGAAACAGTTGAAAAAACTACATTCATAAAATTGACTATAAAAGGCTTAATAACATGGGAAAACATGATATAACTTTAAGCGAGGTAAATATTATGAAATAACACAGATTGTGGTCTCAATTATATTAAATGAATATTTAAAATGCCTAGACAGAAATATAGCTGAAGTGCTAATATTATTGGTATATGAATGTTATGAATTTTCATATGAAAGTTTTTTCCCTTTATATTTTGGTTTATTTGTTTTTGTGACAGCATGTACTAATTTTATAATCTAGAAAGTTTGGCAAGCCCCTGATCCCCTCCCAAAAAAAGAAGAAACCATAACAAAAACAACCCCCCAAACTAGGCAAAACTGAAAAGTGCTCTACAAATGGTTTAGCTGTGTGTTTGCAGTTAAGATCCTGTAACCTAGGACTCTGTGTCTAAAGGCAGAATTTCCATGAGAATTAATCTCATTTTTGCTCCTACTGACTCTATAGAAACTGCTCTCTCCATGGTTTACCCCAAGAGGAGCAAACAAGAGTGACACAGACTTTTCAGAGGTAGACAGTGTCCATCACTCCTCACCCTTGGTATTGTATGACCAAGGAAAAAAAATCCCATGTCTCATTTCTACAGGCCACAGTAGTTAAGGAGACTCCTTCACATACATTCTTATCTTGAGCCTCACAGCAACCCCGAGACGTGAGAAGAAGCTGGGAGATGTCAGCGACCCTGCCCCGAGTCTCTCACTGGCAGTAACCAGGGCATCAGGACTCAGATGCAGGCCTAGGGGCTCCAGGCCCTGTCGTGTCCATGACACTGACAGGACCCTGGTCCATGGCAGGCATCCAAGGACCCACTTGGTAGAGTCGAGGAGGACTGGCCAGTTATTCCACCAACACTAGTCTTACTGTAAGCTCAGCTGTGTCCAGTTAAATCTACCAAGAGGCACCATAGCTGTAGAGACAGTGAGATTTCACACCTATTAATACAAACTCTTCTTCCTTCCCTTTTTCCCTCTTTAACTTGTCTTTCCAGTGAACACAGGAGAATGCAGATGTCACTAAAGTAGACTACACCAACACTAACATTTATTATCCAAGAGCTAAGTACTTCTATATATAAAAGTTATGGTAGGGCTTCCCTGGTGGCGCAGTGGTTGAGAGTCCGCCTGCCGATGCAGGGGACAAGGGTTCGTGCCCCGGTCCGGGAAGATCCCACATGCCGCGGAGCGGCTTGGCCCATGCGCCATGGCCGCTGAGCCTGAGCGTCTGGAGCCTGTGCTCCGCAACGGGAAAGGCCACAACGGTGAGAGGCCCGCACACCGTAAAAAAAAAAAAAAAAAAAAGTTATGGTAAATCGTCCTCTTGTCAACAGATAAAATACCTAAACACAAGCTTTGACTTCGGGCACCTGCCCTTCCCATCCTTTCCATGTCACAGGGTTGTTTAGTGGTCAATTGAGATAAAAACGGTGCGAGAGAGCACGTGGACTAAGAGACGGCTCCTTCCTTAAGTAAGATGCTATTAAATGCAAACCCAGAGACCGGGGTCCCGTGGAGTCCCCCAGGAACAAGGAGAGGCTAGCCCGAAGCGCCCGTGCGCCAGTGCAGACCTAACGTGACTCTGGCTGCCCCTGCCTAGCAGAAATCCCCGGTGCTATCGCAGGGGATCAAAGATCACAGCCCCTCAGCAGCCATCAAGTCGAAAAGATGCTCAAAATCGCCAGCGAGCTGCCGGGCGGGGGATGAAGTGTCGGCGACTGGGCTGACTCGGGGCGCAGGGCGCTTGCGCGCGCAGCTGCCCCCGAATAAATAAATAACCGCGCGGGCGGGCGGCTGCCCCCGCCTGGCGCACTACCCTGCCTAGCCCCGCCCGCCGCTCACGTAGTGAGAGCGTGAGTCAGCGCGTTCGACCGCAGCCCAAACCCGGGTGGGTGCCCTGGCCCGCGCCGCCCGCCTGCACGTACCGCCGGCTCAGGACGCCCGGCGCTCCTCGCCGTGGGCACCCGGTGTGGGCAGGCGGGAGGGGCACCTGGGCTTGAAAGCCATGCGGGAGTGGGCTCGCCTTTCCCTGGCCGGGTCCTCCACGGGAACTCGACTTTGCCCTTGTCCCTGTGTGCTTTCCCACTTGGAGCCGCACCTTTGGCCCGACCCGGTGGTCCCTCGCCCTCGCCCTCGCCCAGCGGTCAGGAGGTAGATGGAGAAGGGGGCTCTGGGCTCCAGCTGCAGGGGGTCGAGTCCAGGGCAGACAGGGGAGGCTGAGGCCAATAAATTAAGGGAGAGAAGTCCCTTATCAATGTAATGTCACATGCAGCGGGAACTTACTCGAGTCGGCCTGCATTTCCTCAAATCTGCACCTGTTTAGTTACAACAACTGACTTTATAAGAGGAAGTTGCCTACGTGCCTGCCGGCTGAAGGACGGAATTAGAAGTACTCTCGACTGAACGTGTGAACAGAGCAGGGCCTCCTGTTCCGCTGTAGATTTACAGAGTCGCAAGACTGGGCCCCCTAAGGGCAGAAAAAATTCCAAGTCCTTCTTTGCCCTTTGGTAAAAGAGCCTTTCCCAAATTAAGGCGCGCTATAAAGCTCTCCTCTTCATGCAGCTGGGACGTGCCTGTGTCACTTTTTCAAAGCCTGTGCAAGGGGGTAGTCATGTTATGGGGAGGGCGACAGGAGAAGCATGCTCACGAAGGGAAAGAGATAGATGAGGAAGGGAAGAGGAAACGTTAATTAGGAAAGGAGCACTGAAGAATGAAGTGATTAACAGAACATTATTGCGCCCCTAATGGGGGTCAGCACATCTGGGAACTGGAGATGCAAAGTGGCTCCCATGGTCCCTGCCGTCAAGGGTTCACAGTTGAGAGGGGAACACCAATTAAGCAGAGAGTTAAACATAAGGGAGACTTAATGCAATGGTTCAGCACCCAGGCTCAGGAGCCAGGCTGTCACCATGCCAGTTCTGCCGCTTACAGCTTACATGTGACCTTACCCAGGTTACTGACTGTCCCCACTGCCCCACTTCATTTTCCTCGTTGGAAAAATGAGAATGGTGAAAACAGTACTTTTTAGGACTTTTCAGAGAACTGAATACATTAATACAAGAAAAGTCCTTTAACAATGCTATGCATTCACTAGGCGCTCGATAAATATTGTCAACACAACGAATGAAGGAGACCCAGGCAGGGCCAAGTACAGCAAGGCAGGATGTGTACTGCACAACTCCAGAAGTCACATACACATAGATGTGAATGGAACTTTCCAGAGCTGTGTGGCGTGGTAGTCCTAAGTACAAGGGTCTATTTTAATATCGTTCATAATAGCAAAATATTAAAAATTCAAATGCATTTATTCATGATTAAAATGTGGTACATTCATAAAATGGAGTACTACTAAAGCCATTAAAAGAAATAAATTACATTTATGTGTATCAAAATGGATGTCTCTGGATGTCTCCAAAATATACTGTATGAAAAACAGTAAGTTGCAAAATGATACACACAATATGATGCCATTTATATACAGAAAGCAGACACACAAAAAATTCTGTATATTTTATATATGTGTGTGTTTTTTTTAATGCTGGATGAATACCCACAAACTTAAAGGTACCTCTGGATGGAGGTAGAGGGATTAGGATTTGAAATGGTGGTTATTAGGGATTTATTCTATTCCATATTGTACTAATTGTCTCAGAGAACAATGTGCTTATATATCCTGTAGGTTTGTGCTTTTTTAAGCTATGGACATGTAAAATAAAACCACAAGCAAATATGTCAACACTGGCTAATTCTGGGTTGCAGGAATATGGGTGATCATTACTTTTTTTTAATAGATTCAAAAAATATATTTGATAACTTTTGATAATTACTTTTTCATTTGTATTTTCTGCATATTCAAATTTAAAATAGTAGAGGGGTGGGATAGGGAGGGTGAGAGGGAGACGCAAGAGGGAGGAGATACAGGGGGGATGTATGTATATGTATAGCTGATTCACTTTGTTGTAAAGCAGAAACTAACACACCATTGTAAAGCAATTATACTCCAATAAAGATGTTAAAAAAAAGTCACTTAACCTCTTGGTGCCTTGTTTCCCTCATATATCAAAAGGGAAATAATAACTAGATTTGTTGTGAGACAAAATTCAATAATGAGAAAGTGCTTTGAAAAATATGAAACTGTACCAGTGTGAGGCAATTTTGTTATTATATAGCCTAAGTTGCTTTGGTCTTCTAATTTTTTTTGAAATTAAACATTTGAACACAAAATATCAATTTTGTAAAGAGAATATAGCAAAATAAACAGTAGTAAAAAGAAAAAAATAAAATAGTTAACAACCTTGCAGCGGAAGTGGTATGAAAGTTATGGAAGGGGTGGGCCTGGAGGGCATGTCTTGGGTAAAGCTAGGCTCGCTTGCCCAGAACCTTTGGTCCCAACAGAGGACAGAACCGGCTTCCTGAGCCCCCTCTATTCTAACTGCACCCTATGGCAGGAGTGGGTGCCTCTGGCACACCAGGGCTGCCAGCGGGCTGGGCTGGGGCTTCCCTGAGTGTGGTGTTGCTGGGGCCTGTGCTTTGCAAGTTCCTCTTTCAATCTTTAGCCTCCCTAAAATATGGCATGCTGGTGCTTGCTCGGGAAACACCAGGTGACCGGAGAACCCCAGAGAGAGGGTCCCGTGCTCCACAAGTGTGCCACATACGATACCAAACATCTCAGTAAGCTACTGAATGTCACACAGCAAGTGAATGGTAAAGGTGGCCATGGAAAACGAAGCCAACTCCCATCTGCGAGGGCCTGCTCTCCCCAGCCTCTGCTGAGGCCACTTTTACGGGTGTTGCCCTCTTTGGGAGCAGCTCAATGTTGTGGTCAAGATTACGGGCTTTGCAGTCACTCACACCTAGGCTCAAGTTGCCAAGGACTACGATTTGGGGCAAGTTACTCAACTCCCCTGAGCCTCTGTTTCCTCTTTATCAAGTGGGCATAACTGCCATGCTGGGAGGACAGGATGGGAGCCCTGGGTGTGTAGCATCAGGAAGAGAAGCCTTTTGATAACAGAGCCTGTTTGAAAGTGCAGATTATTTCTTATCCTATGGCTGTCCTTAACACTAATAAAGGGTTAAATAGCTGTGTAGGAAAGGATGAAAGCCTTTGCCTCAATCACGTGACACTGATCTTGATAGTGACATTCTAAGAGCGTTTTAGGCCTAGGGACAGTTGTTTTAAGAACACCACTCCCACCCCCCTTAAAGAACCGGTTGTAGTTTTGTTCCTTAAGAGCCCAAATGATCCACTGAAAGCACCATCTCCAAACAGGATGCTCTTCCATTAAAAAAATATATATCACTCAGATACCAGTGACTTCTGAAGGAAGCAGACGAAACTTCTGATTTAAGTGAAACACACCTAGAATTCCTTTTTTCCTCCCTGGGTTGCTTGTTCTCCCTGACACCCATCAAACGAAAGTGTCTACGCGACTTTTAACTCAGTTGTGCTGAAAAGTCACAATTTAAACCCGATTCCCAGCTGCTCCTTTAGAATAAGTTGCATGAGATGCTGTTCAGTCCAGCTAGCCCTAGGGAGGGGTAAACACTTACAGCTGGATGGTGGGACGTGCAGAACGTCAGGGGAACATAACTAAGCAGAGAGAAGCATGTGCTGTGACTAATAAAGAATGACCTGGGGTGTGGCTGTCATGAGAGAAATCACCTCCCCACAGGTTCTGGCACCTAAGAAAGCTGGGGAAAACAATGTCTGACTCCCAGGCAGTGTTTACCCAGCCAGGGTGAATGTGGCTTCAGTTATCACATTCGTGCTTTTCCAAGCTGCCCTCCTGTGTTTTTTCAGGAAGGGGATGCTGCTGCAGGGAGTGTAAATGATCTCCTTGGATAAGCCCCATGTCTAAGAAGCCAGCAACCCAGCCCACAGCAAGACAGAAAAGCCCCCGCCCTCGGCCCAGGCCTGAGCAGAGATGCCCAGATGTATTCCCTGGGCCTCCCTGGCCCGACACTCCTCCCTGCCCTCTTACCAGGGTCTGGCTGGGTATGTAGGGAGGCTCCTGTAGGGAGGCACAGGCCACCACCATCAGAGCCTCCCTCTCCCTTTCTTTCTACTCCAACCACCCTCCCCAGATCTAAGTCAATGTCAAGTTCTGAAAACCCTCCCTGTGTAACATTTCATAAATCCATCCTCCTTCTCCAGCTACCCTAGCTGAGGCTCCAGATCAAGGTCAACATCAACAGTGATAAATCCTGTTGATAGCATGTGCCCTTGATCTGATGTAAGGAAAATGACAGTTAACTTCTGTGATCTTCCTCCTCAAAACTATAACCCCAGTCTAATCGTGAGGAAGACATCAGACAGATCCAAGTTGAGGGACGTTCTACAAAATATCCAACCAGCACTCCTTGAAACTGTTAAGGTCATCAAAACCAAGAGAAGTCTGAGAAACTGTCCCAGCCAAAGGGAGACTAAGGAGATGTGATGACTAAATTGTAATGTGGTATCCTGGATAGGATCCTGGAACAGGAAAAAGGACATTATATAAACCCTAATGAAACCTAAATAGAGTATGGTCTTTAGTAGTTAATAACAGTGTATCCACATTGGCTTATTAATTTTGACAAATGTGCCATACAAATATAAGATGTTAATAATAGGGGAAACTGGGTGTGGTGGTATGTGGGAACTCTCTGTACCATCTGCAGTTTTTCTGTGAGTCTAAAACCATGCTGTCAATGATGAAATCAAATAATAAATTAAAAAATACCTTGAGGCAAATGACAATGAAAACACAGCCATACAAAATCTGTGGGATGAAGCGAAAGCAGTTCTTAAAGGGAAGTTTATAGTGATACAGGCCTTCTTTAAGAAACAAAAAAATCTCAAACAAACAACCTAACCCACCACCTGAAAGAATTAGAAAAAGAAGAACAAACAAAACCTAAAGTCAGCAGGAGGAAGGAGATAATAAATATCAGAAAGGAAATAAGTAAAATAGAGATTAAAAAACAACAGAAAAAAACCAATAAAACCAAGAGCTGGTTCTTTGAAAGGGTAAACAAACTTGACAAACCTCTGGCCAGGCTCACCAAGAAGAAAAGTGAGAAGACCCAAATAAACAAAATAAGAAACGAAAGAGGAGAAATCACAACTGATACTGCAGAAATACAAAAAAACATAAGAGAGTACTATAAATAATTATATGCCAACAAATTCTACAACCTACAAGAATGAACAACTTTCTAGAAACATACAGCCCACCAAAACTGAATCAAGAAGAAGTAGATAACTTGAACAGATGGATTACTAGAAGTGAAATAGAATCTGTAAAAAAAAAAAAAAAAATCCCTACAAACAAAAGTCCAGGACCTGATGGCTTTACAGGTGAATTCTACCAAACATACAAAGATGAACTTATACTGATCCTTCTCAAACTCTTCCAAAAGATTGAAGAGGAATGAATACTCCCAAAGACATTCTATGAAGCTACCACCACCCTGATACCAAAACCAGACAAAGCCATCACCAAAAAATAAAATTACAGGGCAATATCTGTAATCAATATAGATGCAAAAATTCTCAACAAAATATTAGCAAACTGAATCCAACAACTCATAAAAAAGATTATACACCACGACCAAGTTGGATTCATCCCAGGATCACAAGGATGGTTCAACATATGCAAATCAATGTAATACACCACATCAACAAAAGAAAAGACAAAAGCCACATGATCATTTCAATAGATGCAGAAAAAGCATTAGATAAAATTCAATATCTGGGGAGAGGGGGAAGACGGCGGAAGAGTAAGACGCAAAGATCACCTTCCTCCCCACAGATATATCAGAAATACATCTACACGTGGAACAACTCCTACAGGACACCCACTGAACGCTGGCAGAAGACCTCAGACCTCCCAAAAGGCAAGAAACTCCCCACGTACCTGGGTAGGGCAAAAGAAAAAAGAATAAACAGAGACAAAAGAATAGGGACGGGACCTGCACCAGTGGGAGGGAGCTGTGGAGGAGGAAAGGTTTCCATACACTAGGAAGCCCCTTTGGGGGCGGAGACTGCTGGTGGCAGAGGGGGAAAGCTTCGGAGCCGTGGAGGAGAGTGCAGCCACAGGGTGCGGAGGGCAAAGCGGAGAGAGTCCCGCACAGAGGATCAGGGCTGACCGGCACTCACCAGACCAAGAGGCTTGTCTGCTCACCCGCCGGGGCGGGCGGGGCTGGGAGCTGAGGCTCGGGCTTCGCTCGGAGCACAGGGAGAGGACTGGGGTTGGCGGCATGAACACAGCCTGCAGGGAGTTAGTGTGCCACGGCTAGCCGGGAGGGAGTCCGGGGAAAAGTCTGGACCTGCTGAAGAGGAAAGAGACTTTTTTTTTCCCTCTTTTTTTCCTGGTGCGCGAGGAGAGGGGATTAAGAGCGCTGCTTAAAGGAGCTCCAAGGACGGGCGTGAGCCGCGGCTATCAACGTGGACCGCAGAGACGGGCATGAGATGCTAAGGCTGTTGCTGCCGCCACCAAGAAGCCTGTGTGCGAGCACAGGTCACTCTCCACACCTCCCCTCCCGGGAGCCTGTGCAGCCCACCACTGCCAGGGTCCCGGGATCCAGGGACAACTTCCCTGGGAGAACGCATGGCGCGCCTCAGGCTGGTGCAACGTCATGCTGGCCTCTGCCGCCGCAGGCTCGCCCTGCATCCGTAACCATCCCTCCCCCGGCCTGAGTGAGGCAGAGCCCCCGAATCAGCTGCTCCTTTAACCCCGTCCTGTCTGAGCGAAGAACAGACCCCCTCCTGCGACCTACACGCAGAGGTGGGGCCAAATCCAAAGCTGAACCCCGGGAGCTGTGCGAACAAAGAAGGGAAAGGGAAATCTTTCCCAGCAGCCTCAGGAGCAGCGGATTAAGTCTCCACAATCAACTTGATGTACCCTGCATCTGTGAAATACCTGAATAGATAATGAATCATCCCAAATTGAGGAGGTGGGCTTTGAGAGCAAGATATATTATTTTTTACCCTTTTCCTCTTTTTGTGAATGTTTATGTGTATGCTTCTGTGTGAGATTTTGTCTGTACAGCTTTGCTTTCACCATTTGTCCTAGGGTTCGGTCCGTCCATTCTTTTTGTTTGTTTTTACTTAAAAACATTTTTTTCTTAATAATTATTTTTTATTTTAATAACTTTATTTTATTTTACCTTACTTTATTTTTTCTTTCTTTCTCCTCCCTCCCTCCCTCCCTCCCTCCTTTCTTCCTTTCTTCCTTTCTTTCTTTCTTTCTTATTTTTCTCCCTTTTATTCTGAGCCATGTGGATGAAAGGTGCTTGCTATTGCAGCCAGGAGTCACTGCTGTGCCTCAGACGTGGGACAACCAACTTCAGGACACTGGTCCAGAAGAGACCTCCCAGCTCCACGTAATATCACACGGCGAAAATCTCCCAGAGATCTCCACCTCAACACCAACACCCAGCTTCACTCAATGACCAGCAAGCTACAGTGCTGGACAACCTATGCCAAACAACAAGCAAGACAGGAACACAACCCCACACATTAGCAGAGAGGCTGCCTAAAATCATAATAAGGCCACAGACACCCCAAAATACACCACCAGATGTGGACCTACCCACCAGAAAGACAAGACCCAGCATCAACCGCCAGAACACAGGCACTAGTCCCCTCCACCAGGAAGCCTACACAACCCACTGAAGCAACTTTAGCCACTGGGGACAGACACCAAAAACAACGGGAACTACGAACCTGCAGCCTGCAAAAAGGAGACCCCAAACACACTAAGGTAAGCAAAATGAGAAGACAGAAAAACACACAGAAGATGAAGGAGCAAGATAAAAATCCACCATACCTAACAAATGAAGAGGAAATAGGCAGTCTACCTGAAAAAGAATTCAGAATAATGATAGTAAAGATGACCAAAATTGTGGAAATAGAATAGAGAAAATGCAAGAAACATTTAACAAGGACCTAGAAGAACTAAAGAGGAAACAAGCAATGATGAACAACGCAATAAATGAAATTAAAAATACTGTAGAAGGGATCAATAGCAGAACAACTGAGGCAGAAGAACGGATAAGTGACCTGGAAGATAAAATAGTGGAAATAATTACTGCAGAGCAGAATAAAGAAAAAAGAATGAAAAGAACTGAGGACAGTCTCAGAGACCTCTGGGACAACATTAAAGGCACCAACGTTAGAATTGTAGGGGTCCCAGAAGAAAAAGAGAAAAAGAAAGGGACTGAGAAAATATTTGAAGAGATTATAGTTGAAAACTTCCCCAATATGGGAAAAGAAATAGTTAATCAAGTCCAGGAAGCACAGAGAGTCCCATACAGGATAAAACCAAGGAGAAACATGCCAAGACACATATTAATCAAGCTAACAAAAATTAAATACAAAGAAAACATGTGAAAAGCAGCAAGGGAAAAAAAACAAATAACACACAAGGGAATCTCCATAAGGTTAACAGCTGATCTTTCAGCAGAAACTCTGCAAGCAGAAGGGAGTGGCAGAACATATTTAAAGTGATGAAGGAGAAAAACCTACAACCAAGATTACTCTACCCAGCAAGGATCTCATTCAGATTTGATGGAGAAATTAAAACCTTTACAGACAAGGAAAAGCTGAGAGAGTTCAGCACCACCAAACCAGCTTTACAACAAATGCTAAAGGAACTTCCCTAGGCAAGAAACACAAGAGAAGGAAAAGACCTACAATAACAAACCAAAAACAATTAAGAAAATGGCAATAGGAACTTACATATCGATAATTTCCTTAAATGTAAATGGACTAAATGCTCCCACCAAACGACACAGACTGGCTGAATGGATACAAAAACAAGACCCATATATATGCTGTCTACAAGAGACCCACTTCAGACCTAGGGAAACATACAGACTGAAAGTGAGGGGATGGAAAAAGATGTTCCATGCAAATGGAAATCAAAAGAAAGCTGGAGTAGCAATTCTCATATCAGACAAAATAGACTTTAAAATAAAGAATATTACAACAGACAAAGAAGGACACTACATAATGATCAAGGGATTGATCCAAGAAGAAGATATAACAATTTTAAATATTTATGCACCCAACATAGGAGCACGTCAATACATAAGGCAAATACTAACAGCCATAAAAGGTGAAATCGACAGTAACACAATCATAGTAGGGGACTTTAACACCCCACTTTCACCAATGGACAGATCATCCAAAATGAAACTAAATAAGGAAACACAACCTTTAAATGATACATTAAACAAGATGGACTTAATTGATATTTATAGGACATTCCATCCAAAAACAACAGAATACACATCTTTCTCAACTGCTCATGGAACATTCTCCAGGCTAGATCATATCCTGGGTCACAAATCAAGCGTTGGTAAATTTAAGAAAATTGAAATCATATCAAGTAACTTTTCCGACCACAACGCTATGAGACTAGATAGCAATTACAGGAAAAGATCTGTAAAAAATAGAAACACATGAAGGCTAAACAATACACTACTTAATAACGAAGTGATCACTGAAGAAATCAAAGAGGAAATCAAAAAATACCTAGAATCAAATGACAATGGAGACACAATAACCCAAAACCTATGGGATGCAGCAAAATCAGTTCTAAGAGGGAAGTTTATAGCAATACAATCCTACCTTAAGAAACAGGAAACATCTCGAATAAACAACCTAACTTTGCACCTAAAGCAATTAGAGAAAGAAGAACAAAAGACCCCAAAGTTAGCAGAAGGCAAGAAATCATAAAGATCAGATCAGAAATAAATGAAAAAGAAATGAAGGAAACAATAGCAAAGATCAATAAAACGAAAAGCTGGTTCTTTGAGAAGATAAACAAAATTGATAAACCATTAGCCAGACTCATCAAGAAGAAAAGGGAGAAGACTCAAATCAATAGAATTAGAAATGAAAAAGGAGAAGTAACAACTGACACTGCAGAAATACAAAAGATCATAAGACATTACTATAAGCAACTCTATGCCAATAAAATGGACAACCTGGAAGAAATGGACAAATTCTTAGAAATGCACAACCTGCCAAGACTGAATCAGGAAGAAATAGAAAATATGAACAGACCAATCACAAGCACTGAAATTGAAACTGTGATTAAAAATCTTCCAACAAACAAAAGGCCAGGGCCAGATGGCTTCACAGGCAAATTCTATCAAACATTTAGAGAAGAGCTAACACCTATCCTTCTCAAACTCTTCCAGAATATAGCAGAGGGAGGAACACTCCCAAACTCATTCTACGAGGCCCCCATCACCTTGATACCAAAACCAGAAAAGGATATCACAAAGAAAGAAAACTACAGGCCAATATCACTGATGAACATAGATGCAAAAATCCTCAACAAAACACTAGCAAACAGAATCCAACAGCACATTAAAAGGATCATACACCATGATCAAGTGGGGTTTATTCCAGGAATGCAAGGATTCTTCAATATATGCAAATCAATCAATGTGATACACCATATTAACAAACTGAAGGAGAAAAACCATATGATCATCTCAATAGATGCACAGAAAGCTTTTGACAAAATTCAACACTCATAAAATTTATGATAAAAACCCTGCAGAAAGTAGGCATAGAGGGAACTTTCCTCAACATAATAAAGGCCATATATGACAAACCCACAGCCAATATCATCCTCAATGGTGAGAAACTGAAAGCATTTCCACTAAGATCAGGAACAAGACAAGGTTGTCCACTCTCACCACTCTTATTCAACATAGTTTTGGAAGTTTTAGCCACAGCAATCAGAGAATCAAAGGAAATAGAAGGAATCCAAATTGGAAAAGAAGTAAAGTTGTCACTGTTTGCAGATAACATGATACTATACATAGAGAATCCTAAAGATGCTACCAGAAAACTACTAGGGCTAATCAATGAATTTGGTAAAGTAGCATGATACAAAATTAATGCACAGAAATCTCTGGCATTCCTATACACTAATGATGAAAAATCTGAAAGTGAAACCAAGAAAACACTCCCATTTACCACTGCAAGAAAAAGAATAAAATATCTAGGAATAAACCTACCTAAGGAGACAAAAGACCTGTATGCAGAAAATTATAAGACACTGATGAAAGAAATTAAAGATGATACAAATAGATGGAGAGATATACCACGTTCTTGGATTGGAAGAATCAACATTGTGAAAATGACTCTACCACCCAAAGCAATCTACAGATTCAATGCAATCCCTATCAAACTACCACTGGCATTTTGCACAGAACTAGAACAAAAAAATTCACAATTTGTATGGAAACACAAAAGACCCCGAATAGCCAAAGCAATCTTGAGAACGAAGAACGGAGCTGGAGGAATCAGGTTCCCTGACTTCAGACTATACTACAAAGCTACAGTAATCAAGACAGTATGGTACTGGCACAAAAACAGAAAGATAGATCAATGGAACAGGATAGAAAGCCCAGAGATAAACCCACGCACATATGGTCACCTTATCTTTGATAAAGGAGGCAGGAATGTACTGTGGAGAAAGGACAGCCTCTTCAATAAGTGGTGCTGGGAAAACTGGACAGGTACATGTAAAAGTATGAGATTAGAATACTCCCTAACACCATACACAAAAATAAGCTCAAAATGGATTATAGACCTAAATGTAAGGCCAGAAACTATCAAACTCTTAGAGGAAAACATAGGCAGAACACTCTATGACATAAATCACAGCAAGACCCTTTTTGACCCACCTCCTAGAGAAATGGAAATAAAAACAAAAATTAAAAAATGGGGGCTTCCCTCGTGGCGCAGTGGTTGAGAGTCCACCTGCCGATGCAGGGGACACCGGTTCGTGCCCCGGTCTGGGAAGACCCCACATGCCGCAGAGCAGCTGGGCCCGTGAACCATGGCTGCTGAGCCTGTGCATTCGGAGCCTGTGCTTGGCAATGGGAGAGGCCACAGCAGTGAGAGGCCCGCGTACCGCAAAAAATATAAATAAATAAAATAAAAATTAAAAAAAAATAAACAAATGGGACCTAATGAAACTTCAAAGCTTTTGCACAGCAAAGGAAACCATAAACAAGACCAAAAGACAACCCTCAGAATGGGAGAAAATATTTGCAAATGAAGCAAATGATAAAGGATTAATCTCCAAAATTTATAAGCAGCTCAATACCAAAAAACAAACAACCCAATCCAAAAATGGGCAGAAGACCTATATAGACATTTCTCCAAAGAAGATATACAGACTGCCAACAAACACATGAAAGAATGCTCAACATCATTAATCATTAGAGAAATGCAAATCAAAACTACAGTGAGATATCATCTCATACCGGTCAGAATGGCCATCATCAAAAAATCTAGAAACAATAAATGCTGGAGAGGATGTGGAGAAAAGGGAACACTCTTGCACTGCTGGTGGGAATGTGAATTGGTACAGCCACTATGGAGAACAGTATGGAGGGTCCTTAAAAAACTACAACTAGAACTACCATATGACCCAGCAATCCCACTACTGGGCATACACCCTGAGAAAACCATAATTCAAAAAGAGTCATGTATCAAAATGTGCATTGCAGCTCTATTTACAATAGCCCGGACATGGAAGCAACCTAAGTGTCCATCATCGGATGAATGGATAAAGAAGATGTGGCTCATATATACAATGGAATATTACTCAGCCATAAAGAGAAACAAAATTGAGTCATTTGTAATGAGGTGGATGGACCTAGAGTCTGTCATACAGAGTGAAGTAAGTCAGAAAGAGAAAGACAAATACCGTATGCTAACACATATATATGCAATCTATGAAAAAAAAAATGTCATGAATAACCTAGGGGTAAGATGGGAATAAAGACACAGACCTACTAGGGAATGGACTTGGGGATATGGGGAGGGGGAGGGGTGAGCTGTGATGGGGTGAGAGAGTGGCATGGACATGTATACACTACCAAACGTAAAATAGATAGCTAGTGGGAAGCAGCTGCATAGCACAGCGAGATCAGCTAAGTGTTTTGTGAACACCTAGAGAGGTGGGATGAGGAGGGTGGGCAGGAGGGAGACGCAAGAGGGAAGAGGTATGGGGACATATGTATATGTATAACTGATTCACTTTGTTATAAAGCAGAAACTAACATACCATTGTAAAGCAATTATACTCCAATAAAGATGTAAAAAATAAAGTCTAAAAATAAATATATATATATATATATTTTTTTCAACCAAATAGGCAAAAAGAAAGTGCTAATTTGCATTTCTTTTATTATTGAAGTATATTTTTTATTTGCCTATTGGCCATTTATATCAATAATTCTTCTATTATGAATTCCCAATTCATGTCTCTTTTTATCCTTCTACTGAGTTCTTTACCCTTCTATTGACTTGTAAGAGTTCTTTGGATATTATGAATGTCAGCCCTTTATTTGTCATATGTAATCCAAATATTTTACCCATTGTCATTGGTCTTTGACTTTGTTTATAGTGTGTTTTAGATTTTTATGAAGTGAAAAATCACCCTTTTAAAAAGGTTGCTAGGAAATCAAAACTACAGCGAGGTATCACCTCACACTGGTCAGAATGGCCATCATCAAAAAATCTACAAATAATAAATGCTGTAGAGGGTGTGGAGAAAAGGGAACCCTCTTGCACTGCTGGTGGGAATGTAAATTGATACAGCCACTATGGAGAACAGTAAGGAGGTTCCTTAAAAAACTAAAAATAGAACTACCATATGACCCAGCAATCCCACTACTGGGCATATACCCTAAGAAAACCATAATATTCAAACAGTCATGTACCACAATGTTCACTGCAGCACTATTTACAATAGCCAGGAAGCAACCTAAGTGTCCATCGACAGATGAATGGATAAAGAAGATGTGGCTCATATATACAATGGAATATTACTCAGCCATAAAAAGAAATGAAATTGAGTTATTTGTAGTGAGGTGGATGGACCTAGAGTCTGTCATACAGAGTGAAGTAAGTCAGAAAGAGAAAAACAAATACCATATGCTAACACAAATATATGGAATCTAAAAAAAAAAAAAAGGTTCTGAAGAACCTAGAGGCAGGACAGGTAGAATCTAGATGCAGACATAGAGAATGGACTTGACATGGGGGGGGGAGGGTAAGCTGGGCCACAGTGAGAGAGTGGCATGGACATATATGCACTACCAAATGTAAAATGGACAGCTAGTGGGAAGCAGCAGCATAGCACAGGGAGATCAGCTCGGTGCTTTGTGACCACCTGAAGCGGTGGGATAGGGAGGGTGGGAGGGAGACGCAAGAGGGAGCGGATATGGGGATATATGTATACGTATAGCTGATTTGTTATACAGCAGCAACTAACACAACAATGTAAAGCAATTATACTCCAATAACGATGTTTAAAAAATAAATAAAATTAAAAAATTAAAACGTTGCTAGGGGTTTCTTATGCTTAGAAGAGCCTGTATATTTAAAAATTGGGAAGCCTTTTGCCTGTGTTTTCTCTAATATATTTACGGTTTAATTTTTTACATTTATATCCATTTGGAATTAATTTGGTGTAAGGAGTGAGGTAAGGATTCAGCTTAATTTATTTTCCAGAAGTCTTGACAGGTGTCCCACTGTAATTTATTGAGTAATTCGTATTTTCCGCACCAATTTGAAATGAGGCTATTATCAAATAGTAACTATTTTTAACGTTTGGGACTCTTTCTATGCCCACTATTCAGTTTCACTAATGTATCTATTCCTAAATCACTACCAAACTGTTTTAATTACTGCAACAAAAATGCTTGCTTTATACCTGCCTTTCCTTGGCTCTTCTCTTTGCCAAGTTTTGAAAGTTATTTATTTGTTTTACCCCCCTAGTGAACTTAAGTTCCTTTAGAGCAGGAACTGTGGCTTAAGCATTTTTACAGCCTCGACAACTTGGCTGAGTAAGTATTTATTTTTCTCAGTAGCTTTCCATCCTGCTCCACCACAGTGCCTTGCTCCAAGTAATCATTCACTTTCATAATCACGTTTATTAAATTTTAAGTGTTAAAGGAGCAAGGGCAAGATGTTCCAAGAGATGGAAATCAAAAGAGTGAATTCAGGAGAGGCTAAAGCGGACAGCCCTCATGGTAGGAATGGAAGGCAACTGGGTTGATAAGCAGCCCCCGGCCAGGATGTCGGTTTGTTCAGAACAGCACTGGAATTGTTGGTATCACTGAATCAGCCCTGGTGCTTGATCAAGTGCTCTGGTCAACAGATCTTGATGACTGAAGGACTGACTGCCTTTGTCATCCAACTCTGAAATGATGGCACGGAGAACCGACCACCCATGGCCTCCTGTATTTCCTGAAGAACGGCTGTCACTATAAAGTGCTGTGACTTGGCACACGCATACCTAATCATCCTGAGGTGCCCTCTCCCTTTCAAAGTAGACACCCGCATGTTGATGAACTGCCAGTGTTAGGAAGCTGTATATTTATTTCAATGATTCAGCCGTAGACCAAGAGGTTGTATTGGCATTGCCCTCACAGCCTAGGGATAATCCACATGTAAGAGGATTTGGGATGAAGCTGCCAGCAGAGATTTAAACTCCCAAAACTAACAGAGAATCATCATTTTCCAAAATTTGCATCCCTGTTAAATTGCTAAAATTTTGGATTTCCAGTCATGTGGAGAGTCTGGTTTGGGAGGCTGGGGTGTGTTTGAATATGTATGTCTAACAAGTGCCCTCAGTGATTATCAGTTTGGGAGACACTAACATAATAGATTGGATTAATCTTGGTAGAAATGGGTGCTGGAGGAGGCTCAGGAAACATGGGAGTCCAATTAATCTAACTAGGGTGTATCCTTCAAACTAGAATGTAACTAAAGAAAACCCAGCCTATTTACTTACTTACTTACTTACTTACTTACTTACTTATTTATTTTTGTCTGCGTTAGGTCTTCATTGCTGTGTGTGGGCTTTCTCTAGTTGCGGAAAGCGGGGGCTACTTTTCGTTGCAGTGCACAGGCTTCTCGTTGTGGTGGCTTCTCTTGTTGCAGAGCACGGGCTCTAGGCACGTGGGCTTCAGTAGTTGTGGCACACGCTCAGTAGTTGTGGCTCGCGGGCTCTAGAGAGCAGGCTCAGTAGTTGTGGTGCACGGGCTTAGTTGCTCCGCAGCCTGTGGGATCTTCCCAGACCAGGGCTTGAACCCGTGTCCCTCGCTTTGGCAGGTGGATTCTTAACCACTACGCAACCAGGGAAGTCCCCAGCCTAATTATTTATACAGAGATTTATTAAAAAAAAAAAAAAAGCAACCTGTGCTGATAAAAGAGTATGTGTAGGACTCAAGTCTAAAATAAAATCAGAAAAATATGTCAGTATTTTTAAAAGGAAAGAATGAATGAATACACAGACCAGCTAAAGCAGATTTTCAACTCCCCTTTGATAAGAGAATTTCAGAAAAGTTCTAGCATTGACATTTGCTAGAATTAGGTAGACAGCTGGCCAGGATGACACCCATCTCAATGCATGTGTTTCAACACTGATTACTTTTGAAAGGCTTATTACATGTAAGTCACATTATATAGGACTGATGGTAACTAAGTCTGTGACTTTGGGCAAGTTGCTTACCTCTGTGGGCCTGCTTCCTGCCTATACAATGAGCTTAGACTGTTTCTTAGTCTAGGTAATCTGTAAGCTCTCCCACAGGCCTTAGATTCTTTGGTTGGTTCTACGGCATAACCATCTCTCCCCTGATGCACACACAGGAGACCCTGCTGCTGAAACTGGCCTGGAATCTCATGGCCTCACTTCCTCCAGTTCTTCCCTAAGACAAGACCTGTGACTCAAGCTGAGGGTGTAGACAGAGGAGGCAAACCACTGCAGAACATAGAGGTTCCTCTACCCATCATTTTCTGGTCTCTGAAGGGGGTTTGGAAGGTCCGTAGATTAGATAAGAGCATTAAGTCAATTTCAAAATGTTCTGCTTTGATAATTGAACTGTGGTAGAATGAAAAGAGAGAAAGAGGGAGAGAGGGAGGGAGGGAGAAAGGAAGGAAGGAGGCAGGGAGGGAAAGATGAGAGGGAGGGAGGGAGGGAGGGAGGGAGGGAAGAAAAAAATCACCTGGGCATCCCCATAGCCAACTGTCGAAACTGTCAGGTATTGTTCTGGGCTTTTGTGTGGAGCCTGAGAATTACTGGTTGGGTAACAGGAAAGCCCTGAGACCTAAACGAAACCTCAGGCAAGAGCCTGTCCTAAAGAATTCTAGTCTCTGACCTTGAAGCCCTCAGGCCTCAATCTATGAGGTCACCAGTTGGCCCACTAATATATGATCTCTCACAGAAGGGAAGAGCAAGTGTCAAATGCCCAACTCACAGCCACGACCCCAAACCTTTCATGACTGCTTTGTTACAAAAAGTAGGAAAAACAATTTTTTAAAGACAACTCCATATATCTGACAAAAAAAACCCAACCCACTAATTCAAAAAGATGCATGCACCCTAATGTTCATAGTAGCATTATTTACAACTGCCAAGACATGGAAACAACCTAAGTGTCCATCAACAGATGAATGGATAAAGAAGATGTGGTACATATATGCAATGGAATACTACTCAGCCATAAAAAAAGAATGAAATGGCTCCATTTGTGGTAACATAGATGGACTTGGAGGGCATTATGCTAAGTGAAGTCAGACAGAGAAAGAAAAATACTGTATGATATCACTTATATGTAGAATCCACAAATGACAACAAACTAGTGAATATAGCAAAAAAGAAACAGACTCACAGATATAGAGACAAACTAGTGGTTATCAGTGGGGAGAGGGGAGGGAGGGGGTCAATGTAGGGGTAGGGGGCATGGAAGGTACAAATTGTTAGGTATAAGATAGGCTTAAGGATGTACTGTACAACACAGGGAACATAGCCAATATTTTGTAATAACTGTAAATGGAAAGTAACCTTTAAAATTAGCTTCTTTTCTAGCTAGAAATCTCAGGGGACTTACATGAAGTTCCCCAGAGAGTATGGCCTGTGCGTTACAGTGCCATGATTAGGCTTGTATCCTTGCTCTAAAACTTAATACCTACTTAATTTTCTGAGCCTCAGTTTCCTCATCTGTCAAATGGACACCATTATGCCTACATCATACAATTGTGAAAAAGAGTATATAAAATAATATATATACATCTATACTGACATGTGTATAGCAAATAAATTATGCTCAGTATTTCTTTTTCTTTTCCTTTCCCACAAATGACAAGAATGCGCCTGATAGTATAAATACTTTGGGATTGTGGCCAATATTCCAACATGAGAAGTAAATGGGAAAATATTCAGATTAACCAGTGGTAAATAGATTAATTAACTCCAATCAGGAGGTAAACTAGCCAGAGCTGCAGGCTCAAATCAGAAGAAAGAATTAAATGATGGTCTAATTTGAAACCAGAAGGTCAGCTGTGAAAATAACCCCGTTTGTAGGACATGAACAAGGAGTCCCTTGTTATCACTGTGACTATTTTAAAGGTGCTCAGCATCTCTTTCAGTGCACAGATGGGGCATCCTGGCATTCAGACCTTACAACTGTATCCCAGCCAAAACTCTTGGCCAAAAGCAACCCCAACTTTCTTGAGATGGTAAAAACTATCTGTCAACTCTGGAATGTTTAGAATTAAATATAGAGATGAAGAAATAAACCAAACCATTGCTATTCATGGTTTTTTCATAGAGTTAGGAATGATCTCTGTATATATTTTTTTTGCAGTACGCAGGCCTCTCACTGTTGTGGCCTCTCCCGTTGCGGAGCACAGGCTCCGGACGCGCGGGCTCAGTGGCCATGGCTCATGGGCCCAGCCGCTCTGCGGCATGTGGGATCTTCCCGGACCGGGGCACGAACCCGCGTCTCCTGCATCAGCAGGCGGACTCTCAACCACTGCGCCCCCAGGGAAGCCCTGATCTCTGTATATTTTATATTTTAAGTATTTGGTGTTTTTAAGAGATTTTGGGAAATTTGATAGATTTGGGCTTTAATTCTAACATAAAATGTATAAGTGAGTAATTTTAGACTTAGCTCTTTAGTTGAAAGATAATTATGCAAAGTTTGTAAACAAGACTGAAGTGTATATGATTAACTTGAGATGGACCACATTCATTTATTTAATTAGATTTATTAGAATGGGGAGGTTTGGGTAGGTAGGTTAGGCAGTAGAAATACTTTAAAAAATCAGATATAGTCAATTATAAATGCAGTCTAAGATGTTCAAGGGAATTTCATAAGATGTAAACAGGACAAATTGTTTAAGGGAATTTGGTCTGTTCAGCTACTCAATCAAACAATAATCAAATAACCCCCTGGATTTATTATATTTATTTTTAAAATAAGAATTGTAATTTGAACTTGAAAGTTTCAGGAAAATTTTTTATTTTTTAATAATAATTTTTAAATCTCAAGGTTTAAATTCTATTCTGTGTCCGGAAAAACATCACACAGACACGAAATAACTCACTTTCACAGTGCCAATTTTTAGGTTGCTGACCGTTTAGATTTCTATCGTATTTTGGGAAACAAAGTAGATATAGAAAATGGAATTTATTCAATTTTGAATGAAATACTTTTAAACTATTTTAACCCTCAGAAGAAGGGGGAAAGGAAATAGAAAAAAGATTCATGAAAGGATAATAATAATGAAACTTATTTTGTGCTTAGTATGTTCCTAGCACAGCTCAAAGAGCTTCACATGTATTACTCATTTAAGCCTGCTAAAACCCCATGAAACCTTAGAAGAACAGCGTAGAAGAAAAAAGGAAGTGCTGTGTGGGTTGCCACAATCTAGGAAAAATTCTTATCTTAGCCCGTCAGTGCTCTTTAAGGTAGCCCGGTTACCACATGCAGCACCCTAATATACCTGTTCATTTATTCTTTCACTCTTACAGCCAACATTTATTAACTTCTTACTATGTGTCAGGCTACTGAGCGGCGCATAGCTTTTCGGAGAGCAAGCCTGGAGACCAGTTAGGAGGCTGATGCCATGATCGAGGTGGACCTCGTGGTGCCCGATTTAGGGCCGTGGCAATTGAGATGCTGAGGGAAGGATAGATTGAAGAGTTACTTAGAAGTTAGAATTGATACGACTTAATTGGAAACAGGACATTAGGGGAAAGGTGGTATCTTTTCCCAGGCCCTCAAAATACAAGGCCTGAGGCCAGAGTTAAGGTCATAACAATTGATTTGGTAGATGCAAACCCAAAGAAGTGAGGATGAGGAGAAGGGGAAGCAAGCAGGGACAGCTGTGCAGTGACAGTGTGCTGCATGGCCACCCTGGCTCCTGGTTCACGACAGGAGAACATACAAAGAGAGACAGTGGATCACTCAGTAGTATGTTTTCTCAGCACACAGGACTCCTTAGAAGGGCTGCCAAGAACAAACATATCCTGAAGCAATCCACAGAAAGAGAAAGAAGGGGGACTTCATCTCACAAGGTACCTCCTATCTTCTATGTACCAAGAAAAAAAAAAAAACCCTAAGGAAGGAGTGAGTGGAGAGGTAGGAGGTGATGAGAGTTCCATTTTGAATATGTTTCATTGCCTCTTATGAGATGTCCAGATGGAAATCTCCAATAGGCAGTTGAATGTAGGCAGAGTCTGGAGCTCAAGAGAGAGAAAGACAGGTTGGAGAAGACTGAGTAGTGAGCACACAGTGTGTGCTAGGCTGTGCCCCCCAGAAGCCCCCTCTGGGAATGAAGCACTCATTCCTCCAGCTGCCAGGACTGTTGCCTGCTGGTGGCCACGGCCAAATCCCTCTCCAGGAATGACCCTTTAACAAAGGAAGCTGCCTTGCCCAAGTATATGCACCTACCGTGTGCATGCAATGACAGGTTGATGGGGGGTTACAAAGACCTGTCCTCTTCACCTCAGTTCAGGTCATTTCTGCAAGGCCTTCTCAGCTCTAGAGTTCCCTAGAACTGGATGATGCCACTGTTGAATCTACATTGCCAGTCCTGCTTCCTTCATCCCACTCCCGGGGTGGTTTCTAATAGTGCCCCCCTGTATACAAATCTCTGTTTCAGAATCTCCCAGAGAACCTGAGCCAACATAGAGTGGAAGCTGAGGAAGGGAGAATTCTACGTGGACACTCTTTCAGAAGCTTGCCTGTGACAAGGAAGGAAGATTCCTGAAGAAGGGTACTGTCAAAGGAGGACTTTTTAAGTATAGTTGATTTATAATATTGACAGGAAAGTGATCAGTTATATATATATAAAAGATCATTTTCCATTATAGGTTATTGTAAGATATTGAATATAGTTCCCTGTGTGATACAGTAAATCCTTGTTTTTTATCTATTTTATGTATGGTAGTTTATATCTGTTAATCCCATATTCCTAATTTATTCCTCCTCCCCCACTTTCCCCTTTAGTAACTATAAGTTTATTTTCTATGTCTGTGAGTCTGTTTCTGTTTTGCATATAGTTTCATTTGTGTTAATTTTTAGATTCCACATATAAGTGATATCATATAATATCTGTCTTTCTGTCTGACTTACTTCACTAAGTATAATATTCTCTAGGTTTATCCATGTTGCTGGAAATGGCAATATTTCAATGATTTTTATGGCTGAGTAATATTCCATTGTGTGTATATATATATATATATATATATATACACACACACACACACACACAATGTATATATATACACCACATTTTCTTAAGCCAATTGTCTATTGATGGGCTCTTGGGTTGTTTCCATATCTTGGCTATTGTAAATAGTGCTGCTATGAACATTGGGGTGCATGTATCTTTTTGAATTAGAGTTTTCATCTCCTCTGGATATATACCCAGGAGTGGGATTGCTGGATCATAAGGCAGCTCTATTTTTAGTTTTTTAAGGAAACTCCATGCTGTTTTACACAGTGGCTGCACCAATTTACATTCCCACCACAGTGTAGGAGGGTTTCCTTTTCTCCACACCCTCTCCAGCATTTATTATTTGTAGACTTTCGACAATAGCTATTCTGACCAGTGTGAGGTGATACCTCATTGTGGGTTTTAATTTGCCTTTCTCTAATACAGTAAGTCCCCTACATACGAACGAGTTCCATTCTGAGAGCATGTTCGTTAAGTCCAATTTGTTCATAAGTCCAACAAAGTTACCCTAGGTACCAACTAACACAATTGGCTATCTAATACTGTACTGTAATAGGCTTATAATATTTTTCACACCAATAATACATGGAAAACAAACACAAACAATAAAGAAAACTTTCTTAATCTTACAGTACAGTACCTTGAAAAGTACAGTACTACAGTACAACATACGGCGTACAGGGCTTGGCACCGAGTGAACAGGCAAGAAGAGTTACTGACTGAAGGAGGTGGGAGGAGGTGGGAGATGGTAGAGCTGAAGGATTGTCAGCAATAGGAGATGGAGGGCAAGCTGCAATCTCACTCATGCCTGATGTTGATGCACAGGTTCTGGTTCCTTGCTGGATTCAGTTCTATCTACCCACTTGAAAAAACGATCCAGGGATGTCTGCGGAGTAGCTCTTTTATTCTTGTCATAGATGACACACGGGAGCACTGGATTGCATTCTGAATGGCTGCTGTAACCTTTGTGTACCATTCTGTGTTCAGGTCCTGTGCCTCAAAAACTAACTGTGCCTCCTCAAATAAAGAAAATCTCCTTGCCATTTCCTGCATCGTGAATCTCTTCGGTTCTTCAGTTACTTCTTCTTCCTCTTGTCTCTCTTTGTCCTTTCTCTGGGCCTCCAATTCCATCAGGTCTTCATTAGTAAGCTCCTCATGTTGCACAGCAAGGAGTTCAACAAGGTCGTCCTCTTGCAGATCTAGCTCCAGCTTCTTGCTGAGGGTCACTAAGTTGCTGAAGACCTCCTTGGACTCCTCATCCACCTTCCCAAATCCAGGAAAATCATGAACAAACTGTGGGCAAAGTTTCCTCCAAACCCCATTCATGGTGACAGCTGTAACCTCATGCCAAGCAAGTCAACGTTTTTCATGGCCTTGTAGATGTTATATAGTCCTTCCAAAATGGTTGCAAGGTTGTTCCTGATTTGTCACTCACCTTTACTGCCTGCTGAAGAGTGTAATGTAAATAATATTTGAATTTATTTTTGTATATAGTGTGAGGGAGTATTCTAATCTCATTGATTTACATGTAGCTGTTCAGCTTTCCCAGCACCAGTTGTTGAAGAGACTATCTTTTCTCTATTGTATATTCTTGCCTCCTTTGTCAGAGATTAATTGACCATAAGTGTGTGGGTTTATTTCTGAGCTCTTTATTCTGTTTCATTGATCTGTATGTCTGTTTTTGTGCCAATACCATGCTATTTTGATTACTGTAGCTTTGTGGTATAGTCTGAGGTCTGGAAGGGTTATGCTTCCAGCTTTGTGCTTTTTCTTTGGGAAAGCTTTGGCAATTCTGGGTCTTTTGTGTTCCATATAAATTTTAGGATTATTTGTTCTAGTTCTGTGAAAAATGTCATGGGTATTTTGATAGGGATTGCATTAAATCTGTAGATTGCTTTGGGTAGTGTAACCATTTTAACAATGGTTAAAAGAGTATGGGATTATCTTTCCATTTCTTTGAATCATCTTCAATTTCCTTTATCTGTTTTAGAGTTTTCAGCATATAGGTCTGTCACCTCCTTTATTCCTAGATATTTTCTTTTTTTGATGTGATTTTAAATGGGCCTGCTTTTTCTTACTTTCTCTTTCTGATATTTCATCGTTAGTGTAAAGAAATGCAACCAATTTCTGTATATTAATCTTGTATCCTGCTACCTTGCTGAATTCATTAATTAGTTCTAATCATTTTTGGGTTGAAACTTTAAGGTTCTCTATATAGAGTATCATGTCATCTGCAAATAGTGACTGTTTTACCTCTTCTCTTCCAATTTGGATACCTTTTCTTTTTCTTATCTGATTGCTGTGGCTAGGACGTCCATTACTTTGTTGAATAGAAGTGGTGGGAGTGGGTATCTTTGTCTTGTTCCTGAATTTAGCAGGAAGGCTTTCAGCTTTTCACTGTTGAGTATTCAGTTGGCTGTGGGTATGTCATAAATGACTTTTATTATGTTGAGATATGTTCTCTCTATACCCCTTTTGGTGAGAGATTTTATTGTGAATGGATGTTGAATTTTGTCAGATGCTTTTTCTGCATCTATTGAGAGGATCATGTGTTTTTTGTCTTTCCTTTTGTTAATGTGGTGTATCACATTGATTGATTTGCATATGTATTTTTTAAATAAATTTATTTATTTATTTTTGGCTGCATTGGGTCTTTGCTGGTGTGTGTGGGCTTTCTCTAGTTGCGGCAAGCGGGGGCTACTTTTCATTGTGGTGCACGGCCTTCTCATTGTGATGGCTTCTCTTGTTGTGGAACACAGGCTCTAGACGTGTGGGCTTCAGGAGTTGTAGCACGTGGGCTCAGTAATTGTGGCTCACAGATTTAGTTGTTCCGTGGCATGTGGGATTTTCCCAGAGCAGGGATTGAAACCATGTCCCCTGCATTGGCAGGCAGATTCTTAACCACTGCACCACCAGGGAAGTCCCTGATTTGCATATGTTGAACCATCCTTGTGATCCTAGAATGAATCCAACTTGATCATATTGTATTATCCTTTTTATGCATTGTTGGACTTGGTTTCTTAATATTCTGTTGAGGATTTCTGCATCTATACTCATCAAAGATATTGGCCTATAATCTTCTTTTTTGGTAGTGTCTTTGTCTGGTTTTGGTATCAGGGTGGGGGTGGTGGCTTCATAGAATGAATTTGGGAGTGTTTCCCCTTCTTCAATTTTTTGGAAGAATTTGAGAAGGATAGGTGTAAGTTCTTCTTTGTATGTTTGGTAAAATTCCCCAGTAAAGCCATTCGGTCCTAGACTTTTGTCTGCAGGGAGTTTTTTATTACAGCAGATTTCACTCCTAGTGACTGGTCTATTCAAATTATCTGTTTCTTCTTGACTCAGTTTTGGCAGGTTCTATGTTTCCAGGAACTTGTCCATTTCTTCTAGGTTGTCCAATTTGTTGGCATGTAACTGTTGATAGTGTTCTCTTATGATTTTTTGTACTTCTTCAGTATCAGTTGTTATTTCTCCTCTTTTGTTTCTTATTTTGTTTATTTGGGTCCTCTCTCTGTTCTTATTGGTGAGGCTGGCTAGAGGTTTGTCAATTTTGTTTAACTTTTCAAAACACCAGCTCTTGGTTTTCTTGATCTTTCCTATTGTCTTTTTATTGAGGGGGGGTCCTCTATTTTATTTTTTTCCTCTCTGATCTTCAGTATTTTCTTCCTTCTGCTGACTTTGGGTCTTGTTTGTTCTTATTTTTCTAATTCTTGTAGGTAGTAGGTTAGGCAGTTTACTTGATGTTTTTCTTGTTTCTTGAGGAAGGCCTGTATCGCTATGAACTTCCCTCTTAGAACTTCTTTTGCTGGAGAGTTGGGACCCATGGAATGGGTACCATGCAGTATTACTTCAACGGGTCTGCATTTGCTCACCGAACCTCATCCCACAGATTTTGTAAGGTTGTGTTTTCATTTCGCTCAAGGTATTCTCTGATTTCTTCTTTTATTTTATTGTTGACCCATTGGATTTTTAGTAGCATGTGGCTTAGTCTTCATGTGTTTGTTCTTTTCCCGTTTTTCTTTCTGTGGTTGATTTCTAGTTTCATACCATTGTGGTCAGAAAAGATGCTTGAAATAATTTCTATCCTCTTAAATTTGTTGAGACTTGTTTTGTAACCTAATATGTGGTCTATCCTAGAGAACATTCCATGCACACTTGCAAAGAATGTGTATTCTGAGTTTTTTTGGATGTAGTGTCTTGTAGATATCAATTAAGTCTGTTCTATTGTGTCATTTAGAAGCTCTTTTGCCTTATTGATTTTCTGTCTGGAAGATCTGTCCATTGATGTCAGTGAGGCGTTAAAGGCTCCCACTATTATTGTATTCCTATCAATTTGTCCCTTTATGTCTGTTAGTATTTGTTTTATATATGTAGGTGCTCCTATATTGGGTGCATAGATGTTAACAAGTCTAATATCCTCTTCTTGTATTGACCCATTTATCATTATATACTGTCTTTCTTTACCTTATAACCTGTCCTTCATTATATTTTTTCTTTTTAACATCTTTATTGAAGTATAATTGCTTTACAATGGTGTTTTAGTTTCTGCTTTATAACAAATTGAATCAGCTATACATATACATATGTCCCCATATCTCCTTCCTCTTGCATCTCCCTCCCATCCCTCTAGGTGGTCACAAAGCACCGAGCTGATCTCCCTGTGCTATGCGGCTGCTTCCCAATAACTATCTACTTTACATTGGTTAGTATACATAAGTCCATGCCACTCTCTCACTTCTTCCCAGCTTACCCTTCCCCCTCCCCATGTCCTCAAGTCCATTCTCTACATCTGCATCTTTATTCCTGTCCTGCCACTAGGTTCTTCAGAACCATTTTTATTTTTTTATTTTTAATTTTTTTTAGGTTCCATATATATGTGTTAGCATACAGTATTTGTTTTTCTTTCTGACTTACTTCACTCTGTATGACTGTCTCTAGGTCCATCCACCTCACTACAAATAACTCAATTTTGTTGCTTTTTATGGCTGAGTAATATTCCACTGTATATATGTGCCACATCTTCTTTATCTATTCATCTGTCAGTGGACACTTAGGTTGCTTCCATGTCCTGGCTATTGTAAATAGAGCTGCAATTAACATTGTGGTACATGACTCTTTTTGAATTATGGTTTTCATTATCTTTCTTTATGGCCTTTGTTTTAAAGCCTATTTTATTATATGAGTATTGCTACCCCCACTTTCTTGTTGTTTCCATTTGTGTGAAATATCTTTTTCCATCCCCTCACTTTCAGTCCCCTCACCTTGTTTTCCAATTGATTCTGTAGTTCTTCAAAGGAAGATTTTCTAAATTTGGAAAGACTAAGCAGTTTTATATGCTGATGAGAAAGAGCTAGTTGAGAGGGAAGAATGGAAGATTCTGGATGATAAAAAGACCTTGAGAAGAAATGGAATCCAAATCACAGGTAGAACAATTGTCTGTTATAAGAGGAAAGACATTCCCTGTGATGAGAATGAGGGAGAAGGAGAGAATGAGTGTGAATGTAGGTAAAATTTATTTTCACTGTAGGGAAGGTTAGATCATCTACTGAGAGTAAGAGGAACTGGAAGCTGAGAGTCAGAAGCTTGAAGACAGTGGGGAATGTTAGAAATAGGCAGTGGGGACAGTGGCTGGGAGAACCACCCAGTGGAATGCCATAGAATTGCTGAGCAGTGATGAAGTCCAGGTTGAGAATGCAGTCACCAGGAATTTATAGTGGCAATCATCATAGTACTAAACATGGTATGTTATAATTATTCACAGGCCTCTCTCAGCACATGTGCCTGACAACCTGGCGTATCCACTAAATGTTGAATAAATGAATGGACCCAGTTTAAGTGAGCCCTCCAACTGAAGGGCCACATCTCCTCCACCAACAGAGTTTCATCAACTAAAGCCATTAGAAAGCTATCTTGGGTCTATCTCTCTCTGATATTTTTAGTCTAAAGACATGTTGAGATGGAAAATGCGCTTTCCTCTGCTTTTGTGCAAGTTTGTTATATGTTATATATGTATGCTTTGTAATGCATGTTTGCTGTGTAATGCATGTATGCATTCAGTGGTTTTCCAAAGATCACTAGGAAGGGCAGGGCAGAGCTCAGGCTAACTCAGGTCACCTGACTTGCATTCCATATACTGGGATATATGATATGCCATGCGAAACTACCAAGGAGTTCCAGGTGATACACTAAGCCTTCGATGTTCCCTCCCTCCCTTCCTTCCTTCCTTCCTTCCAGCCTCCCTCCATCTTTCCTCCCTGAGCATGGTAGACGTCTTGGAATCCTTTCTGATCTCCCTACCAAGCTGTCCCCCAGCTTCATTATGTTCAGCCCTCATTTGCACATGCTCTTGACACCTGGTGTTTGGTGGCAGAAATGGCTGATAAAATTCCACCCTGATTAATTTCATGTTTAATCTAACTGATACTTCTGTAGCCTTTGCAAATAACCTCTTTGAACAAAAACTGCAACGGCTCATTCCAAACCCGATCAAAGAGGTATGCATGACTCACAGGCACTAAATAAACATTGATGCCTGATGGCAGTAATATGGCTATTTATATTCAGAGCTTGATTTAACCAGTGGCATTCCTGTAATAAGATAATAAGCATGAGCTGTTTACGACAAAAAAAGGAGAGTCTGTGGTGCTGGTGTTCAATAAAATCCCTTAACAGGCAAATGAGTCTCTGAAATTGGTTGGCAAATACATCCAGAATGAGATGTGCTAATTAGTTGCTGTTACTGCTTTTCTAAAACAAAGAGTTTAGACTTAAATTAGCCCTGAAATTTAGTACAATAAAAAATACTGGATATATGATATCATGTTGAGAGTCTTACAGATTATATCTAATATATGTACAGCAGTACAATTAAGAAAAAAGAACTCTGCACATAAATCACTAGATTTTAAACAGAGACTGTCTAAGAAGAGGTTTTAAATCTGAAGAATTAGATATTTGAATCTCAGGTTCAAGTTTTTTTTCTATTCAGAAAGCATTTGTAGATGATCCTCTTGGCTATACGGGCAGAGATATCTATTACTATAAGCACTTTAATTTTTAAATAGAAAGAGCAAAAGAATTTAAGAATTATCTTCATCACATTTGGATACCCTTTAAAAATAGATTAAGCCATTCAGAACCAAGATCACAGAGGGTCTAGGTAAACATGTAGCAGACAGCTGTCTGGATGCCGAAAAAAATACCGGAAGTATCAAGCTTGTGAAGCCTCTCCCAACAGCATCCAGCACTGGTTTTCCTCAACTGAGGTAAAAGCAGCAGGCGTGTTGTGCCTGCTCCCTTTCTCCTTCTGCCATCACTCCAGGCAGACCTCTTCCAGCTTCTAAAGATGCATCTTCAAACTTGCATTTTCACTGCTTCCTTCACCAAGCTTGAAGGAGCTGCCTCTATCAGGACTTGCAATTTCAAATAGTGAGATGGTCTCAGAAGACAACCAAACATTATTTCTTTTAAAAAATCAAATACTATATCTAAAAAGTTACGGCCAAGTCATAAGAGGATTCAGCTTGTGTCTCCATCATACTTTTTTCCCTGAAACCAAGTTGAATTCAAGAACCTGTTGTTTGAATTTAGCTGGTTGAGATGATGCTTGTTTTCCCAGAGCAAATGGTCTTTCTTCTTTTAAAGCCAACTAGATGGCAGACAGTGCTGTAGCCCTAGAGTAGTAATGTTTCTAATGTTAGCAATGAGTCGATTCATTCATCTGAGTTCTATTCATCTACAGTTAAACCAACAAAGGTTGATTATTTATGTGCTTTAATTTAGATGTTCAGTCTGCATCAGAGTCTTTAGTTACCAGGGGTAATTGACGATATACATCTTTGTCTCCACGTCACAGTGGGCCCCAACTCAGGTACCAACGTTTTCAGCTAATACTGAGACCTAGAATTGTTAGGGACACTCTCATATAATCTAGCAAATAATTGATATTATAAACAGAACCCTGAGTCATGAACATGTGGTCTTCCCTATATTTTTCAACAGTATTACTTAAGGTTCTCTTGAAACCAATTCTGGACTAGCTTAAGACAAAAGGGAATTTACTTGAAAGGATATTAGCAAATTTATAAAAGGCAAGGATGACTTGAATAGCTGTGCCTCAGAAGCGCAAGAACAACAGCAATTCCGGAGACGTGAAAACAAGAGCTTCTGGGCTTATTCTGCTATTTTTGTAGCTCTGAGACTAACATCTCCTGGTTCCTTTGTTTCTTTTTTAAGATTCCGTGTCCTTAGACAAGAAAATCTGGTTGGTCCAGCTGCGCTCAAACAAATGACCTGAACAAATCAGTCATGACTAACAAAGAGGGGGGGTCAGGGTCACATGGCATAGACATGGCTTCTGTGCAAGTCCCCAGAGACTTGGAGGATAGTTGTCAAATGGGCAGCAAACCAAAGGGTCCTCTATACCAGTGCTCCTCCATGTGCTGGTCCCCAAAAATGTCTGATGTCAATCCAGGAGGGTACTGTACAAGGAGCAGGCCCCAGAATCGAAATCAACACATTGCTTACTTCATTGAGAAAATCTTGCTATCAAAAAATCATCAGCTGAACTAAACAGTGTGCTAGTGACAAAGCTGGGTTATGTCCTGGTGCAGCATGTCTCACCTCCTCATGGACCAGTAGTGAACAATTTGTGGACCACCCTTGAATAGCAGTCTCTTCTCGTCAGCCCTTGCCTGACTTTATGGGACTCATACCAGAGCAATCAAGAACATAGACTTTGGGCTTCCCTGGTGGTGCAGTGGTTAAGAATCCACCTGCCAATGCAGGGGACATGGGTTTGAGCCCTGGCCCAGGAAGATCCCACATGCCATGGAGCAACTAAGCCCATGCGCTACAACTACTGAGCCTGCGTTCTAGAGCCCGTGAGCCACAACTACTGAGCCTACAAGCCACAACTACTGAAGCCCGTGCGCCTAGAGCCTGTGCTCTGCAACATGAGAAGCTACTGCAATGAGAAGCCTGCGCACCACAGCAAAGAGTAGCCCCGCTTGCCGCAACTAGAGAAAGCCTGCACACAGCAACAAAGACCCAACACAGCCAAAAATAAATAAAATAAAATCAAATTAATTTTTTTAAAAAAGCTTTTAAAAAAGAACACAGACTTTGAAGCTACTGGGTTTCAGTTCTCACTAACCTGAGTAGCTGAATGACCTTGGGCTAATGAATACCCCAAGCCTCACTTTCATCATCTAAGTTGGAGGTAACAATACCACCATATTTGTCAGGACTCCTTCAATTGCAGGCAGCAGAAAATCAAGTCATTAAATTAAACCAGATGAAACTGTTGACATCCAATCTGCAAAAATGGCAATTTTATTGTGGTTCAAACTAACAGCTTAAGCTAAAAACGATTTTATTGGCTTATGCAGCTGGCAACTATAACAGTGGAATAGGTAGCACACACATCTGAATCTAAGGCTCAGATGAATAAAGAGAAGCTCTCTCTTTTTCAGCAACCAGAATTGGATCACGTGGCATAGAATGACGCTAATTGGCCCTACTTGGGTCATGCTCCCAACCCTCCAGCCCAATCACTGTCAAAAAAGACACGAAGTTTCTCGATGGGCCAGGCTTAGGTCATGTGCTTGGGAGTAAGCAGGGCACTATGATTAATAGATTGACAGGTCTGTCAGATAAATCCTTTCTGTTTTGTTTGGCCATAACCCTAGGGCCTAGCACATAATAGGTGTCCCCCAAATTAGGTAAATAAATGATTGGGGAGGGCGTATTGTGCAACCTCTTCAGTCAAAAGAGGGGGCAGACGAAAGCATTAGAATCGCATGATAAATGCCTACACCATATGGTTGTTGTGAAGATCAGACAAGAATATGATGCATATGGGACAGGGCCTAGCACATGGGGGCACTTTTATCGGCCACATAGATCAGGTCAGCGTGGGAGCCCACTTCTTCCATGAGGTGACTTGCACATAACAGGCCCCCAGGTTTTTTGATTGAATGGATGAGCTAATTAGTGAACTCACAAATAGACAATGAGCAATCTGGATCCTGTATTTTCCTTTGGAAAAGTTCTTTACCCTATGACAATTTTGATTTTGTCTGGTTTTCCTACGAACAGCCAGACACGAATCACACGATCAATAGGGCAAGAGCAGGGCTTCCCTGGTGGCGCAGTGGTTGAGAGTCCGCCTGCTGATGCAGGGGACACGGGTTCGTGCCCCGGTCCGGGAAGATGCCACATGCCGTGGAGCGGCTGGGCCTGTGAGCCATGGCTGCTGAGCCTGTGCGTCCGGAGCCTGTGCTCCGCAACGGGAGAGGCCACAACAGTGAGAGGCCTGCGTACCGCAAAAAAAAAAAAAAAAAATTAAGAGAAATTGAGAGTGAGTAATTGTGAAGAGACGATGGAAGGTCTCTGGCTTCTATCAGATTCAGTGAGGCAGAGAAGAGGGCTAGATACTGCCCCTTGGTCCTCAGCTTCTACTTCCACCTTTTTCTATGCTCCCCCCTGGATCACAGGGACTGGAAAGGCATAAAACCCTATTTTCCCAATTCCCTTTCTGCTAGGGTTCTAGATGAGATTTAGCTTCTGCTGATAAAATGCACTCATGTGCAGAAAAGAAGTAGGGTCATTCTCTCTGGGCAGTGGTGACCGGTGAGCATGCTCCCACAAACACAAGCTTTTGCAGTGGCCACCCTCCACATTACACTGTCTGATGACCAACCTAATGGGTATTGGGCAGCTGTCATGCTGGCAGCATTTTCCTGACCTCTGGGTGATAGGAGAGAGTAGACAGAAGAGAGAAGAAAGGCACTGCATTCAGTGAGGTGGACTGAGTTGCACGCCCTTGGCTGGAAGAGCTCCAGCTTCTTACCCCCACATTTTCTCCCCCCAAAAACAGGGTCACATGATTGAGACACTATTTCTTATAAATAAACTTTAAAATGAGATTGTATTAGAATGACTGCTGTTCGCAAATCAATCAATGTAACCCATCATACTAATAAACTCGAGAGGAAAAGTCATCTGTTTGTATCAACTGATATAGAAAAAGCATTTGATCAAAATTCAATGCCCATTCATGATAAAAACTCCCAGAAAAGTAAGATAGCAGTAAACTTTCTCAATTTGATAAAGAACATTTACAAAAAACTTACAGCTAACATTATATTTAATTGTAAAGGACTGAATGCTTTCCTCCTAAGCTCAGGTCCAAGGTAAGGACCTGAGACATCTGCAAAGATGTCTGCTCCCTCCACTACTATTCAGCCATGATCTAGCCAACTCAATAAGGCAAGAAAAAGAAATAAAAGGCACACAGATACAAAAGGAAGAACTAAAACTGCCTGTATTTGCAGATGCCATTATGGTCTGCATAGAAATCCCAAGGAATCTTAAAAAAAAATTCCTTGAACTAATAAGTGCATTCAGCAAGTTCACTGATAACAAGATCAACATAAAAAATCAATTGCAACAATGGAAAAATTAATTGTATTTCTATATCCTAACAGTGAATACACGGGAACAAATTAAAAACACAAAACCATTTATTATCACTCAAAAAATACAGCAATGGAGTGACTGCTATTCACAGGTCTCTCAGCTACTAGAGAGCTCTCCACCCTGACTCTAGTAAAGAGGTCAGGAAACCTTGAGTAAGGTTGGAGGTATTAATTTCGGGCAGTTAATTACATTCTTTTAGCATCCATCTCCCTGAAGTTTTCACTGGGCAAATCCTTCAGGAGGACATCCCCATTAGCTATTCATTTTTCTTCCTCACTGACTGGAGAATGAAGTGACTGTTGGCTGTGTCACACAACTCGTTGATATTCACCCCTGGGTGAAGTGATCCTCAAATAATTACCAAATGTAGTTCAGGTAACTGAATTAGTGAATTACCTTAGTTCCTTTGAGATGAAAGACTCTTTAGGAATGTGAAATACTTCCACTCTTTGTTATTTATGACATGAACAATGAAAGAACCCAAAGTAGTATTCAATATGCTCCAGGAATGGGATGACTAAAATTAAAGAATGCAATTGGTTTTCATTTTCCATATTTTTCATTTTCTCTCCTTTTCATTTCAATAGTCAGGACTGACTATGACAAGACATCAAATCCCCTCTGATGTTAATAAGGCATCAACTATGGAGCTCTGGGAAGAGAAAAATTCAGCTGAAGTGTGACAAGTACGTGGTTCTCCTCCTTCCTGTGATTTATTACCATTTCCTCTCACCCACCCTATTACACTACTCTACAGGTGAAAACCTCCTCCCTTGCTTTGTTTTCTTCTGCCTTAGTCTAATTTGCCAAATTTAAGAGTCTCAACTACTCTTCCACCCTTCAGACAAACAACTGCTCCCATCAGTGGTCTCCCATCAGAGAAATGCAGGATGCCCTCGGCTTAGTGCTCTGCCCTGGGTGCGAAGAAGACAGAAGCCTAGAGGCAAATCCCAGGCAGACAGCTTGACCTGGGGTGGGAGGAGTGGGAAGAGGTGGAGATGGGGCTGAGGTTGGCAAATCAAGGCCCAGTCTACCTGAGGTTGGTAGAGGGCTGAAGGTGGTGGCGGAGATGCTAGGCTCTACTCATGCCGGATGTGGGTGTACTGCATTTATTGAATCCAATTTACAGTTATTCATTTTTAGTTTTCATTTTTTAAAGCATTAAGGGTTTTCTATTTCTCCCTCTTTTCAAATATCTTTTTAAGTGTAATGTATTTATTTTGGAACGGGAATAGGTAATACATTCACATAGTTCACAATTCAAAAAGCATTCAGTAATATACAGTGAAGACTCCCTCCCACCTACATGCTCCAGCCACTCAGCTCTCCTTTCACAGGCACCAGCATCATCAACTTCCTACTTCTCCTTGCAGAAATATATAAGCAAATTTGTATAAGGCATCCTCTCACCATCTTTTATTTACACACATGATAACTCACTATTCTGTTCTGTACTATGCTTTTCTCACATAATATATCTTAGAGATCATTCCACACCAGTACACAAAGACCTCTTCAATCTTTTTTATAATAAATAGTAATCCATTATGTTAACGTATCTTCATTTGTCTAACCACTCTCCCATTAATGATCATTTCCATTATTTCCAATTTTTTGATACTACAAACAGTGCTGTAATGATTAACCTGTCAATAAGTGATTTCCACATATAGGAGTATGTCTGTAATTTAATAGAATTGCTACTAACAGAATTATTATAAATAATTCCTGTAAATAGAACTGCTAAATCAAAGATTATGTATTTGTAATTTTGATAGATATTACCAAATTGCAAATACATGTCACCTGACGCAACATCCTTTGCCCATTTTTCTATTGCATTATTGGGTTTTTTCTTATTGATTGTGTAGCAATGACTTCAAATATGTTTCCTAATTTGTCCATTGACTTTTGACTCAGCTATGATTGTTTTTGCATGGATACATTTTTAAAAACATGATTGAGTTTTTCAGTCTTTTCTTTTATGAGTGCTATAATTTGTGTCATATATTTAAAGGTTTTCTTCAGTCATAAATTACAACAAGAAAATCTTTTATGTTTTTTTCCTATTTTCATGGTTTTATATTTTTCTATTTAAAATCTGTAACCCATCTGGAATTTATCTGGTAAGATTTGAGGTACGGCTCCCATTTTAATTATGTATTTATTGTTACAGCTAACTACCCTGTTGTCCAAACATCATTGATAAAAATCCAGTGTTCCCAGTGATTTGTAATGAGACCTTTAGCATATGCTAAATCCCTATTTGTTTTGGGGTCTACTTCTTGATTTTCTATTCTGTTTTATCTCTCTATTCACGTACCAGTGGCATCCCAGTTTGATTTTTAAGAACGTAACTAAAAGGAATTGTACTTCAATTTTTTAAACTTTATGTATCTCCTTAAAGTAACTCTTCCTTTGGGTCAGTGATCCATGGAAACAAGGTTTCCTGTCCGTGTCTTACAACATTGTTTACTTTCCCTCAGATAGCTCAGGACTAGATTTTTCTTAATCTTCCAGGAAATGAAATTTAGCCTCTACCATCTGAGTGGCATAGTCAAATGAATGGCATAACCTTGGGCTTATGAGATGACCATAGGAATAGCATATTTTACTTTTCCAAATCCTGGTGCATAACAGGGTCACAAGGAACAGGCTCTTTTATTCCTGTGGTCATCGCTTTAAAATAAAGTTGTATACTTAATGAATATTTACTATAAGGCAAGTTGCTTCGGTGAGGATGCTTTTGGCTTCAAGTCATAGAAACAGATTCAAACAGCCTTTCACAATAAGGAAATGCATGAACTGCGGTAACTAGTTCTCAAGGAGTAGGGGGTTGGACAGGCAGTGTCAGTAGCCTGGCCATGTCATTACAGATCCAGCCTCTTACCATTTTGTGTTCCTCCATCCTCAGTCATTGGGTCCATTCTCAGGCCGATGGCAAGATGGCTTTGGCATTTCCAAGTATCCTCTCCAGACATGAAAACACCCTGAGAAAGAGACAGCAGCTCGTTCTGTTCTCTTTCTTAGGAGCAAGGGAACATTTCCCTGAAGTCTCCCATGTGTGATTGGTCAGAATTGGGTGACATTCCCATTCCCAAATCAATCACTGACAACAGGAATGTGATTAGCTTAAGGCCAATTAGACCCACCCCTGGGCTGGCCAAGGGTGAGTTCCCTCCAAGGCACATGGCTGCTTGAAGAGGGTGAACATCTGCAGAAAACCTGGATTCTCATAGTAATGGAAGTGGGTAATGGTTGCTCATAATGAGTCTGCCTCATCCCTCTCTCTCTTTCTCTCTCCTGACTGGTTTCCTTTGCAAGACATCCAACAATGTCCCCCTTCACACACACTTAGTGTTTGGTCATGTATTAACTGCAAACTGAAGAATTCAATAAACACTCATTGAACTCATACTATACGCCCAAAATGTGTGAGGAGCTGAGGACTAGAAGAAGGAAAGACAGGGATTCTGATCTCAATGATGTCATGGGAGAGGCAGAAAAGTAAGGAATTCCTTAATTCCTTAGTACAGTGATAGGTGCTACGTATTGGTACATAACGTAAGGGTGCTATGGGAGTTCTAAAGAATGAGTAACTTCACGGGGAACTTCATGGTAAAACAAATGGAATATTCCAGCTGAGCTTTGAAAGATAAGCAGGTAATCAAGGAAGAAGAACATTCAGGCAGGGAAATTAGCTAGTACCAAGGACCAAGAAGGCATGGGCCTGGCATGCTCAGGTTACTATATGTGTTCTTTATGTCAAGCTACTAAGTGAACATGGCAGTGAGGCACCGTTTTACCCAAAGAATGAAGGTGCCTGGGGGGAGTTTAGAGGCCTGGTTTGCAACTTTGGTTTTTACTGTTTAAGAGACATCATCAGTGGATACCATCCCTAAGAAGTTCTGAGAGAGGTTAAAGCTAATTGCAGCATTCAAACACAAAGAGCAGATTATTAATCAACTTTCTGAGGTGACAGACCACCTCTCAGAGACCCCTAAATCTTTCTTTCACTTCACAATCAAGCTTCTTGCAAACGATATCCATACTAGCATTCTTCTCACCTCCATTCATTCCTTAACCTCAACCCACTGAGGTTAGCAATATGATGGCTGTTCCTGCTAAGGTCACCAGAGGCCTCAATAAACTGTGAGACACAAAATAGAATAAAACCAACAACAACAACAACAATAAACCCTTCCAATCACATGAACTATTTATAATTCACAAATTACACTGGTTAATACATTTAGAGACCCCGGGCACTGAAAGTATGAATTCTTTCTCCCACTGCAGTATAAAATTAAAAGCAATCCTAAATCATAATTTTTTCCATAAGGGCTTCATTCTTTTAAATAAATCATTTTCTTTCAAAAAAAATCTTTCTCTGGACCCCTGCTTTGTTGCTTATTTAAGCATATGCCCACCAGCTGAGTAATCCAGCAATAAAGATATTCATACCTTGTTTGTAGTAGGTTAAATGACGTCCCCCCCAAAAGATATATTCACCCAGAACCTCAGAATGTGACCTTATTTGGAATAAGGGCCTTTGCAGATGTAATTAAGGTGAAGATCTCTAGACAGATGATCCTGGATTAGGGTGGGCCTTAAATCCAATGATTTGGATTTAAGAGAAAGAAACAGAGAATCACAGAGACATGTGGGGAGAACACCACATGAAGATGAAGACAGAGACTGGAGCAATGCATCTACCAGCCAAGGAATGCCAAGAATTACTGAAACCCCCAAAGCTAGGAGAGAAACATGGAACAGATTCTCCCTCAGAGCCTCCAGAAGGAACCAACCATGCTGACACCTTGATCTGAGACTCCTGGCCTCCAGAACTGTGAGAGAATAAATGTATGTTGCTTTAAGTCACTCAGTTGTAGTAATTTGTTACGGCAGTCCTAGGCAACTAATACATTACTCCGTAACAATCTGAATTAAAATCAGGTAACTTTTGATTATAAGAAACTCAGGAAGAAGAGGAATTTATTTTAAAGAACTGCAATCTCACAGGACACAGAGATGAGAAATTAAGCCTCCTGCTTTTGGAGCTGGGAACCAGGGCGGGGAAGGAAAGTGACTGTCCATCACTCAAAGTCATCTAATAAACTCTCTCGTATTGCTCCCTCTGGGAGTCATCCCATGCTGACCCCTGGCTGTCTTCCTTTGCTTCATCACTCTCTGGGTGCGTGTGGCTCTTCCAGGTGACTTCAGCCCCAGTCTCTGTAAATTTCAAGTTTGTTCCCCACATCTAACTGATTTTGTCTCTCAGCAGCCCAATTACAAATTGTCATGTGAGAAACTGGGTTGGCTCAACTTAGAGTTACCTAAGGGCTAGACCCCCGACGAGCCATCCGGTGCCCATCGCTGGCCCAGTTATAGCACATGAGAGGTGGAGCCCCGTGGCATGCGTGCTGTGCCTTCCAGCCTTTGGGCAGAACTCCCACTGCAGAGGTCACAGTGGTACAGGCAAAACTTGGCCCCTCTGGTGCAATCTGGTCATTTTTCTCCCTCCCTCGCTAGACTATGAACCCCTAGAGGGCAAGAATAGAGGTCGCAGTGCCTGGGACATGGTAGATTTTCAAGGGGAGTCGGTTAAATGCAAAGGAATTAGTTGAGCTTTGTAGAACTGCAAGAAAAAGGTAAATGTTTATACCGCTTTCTCTGTTCTTTCTTGACAAAGTGGTCATTTTAAAGCTGACTTCCTTTCCTTACCTCATTCTCAGAAATAGCAAAGAGACTATCTCTGGATATTTGATAAAAGGGCACTCACAAAGCCACACAACCTCACTGCGGTCCCTGATCAGCAGATCTAAGGTCAACAGTTCCCTCACCTCTTTCTCTCTCTCCATTGGTGTCCAAACTCCCTAATCTTTTGGCTGGTGCTATGATCCTTCTTGACAGAGAGCTCAGGGAAAGAGGTTGTTTGAGCCATCCTTTGCCTGTTTTTCCTTTTCTTTTCTTCCCTTTTAAAAAAATGGATTTTTCCCCACAGAGATCTTTTTTCCCAAATTTTAAAAAATTTAAGTATAGTGATTTACAATGTTGTATTCGTTTGACGTTTACAGCAAAGTGAGTCAGCAAAAAAAATATATATATATATAGAGAGAGAGAGAGAGAGAGAGAGAGAGACAGACAGAGAGACAGACAGAGAGAGACAGAGAGACAAAGAGACAGAGAGACAGAGAGATCTTATTTTGACAACACAATCTGGTGTAACATTCTTTCAAGAGACTGCTTAGTTTCTAGAAACTCTTCCTTTGCTTTAGCTACAGCTAGTTTGTTGAGACCCTTTTGCTAATAGCCTCTCCCTCGGGTCTAAACTTCCCCAAGTACACAGTGCTGGGCCAGGGTCTGGTGGAGATCAGAAATAAAAAAGGACCAGAAGAAGACATAACCTCAGTCACTGCAGATCTCGCAAAGCATGGGGCACCCAGCTGGGCCAATCCAGAGAGGGCGCAGGAATCCTCAGGGGCGTCATCTGCATGAGATTTGCAAACCAAAAGGATCATCATCCTGGAACCCATACTTCTCAGTCAGGCGGGGAAAAGCTGATCATTCTTGTGCTAATCAGATGGACAGGTTTAGCTGAGGCAGGGAAGGAGAGAAAGGGGATAATTCCTGAAACCATTCTCTTTCTTCCAAGTCCAGCAGCCCTCCTGGCTCAACTGAAGGCCCCCCAAATTGTCATTAAAGCTGCCCCAAAGGAGAAATATTGGAAAGGGAGCATATGTAGGGACCTTTTAAAACCCTGCAAGGCATTGACATCATGATTCCTTCTGTGATGAATCAGAAGTACAGAAAACTAAGTAAAATATTTTGTTCCCAAACTGGAGCCGTTTCTAAATTTAAATGTCAATCATCTCTTCTCTTCCATGTATGTACCAGCAAGAGGCAGCCATGGGTGCTGTCAAAAGACTGCGCAGAGATTGGTTCAACATGGCAAAGTAGAAGGACATGCGCTCACTCCCTCTTGCGAGAGCACCAGAATCACAACTAACCACAACCACTGGGTGGGTGACTCACAAGCTAGAAAACAATTATACCACAAAAGTCCACCCACTGGAATGAAGGTTCTGAACTCCATGTCAGGTTTCCCAACCTGGGGGTCTGGCAACAGGAGGAGGAATTCCCAGAGAATCAGACTTTGAAGGCTAGCAGGATTTTGACTGTAGGACTTCAACAGGTCTAGGGGAAACAGAGACTCCACTCTTGGAGGGCACACACAAAGTAGTGTGTGCATCAGGACCCGGGGGAAGGAGCAGTGACCCCATAGGAGACTAAATCAGACCTACCTGCTAGTGTTGGAGGGTCTCCTGCAGAGGTGGGGGGTGGCTGTGGCTCACTTGCGGGATAAGTACACTGGCAGCAGAGGTTCTGGGAAGTACTCCTTGGTGTGAGCCCTCCCAGAGTCCATTAGCCCCACCAAAGGGCCTGTAGGCTCCAGTGCTGGGTTGCCTCAGGCCAAACAACCAAAAGGGATGAACTCAGCCCCATCCATCAGCAGACAAGCAGATTAAAGTTTTACTGAGCTCTGCCCACCAGAGCAACACCCAGCTCTACCCACCACCAGTCCCTCCCATCAGAAAGCTTGCACAAGCCTCTTAGACAGCCTCTTGCCTCACTCACCAGAGGGCACATAGAAGAAGCAAGAAGAACTACCATCCTGTAGCCTGTGGAATGAAAACCACATTCGCAGAAAGACAGACAAAATGGAAAGGCAGAGGACTATGTAGCAAATGAAGGAACAAGATAAAACCCCAGAAAAAGAAACTGAACAAAGTGGAGATATGCAACCTACCAGAAAAGGAATTTAGAATAATGATAGTGAAAATGATCCAGGACCTTGGAAAAAGAATGGAGGCAAAGATCAAGAAGATGCAAGAAATGTTTAACAAAGACCTAGAAGAATTAAAGAACAAACAAACAGAGATGAACAATACAATAACTGAAATGAAAAATACACTAGAAGGGATCAATAGCAGAATAACTGAGGCAGAACGGATAAGTGACCTGGAAGGCAGAATGGTGGAATTCACTGTTGCGGAACAGAATAAAGAAAAAAGAATGAAAAGAAATGAAGACAGCCTAAGAGACCTCTGGGACAACATTAAACACACCAACATTCGCATTATAGGGGTCCCAGAAGGAGAAAAGAGAGAGAAAGGACCAGAGAAGATATCTGAAGAGATTACAGTCAAAAACTTCCCTAACATGGGAAAGAAAATAGCCACCCAAGTCCAGGAAGCACAGAGAGTCCCAGGCAGGATAAACCCAAGGAGAAACAGGCTGAGACACATAGTAATCAAACTGACAAGAATTAAAGACAAAGAAAAATTATTAAAAGCAACAAGGGAAAAACAACAAATAACATACAAGGGAACTCCCATAAGGTTAACAGCTGATTTCTCAGCAGAAACTCTACAGGCCAGAAGGGAGTGGCATGATATATTTAAAGTGATGAAAGGGAAGAACCTACAATCAAGATTACTCTACCCAGCAAGGATCTCAATCAGATTCGATAGAGAAATCAAAAGCTTTACAGACAAGCAAAAGCTAAGAGAATTCAGTACCACTAAGCCAGCTCTACAACAAATGCTACAGGAACTTCTCTAAGTGGGAAACACAAGAGAAGAAAAGGACCTACAAAAACAAACCCAAACCAATTAAGAAAATCGTAATAGGAACATACATATCAATAATTACCTTAATTGTGAATGGATTAAATGCTCCAACCAAAAGACACAGGCTCACTGAATGGATACAAAAACAAGATCTGTATATATGCTGTCTACAAGAGACCCACTTCAGACCTAGGGACACATACAGACTGAAAGTGAGGGGATGGAAAAAGATATTCTATGCAAATGGAAATCAAAAGAAAGCTGGAGTAGCAATACTCATATTAGATAAACTAGATTTTAAAATAAAGAATGTTACGAGACAAGGAATGACAATGCATAATGATCAAGGGATCAATCCAAGAAGAAGATATAACAATTTTAAATATATATGCACCCAACTTAGGAGCATCTCAATACATAAGGCAAATGCTAACAGCTATAAAAGAGGAAATCGACAGTAACACAATGATAGTGGGGGATTTTAACACCTCACCTACACCAATGGACAGATCATCCAGACAGAAAATTAATAAGGAAACACAAGCTTTAAATGACACAAAAGATCAGATAGATTTAATTGATATTTATAGGACATTCCACCCCAAAACAGCAGATTACACTGTCTTCTCAAGTGCACATGGAACATTCTCCAGGAGAGATCACATCTTGGGTCACAAATCAAGCCTCATTAAATTTAAGAAAACTGAAATCATATCAAGCATCTTTTCTGACCACAACACTATGAGCTTAGAAATCAATTACAGGGAAAAAAACGTAAAAAACACAAACACAATGAGGCTAAACAATACGTTACTAAATAACCAAGCGATCACAGAAGAAATCAAAGAGGAAATCAAACAATACCTAGAGACAAATGACAATGAAACAACAACGACCCGAAACCTGTGGGATGCAGCAAAAGCAGTTCTAAGAGGGAAGTTTATAGCAATACAATCCTACCTCAAGAAACAAGAAAAATTTCAAATAAACAATCTAACCTTATACCTAAAGGAACTAGAGAAAGAAGAACAAACAAAACCCAAAGTTAGTAGAAGGAAAGAGATCATAAAGATCAGAGCAGAAATAAATGAAATAGAAACAAAGAACACAATAGCAAAGATCAATAAAACTAAAAGCTGGTTCTTTGAGAAGATAAACAAAATTGATAAACCTTTAGCCAGACTCATCAAGAAAAAAAGGCAGAGGACTCAAATCAATAAAATTAGAAATGAAAAAGAAGAAGTTACAACGGACACCGCAGAAATACAAACCATCCTAAGAGACTACTACAAGCAACTCTATGCCAATAAAATGGACAACCTGGAAGAAATGAACAAATTCTTAGAAAGGTATAACCTTCCAAGACTGAACCAGGAAGAAATAGAATATATGAACAGACCAATCACAAGTAATGAAATTGAAACTGTGATTAAAAATCTTCCAAGAAACAAAAGTCCAGGACCAGGTGGCTTCACAGGTGAATTCTATCAAACATTTAAAGAAGAGCTAATATCCATCCTTCTCAAACTCTTCCAAAAAATTGCAGAGGAAGGAACACTCCCACACTCATTCTACAAGGCCACCATCACCCAGATACCATAACCAGAAAAGGATACTACAAAAAAAGAAAATTACAGACCAATATCACTGAAGAGTATAGATGCAAAAATCCTCAACAAAATACTAGCAAACAGAATCCAAGAACACATTAAAAGGATCATACACCATGATCAAGTGGGATTTATCCCGGGGATGCAAGGATTCTTCAATATACGCAAATCAATCAAAGAGATACACCATATCAATAAACTGAAGAATAAAAACTATATGACCGTCTCAATAGATGCAGAAAAAGCTTCTCTTTTTTTCACACCCAAATTTATTTTTATTTTGCATACATAGGAAACATGACCCTATGAAAAGACCAAAAAAGAGAAATGAGCCAAGTGTTACAAGAGGAAAAGCATGCACCAATCTGCTCCCAGTTCACTCCTAGCCACACACTCAACGGAACTCTATGGAACTTCACACACCAGGAGCTGGACTGGCTCCAAGCGGTGGGCACTGTCCACTGACAGCACGGCGGGAAACAGAGTGGGCAGGAAATGTCACTGAGAGTGGAATTTCCACACACAGTGTCACTGCCCACAGTAGTGGATTCTCACTCAGGTTCAAGGGAAAACAAAATTCATCTCACACAGACATGAATATAAAATCTTTGAGTGCTACCTAAATCATTCAGTCTCAAGATCATCTGCTATCAAAAAGATAAACAAAATTTCATCATGGACATTTGGGTGTCTACTCAGCTGCACCCAATCCAACTCCAGGGGCAGCTCTCGGGTGCTTCCTCATCAGAACAGTAAAGGGAGAAACTGGGCCTGAAAATGCAAAACGAATGACCTGGAGGAAGAGGAACTTTTGGACCCATGTAGTTGTCCTGGGTTGTAAACAGCAAATGTTGCAGTTTGTTATCTCATTCGAATCAAGGACTTGAGTGCGGGAGGTACTGAAGTTGGGGACAGGAGTTCAGAGGTCACACTCGGTGGTCAAAGACACCAGCAGCAGCACCCGTGTTCACAGACTGTTTCCATGGTGTTCGTCTGGCTCCGAGAGCATCCCGTGGAATTCCCGGGGAGGCCTCCAGACTTTCCATCCTTAGAAAAGGTAAGTCACCGTGGCCCCATCCTGATTCCTCACTCCTACTCCATAGACATGTCCCAGTAGAGCAGGGACAGGGTGACTAGGGCTAGGGAATGAAAACCCTCAGTATCCACTCCAGTGAGGTGCCCTGATGCTCAAGTTCAATGAGTGACAACTTCTCAAGAGGCTCTGTTTAGTTCATTTCAAAAATAAGCACCCTACCCCCACCCCCCACCACTACGCATACAGGGACCTACATGTCTTGGCTACGTGGCTTTGCCCTTCCTATACATGACCTGTCAGGTCTCAATCTGGGTTTAAATACATGATCGTGGGCATTACTCACTATGCAGAAGAGCAGGACTCAGGCCCCCTAACAACTCCAGGACTACCTGTGATCCCAGGGCCAGAGAGGTTTCTGAGCCAGGGTTTGCATTTCCAACCAGATCTTCCTTATTCTAATTTTGATTAACTCCTCAGTGAAATCTATTCAGTCCTTTTTGAAGAGATCTCTCTGCAGTCCTGGGGTTTTGCGTTCCCGTCTTTTTCTTAGCAAGCTCTTCCTCTTCAGAGCCTGGTGTACACCTGCTGAGATCAGTCAGCCAGGGCCCAGGCCTGCCCAACCCAGGCTTAAGCCACGGACTGCGCCCTGCTGGGACACCTCTCTCCAGGGGCTGATGTGGCTTCCCAGCCGGATGTGCCGCTCTGCTTTGAAAGTGTCCATCACAACCCACCATCAGAGCTACCTCAGGGGAGGGCGCAGAGGTGCCTGGCCGTGATCACAGGCCAGAGAGCTGCTGACGTCCAGGAAGGACTCTGAGTCTGACCTCAGGACAGGACTCCACAGCACCTTCCACAGGACACACTAAAAAGGGCTCGAACATTTTTTTCCCCAAGTCAGACCAAGTGCTCATCAAATGCAATGTCCAGTTTGAGGCAGGGGGCAATTTCCCATGAATTTAAATAACTTTCTTTAGTGATTTTCAGATAACTATAGACATCAATGTAGCCTCATTCCGGATCCCCATCTCCTTGAGGTGCAAGCCATACCCAGGGCTCTCCCAGCCCTGGCTGTGCAGAGGGCAGCTCTGGTCTTCAGGAAGGGGATGGAGAAGAGAGGGCTCAGAGGATGTGCCACCAACGCCTGTTTCTCTGACAGCTTTTTGAAGAGGAAGACTGTCCAGCATGGGGCTCACACAGCTGGCCCTGTGGGGCCTTGCTTCCGATGGGCCACCTGCCATGTGGTGGCCTTCCGGGTGGCGCAGGCCCCTCCTCGCGTTCACGCGTACTCACCTGCACGTGCCCTGCCTCACCTTCCGCCGGGGTCTCTCCCCTGAGGGTCTGGGCACACCACCCTAGGGGGTCAACCCTTGGGACTCTCCACTCAGCCAGAGCACAGATTACATTGGAAACAGAAGCAACAGAGGAGACACGGGGAGAATTCAAATCCTGGTCCTCCAAGGGAAACCTGAAAGGAAGCTGTGCTTGCTTTGAAGATGTCAAAAAGGAATTTGCCCTTTAGTGGCTCATAAGACCATTCCTGGAAGTGAACAGTGATGGGGCCAGGGAGGGTGAGTGACAGCCTCTCCGGCCTCCCCGGCCAGTTGCACAGGCAGGTGCCAGGCAGCTCCCGGCCACTTGGCCTTCACCACCTGTTCATATGCGGGCAGGGCGTGTCGAAGTAGGAAGGGGGCGGTGGGTAGGCTGTGCTTCCCTGGGGTGAGTTGGGCTGGACCTGGAAAGCCATCGCCACAGGGTTCCCAGCAGGATTCATCCCTGGTCCTCCAGGGTCAGTGTAAAACGGCAGCCCCAGCTTCTGGGCTCCTGGAGTGGGGTTCGGGGGCTGCCTGGTGTAAGACACGTTGAATGCCAGCTCCTCGATCAGCGGCGCGGGGTACATGCACCTCCGGATGAAGAAGCCGGCACCACAGCAGAAGAGCACGCCCATCATCAGGAGGAACCCAAAGCACCACAGCCTCTGTATGGAGAGGGCCTGCACACAGCACCTGGAGCCACAGCAGTCCTCGTGAGGGCGGCATCTGTTTGCTACACATCCTGTGGGCAGAATTACAGTGGTTTCCTTCTGGGGAGGCCCTGTAACCGGATGATCAAAGACATATAATATGTTGGATAGAGTCCTTCAAAATACCAGCAATGCTTTTGGGCCTCTGTGCAGTCCACGGGCAGCCCAAGCAGCAGCGCAGCCACACTCCCGGCCAGGCAGCCCATGGCTGCACATCCTCCTGGTCGCAGGCGCGGGTCAGCAGCACGAGCCCTGTGAGGGGGCCAGCCAGCTGGCAGGCGGGATCCCAGCCGGGGTCGCAGGGGCTCGGGCAGGCGGGCGGGGAGCCGGGCTGAGTCACGCAGCCCTTGCCGCATTTGCCACGGGCTCGCGTGTCAGAAAAAGCTTTTGACAAAATTCAACACCCATTTATGATAAAAACTCTCTAGAAAGTGGGCATAGAGGGAACCTACCTCAAAATAATAAAGGCCATATACAACAAACCCACAGCAAACATCATTCTCAACAGTGAAAAACTGAAAGCATTTCCACTAAGATCAGGAACAAGACAGGGATGTCTACTCTCGACACTATTATTCAACATAGGTTTGGCAGTCCTAGCCACGGCAATCAGAGAAGAAAAAGAAATAAAAAGAATCCAAATTGGAAAAGAAGAACTAAAGCTGTCACTGTTTGCAGATGACATGATACTATGCATATATGATCCTAAAGATGCCACCAGAAAACTACTAGAGCTAATCGATGAATTTGGTAAAGTTGCAGGATACAAAATTAATGCACAGAAACCTCTTGCATTCCTATACACTAACAATGAAAGATCAGAAAGAGAAATTAAGGAAACAATCCCATTCACCACTGCAACAGAAAGAATAAAATACCTAGGAATAAACCTATCTAAGGAGGTAAAACACCTATACTCAGAAAACTATAAGACATTGATGAAAGAAATCAAAGATGACCCAAACAGATGGAGAGATATACCATGTTCTTGGATTGGAAGAATCACTATTGTGAAAATGACTATACTACCCAAAGCAAGATACAGATTCAATGCAATCCCTATCAAATTACCAATGGCATTTTTTACAAAACTAGAGCAAAAAATCTTAAAATTTGTACGGAGACACAAAAGACCCCGAATAGCCAAAGCAATCTTGAGGGGAAAAAATGGAGCTGGAGGAATCAGACTCCCTGACTTCAGACTATACTACAAAGCTTCAGTAATCAAGACAATATGGTACTGGCACATAAACAGAAATATAGATCAGTGGAACAGGATAGAAAGCCCACAGATAAACCCAGGCACCTATAGTCAACTAATCTATGACAAGGGAGGCAAGGATATACAATGGAGAAAAGACAGTCTCTTCAATAAGCGGTGCTGGGAAAACTGGACAGCTACATGTAAAAAAATGAAATTAGAACACTGCCTAACACCATACCAAAAATAAACTCAAAATGGATTAGAGACCTAAATGTAAGACCAGACAGACACTATAAAACTCTCAGAGGAAAATATAGGAAGAACACTCTTTGACATAAATCACAGCACGATCTTTTTTGACCCACCTACTAGAGTAACAGAAATAAAAACAAAAATAAACAAATGGGACTCAATGAAACTTAAAAGCTTTTGCACAGCAAAGGAAACTATAAACAAGACGGAAAGACAGCCCTCAGAATGGAAGAAAATATTTGCAAACGAATCAACAGACAAAGGATTAATCTCCAAAATATATAAACAGCTCATGCAACTCAACAGCAAAAAAACAAACAACTCAATCAAAAAATGGGTGGAAGACCTAAATAGACATTTCTCCAAAGAAGACATGCAGATGGCCAAGAGGCACATGAAAAGCTGCTCAAGATCACTAATTATTAGAGAAATGTAAATCAAAACTACAATGAGGTATTACCTCACACCAGTTAGAATGGACATCATCAGAAAATCTATAAACAGAGGGAACCCTCTTGCACTGTTGGTGGGAATGTAAATTGATACAGCCACTGTGGAGAACAGTATGAAGATTCCTTAAAAAACTAAAAATAGAATTACCATATGACCCAGCAATCCCACTACTGGGCAGATACCCAGAGAAAACCATAATTCAAAATGACACATGCACCCCAATGTTCATTGCAGCACTATTTACAATGGCAAGGTCACAGAAGCAACCTAAATGCCCATCAACAGACGAATGGATAAAGAAGATGTGGTACATATACACAATGGAATATTACTCAGCCATAAAAAGGAACAAAATTGGGTCATTTGTAGAGCCGTGGATGGACCTAGAGACTGTCACACAGAGTGAAGTTAAGTCAGAAAGAGAAAAACAAATATCATATATTAACGCATATATGTGCAATCTAGAAAAATGGTACAGATGAACCGGTGTGCAAGGCAGAAATAGAGAGACAGATGTAGAGAACAAACGAATGGACACCAAGGGGGGAAAGCGGGGGGCAGGGGGATAGAGGTGGTGGGATGAATTGTGAGATTGGGATTGACATATATACACTAATATGTATAAAATAGATAACTAATAAGAACCTGCCCTATAAAAAATAAATAAATTAAAAATTTTTTTTAGAAGGCTGTGTAGGGGCTTCCCTGGTGGTGCAGTGGTTGAGAGTCCGCCTGCCGATGCAGGGGACACGGGTTCGTGCCCCGGTCCGGGAAGATCCTACATGCCGCGGAGCAGCTGGGCCCGTGAGCCATGGCTGCTGAGCCTGCACGTCCGGAGCCTGTGCTCCGCAACGGGAGAGGCCACAACAGTGAGAGGCCAGCGTACCACAAAAAAAAAAAAAAAAAAAAAGGATGTGTACATGGTAGACCCCACACACGCAAGGCATATGGCACTCATACTCATGCTCACATATTCACACACACACACACACAAAATGCTTGCAGCTGTCCAGAGAGATGAATGGCCCAATTACCCTGCAACCAGCACCCAATTCCATGGCGACTGGATTTCCAGAAAGTCAAAGCTGAGGGACGCTGGTGTCCCCGGCGTGGGAACAACTGCCAGGGTCCCCATCAGGTACCCAATAACTGTGAATGAGTGGACCTTATGAACAAATGGGGCCACTGGGCAGTTTGACCAGCATTAAGACAAAGACAAAGCACCTCATCTGGAGTCTTGTACATCCACAGAAATGGTCTAGCCAGAGGCAGCCAACACTGAACCTGGGATCTCTTCTCACTGGAAAATTACCCTTCCACCACACCCACCCCTTTCCCAATTCTCCCCTCACCCTGGTGAAAGCTCACAGGCAGTGTCCCACCCACCCTAGCTCACTTCCCATTCACTCACTCATTCAGCAAATGTTAACAGGCACCCACTGTGTGTCAGTCAATGTGCCAGGCCCTGGAGAGACAGGGAGGCCAGACACAGCCTGCTTCTCAGCCCTGCTGGGGACAGGGAGGGAGCCGTCCCTCTGTTCCTCTCATTCGGGGCACGCTCCACACCAGGCCAGCTCTTCAGAGAACCACGGCTTCTCCATTTCTTCCTCCTGAGGCCTCACCCTCGTGCAGGAGCAGCAGCTCAGAAAATCTCTGTCTTTTCACTTGCATTATAGGATTTTTTTTTTAAATAGCAGCAGCAGCCTTGCCTTCCGAGAAGCCTGTGGCTTTGGTTAATATTTACATGTATTTGCAATTCCTTTGTACACACGGAAGGGGAAAGAAAGGGTGGGGAAGGGAGTTTTGCCAGGGAATGCAAATGCACCCTGGGCCCATCCTCAAAGTGCTATTGCAATTGCCAACTTAAAATCAAGATGCAACTTGTTTAGCTAAAATTCAGGTAATTTCTGTCACTCCTACTCTGGCCCTTCTTCCCCTGCAAACTCGCAGCTCCTTAGCTGGCCTGTGCATCGGTCCCATTCATGTGTGAGGGAGCTGTAGCTGGTCTTGGGCTTATATGCACTGGAAATTTTCTTTTTCTAATTCTGCAGGTTTGGGTCATTTTCAGAGAGCTCTGTGGGCACCCTCTGGTGGCTGACCGAAAATTTTACCTGCAAAAATTATAGTTGAACTGGGAAGGCTTTATTTGGCAGTCAGGCTCTGTGGCTGGATGGTGGACATTGTGAGTTTATGCGCTGTACTTTGTACCACCTCTTTCATCGCACGATACATGGCTGGAACCGTGGCTCTGCCCTCTCTGAAGGACTGGCACCTTATAGAAAGGGCAGAGCTAAGACACAAGGCCTCCTTGTGGGGGCAGCTTTTCCAGATCAGCCTGGGTGGGGAGGATGAAGGGAGCACTTCCTTGGGCTCTCAGAGGACTCAGCCCTGAAGGAGAAGCCACTGCATTCCCGGAGCAGGCCAGGCTTGAACAGCATTCTTCCCAGAGTTCCCGCTCCTCCGCTGGTCCTAGGGGCAGCCATTCCTGAGAATCGTCCTGGTCTGTGGGCAAGGGCAGGGACGGGAGGGAGCGTGGAGGAAGAGAGGCAGGAAGGAAAACTCTCCACCTGAGGATGACGCCCCAGGCCCTCAAGTCAGGGGACCTGACGAGCATAACTGTTCTGTCAACACGATAAATGCCCGCACCTCATTTTCCTTAGCTCGTTCTTCTCCAAGGATTTTATTAGTCTCAGGAGAGTCCCCAAAGTCAGCTCAGGTTGCCTTCATTTTGCAAAAAGAGGCCCCACGAGGTTAAGGACAAATGTGACGTCACCCAGCCTGCCAGCGCAGGCCAAGCCTGGAGTTTTCTCACCCGCCGGGTTATGATGCTTTGATATTTACCTGCAGCCCGTGGTCTCAGTCACCTCCGCCCCGCACTCTATCAGAGCAAACCACTCTCAACCAGCAAACCGTGGCGAGACCTCTGAAGAGCAAGATCTTAAGGAAGGGCACACTTTGAGGCACAGGGAAGTGCCGTGTCACAAGTGGGTTCCGGAAGCTGGCAAGAGAACCAGGTGGCTCCGATTCCAGATTCTGCAATCTTAGGCCCAAGCCCTATCTTTTACCTGGAAACAAAGAGGTGCTGTCTACCAGGAGCAGCCTTCTTTATTGCCACCATTTTTCATTTGCTTTCCTTCAAAACCAGGCCCCAGGGCACAAGGGAAGCCCAGCTCCCGATGAGCCATCAGTCACCCCACACTGGTGGTGGCAGCCCCGTTCTGCCCGGCTGGGTCTGAGAGCACCACGGGGCAGCGGGAAAATGTCCTTGGTGGGCAGCCCAGAAGCTAAGATGTGACTGGAGCAGAGCAAGAAAAACAAACAGAACAAAACAAAACCCAGTGTGACCACATCTGTGGGAACAGACCATTCAACTACACTCAGAGCCATCACCCCGGAGGCAGGGCAGTCCGGGGAGCTCCTGTTGAATCTGAACTGAGAGTGTGGGTTTCTCCCTCTAACCCGTGCTTCCAGCAGAAAGAAAATACTATTGCGAGGTCACTATGTGCCAAACACGCAGGATGGAGCAGGTATCGTGCTCATTGCAGCTACAGGAGAGCTGCCGCCCACTCTAAACCCTTCATACAGATTACCTCATTAGTCCTCGTGACAACCAAATGAAGGAGGTACAGCTAATCCCCCATAAAAGAGGACACTGAGACAGAGAAATTACATAATCTGCATCATGCATATTGCCAGTGGTGGAGTCAGGATCCAACCCTGGCCATCTGGCTTCAGAGCTGGTGCTCTTAAACCACTTCACCCTGTGGTTTCCTCCAGTATGTGCTAAGAGCTCACTGAGCCTTCATAAAAGCTGCACGTAGTATGTCCTAGCACCCCCATTTTACTGATGAGAAAACAGAATCATAGAGGAGCTGAAGAAGGTTATACAGCTAGCAAGAGGCAGAGCCAGAACTTGAATCCAGGTAGCTAGACTCCTGAATCCCAGCTCTAATCATCACACTCTACCACCTCCCTTTAAGCCAGGGCAGTTTTCCAATGCTCCCACTCGCTAGGTTTTGCAAAATTCCTGCTGGATGTTGGCAAGCACCACTCTGGCTTTGCGGCTCACCCCAGAGCCCAGGGAGAGGCCCTCCTGCCCTCCCAGAGGCAGATGTGAAGGGGCACCTGGCCCTCCGCACACTGCTCCAGGGATCCCCCCCCCCGCCCCCCCGCAGGAGCTAGTGGGTTCATTGCCACTGCTGACTAGCAAAGTAACCCGAGTCTTGATTCTGCCCCTGTCACCTGGGTTTGTCTATGTGGGGCTTCAGACCTGGGAAGGTGTCCCTCTCTCCTTAGCCAGATTATTCCTATTTCCTTGGAAGCACAAATGTTTATTTTATGGGACATAAAGGCAGAGCCAGTTCCTTCACGGGGTATCGGGCTCCCCAGGGCTCCCCCTGGACGGCCACTCAGGAAATTGGGAAGCCTGGCTCAACCGCAGCGCTGCTCTGAGGGGCCAGCATCCATAGGGTGTTACTGCATTTTCCATTTGAATTAACGTTGATTAAATCAAACATTTAGCTGTTTGATTAAGAAATATCTCAGGCAGATTCTTCTCCTTTCTGGCTTATTGATCACATAGCTGGCTCCCTCCCAAAAGAGATTCTGGCCTTTGTCTTTTAAGGTTCATGTTCTGCTAGGTTGAGCGGTTGAGTTGTATCAAATGGGATCGACACCATGACCCCAACTTTAAATCGCCTGGTGCCTGTGCTGGCTGTCTCCCATCTGTCACTCCAGAGCTCCCTTCACACTTCTCCAACCTGCTCTGTGTGTGTGCCAGGGGGCTGGCCTACAAGGACACATCAGTGGGTTCCTTATCCTCTGGCTTTCATTGGATCCATTTGATGGAGGTCACTGGCAGTAAATAAGTAGGCAGGAGGTGAGAGAAGCCAAGGGGGTTGTCCCCTGGCTCTCTTCCTGCCAGGCTACCATGGCTTATCTGTGTCCCACCACTGAGGCCACAACTCATATATTCTATCATATATTCTAGTAACCACTGGTGGTTATAAACTACCCCCAACACTTAATAGCTTAAAACAACCGCAAACATTTATTTTCCTGATGAAGCTATCATTTGGACAGGGCTTGGTGGGGCAACTCATCTCTGTTCCACGTGGCATACGCTGGGGCAGCTTGACTAGGGTTGGAGAATCCACTTCCAAGATGGCTAGCAAGTTGGCGTAGGTTATGGTCTGGGCAAGCTTAGTCAGGACTTAGCAGAGGCCTCAGTTCTCGAGGTGGGCCTCTACTTGGGGCTGTTAGACTTCCTCCCAGCAAGGTGTCCATGTTCCAAGAGCAAATGTCCAAAGGAAAGGAAATGGAAGTTTCCAGTCTCTTAAGACCTGGGCCTGGAAACAGATACAACACCACTTCTGCCACGTTCTGTTGGTCAAAGCAGTTGCAGAGGCCCCTCTGATTCAAGGAGAAAGAACATAGACCCCACTCTTGATGAAAAGGGTATCAGAGAATTTTATCTATCTTTAATCCACTACATTTTATAAGTGCCCCTCCTATGGCTATTCCCTCCAGGTTCCAATAACTGGTCTCCTCCCTTGCTCCATCGGGCCGGGGGTGGAGCAGCTCGCTCCCTGATAGTGCTTGCCCAAGGTGCTACACCACCCCTGGTTTCCCAAACCCTGATCACACATCTGTAACAGTCTCTTTACTAAACTCCCCCTCAAAATATCCAGCTGGAGTGTACCCAGGTATTTGCTGGGACCCTGGCAACGTTCCTCTGTCAAGTTCTTCTTTGCCCACACGGGAATATCCCATGAGACCACCCTCCTCAGGACCTTTCCTCCCAACTCCCACCAGCCCCCATACTCCCCACACTCCAATCTCCTTTCAACTTTACCTAGTGCTTTCCTGGGAAGACCTCTGCTCAGTCATTAACTGCGGTAATTTATCAAAATAACTCGTGCTTCCATGCTTCCAGGGTGCTCAAAGGCTTCATGCCCACCTCACCCAGGAAAATGGTTACACAGTTATAGAACGCTACAGTTAAATCTAAACCCAAAGAGAAATGCCTAAAGGTAGAAATGTGTGACCCTCCAATTAAGCTAATAAGGGCGTCCTTTTGGTCCAGCTAGCCTGTCAGATCCCCTCAGACCACACAGACAACCTCTAAACCTTCCTGCTCTTAGCCTCCCCTAGACATTTACCTTGACCTTGGATCCCCAGGCAGAGATTGACGATCTATTTTCCTTTCTTTGGCTTTTCCCTGACGACTCTCATGCCTTCAACGTGGGAACTGTAACTGATAAATTCAGGACTAGGGCGAAAGGGCATATTTACTGCCCCAATGCCTCATTTCATTCAAAGACAAGTGTATTTCCAGTCATTGAGAAGGAACAAAGGTTGTATTTCTATGACACTGTAAAAGATAGCGTTTTCTGGATTCTTATCTGGAACTCTGATACGTATGGTATCTGTCACGTACTTAATCAGCAGAGACGAGAAAGGCAGCACTAAACTATCTCTGAAGCACTTTCTTATCTTCTATTACTTCCAGAACTTCTTTTCATTAATGAATTCATTGAAGAAATATTTATTTGAACATTTGCTGTATGTGGCAGGCACTGTATGAAGCACTGGGAACAATGATGAGCAAAAACAGATGAACTAGAAGATACATGACACAAAGATTTACACAAATAAATGGGATATAACACACTGGGATACCAGCTTCCTTGTAATATGAGGGTGTATAATAGGGAGATAGTGATAATCAGTGAGGTCAGGGATAGGTTTCTGTCACCCTTAAGTTGCACTAATGCTCCCGCCCTCTACCAAGCTCAACCCTGCCCTGCGATAATGTAGAATAGATAAAATGAAAGTGTTAGCCCTGTTGCTTGTAGCCCTGAGCTGCTGAGTGCTAGGGACCTCCACCTACAGTAGCCCTGTCAGGTCCCCAGTCAAACCCACCCACCCTTTGAGATATCAGAAGAACCACTCCCATCAGTGGCAGGTATGTGGAGTCTGTCTAGGGCTTCTTCTAAAGCAGAGTGAACCTTGTTTCACAGTGACACATCCAGGTCTTCCATGATGTCTACCTGTTGCCACGTCAAGTTGTCCAAGGTCTCTCTACCAAGCAGTCCCAGCCCCATTTACTAGGATGCCTCAGAGGTAATGTTGCCAGAGATGTCAGTGGCGTATCTGGCTCAACTCTTTGCCCAGGTCTTTTTTTTTTTAATTGAAGTATAGTTGATTTACAATGTTGTGTTAGTTTCAGGTGTACAGCAAAGTGATTCAGTTATACATACGTATATATGTTCTTTTTCAGAGTCTTTTCCTATATAGTTATTACAAAATACTGACTATAATTCCCTGTGCTATTCGGTAGGTCCTTGTTGGTTATCTATTTTATATATAGTAGTGTGTGTCTGTTAATCTCAAACTCCTAATTTATCCCTCCTCACCCCCTTTCCCCTTTAGTAACCATAAATTTGTTTTCTATGTCTGCATCTATTTCTGGTTTGTAAATAAGTTCATTTGTATCATTTTTTTAGATTCCACATATAAGTGATATCATGATATTTGTCTTTGTCTGACTTACTTCACTTAGTATGATAATCTCTAAGTCCATCTATGTTGCTGTAAATGGCATTATTTCATTCTTTTTTTATGGCTGAGTAATACTCCACTGTCTATAGATACCACATATTCTTTACCCATTCATCTGTAGATGGATATTTAGGTTGCTTCCGTGTCTTGGCTATTGTAAATAGTGCTGCAATGAACACTGGGGTGCATGCATCTTTTCGAATTAGAGTTTTCTCTGGATATATGCCCAAGTTCAGGTCTTTAAAGAGCCGGGTTTTATACCTTCCCTGAGTCCATGTGCTATAGGATCCTATGGAAGTCTTTCTACCATGAAGCTGGGTATTACTATCCTGATATTTACTTTGAGTTGCTCCTCTCCTTATAGCTAATCATGGGGGAAACGACACATTTAGGCAGTAGCCAAGGTTCTCTGGGCCCCATGTTCACTCTGTCTTCTAAGGAGAGCCAGGCGCAGTGGGCAGCCCCCCGGGGATTCGGTGTCCTCCAGATGCTGCCCATGTTACTAGAGCAGACACCCCATCAAGCCCTGCCCTGCCCTGCCCTGCCCTCCTCCTCCCTGCCTGTGTGTGCAGAACGTGCGTCCGCCTCACAGCTGAGGCCCACGTGTTAGGATGAGTGTTCCCATCTGAGGATGCTAGTCTGGTAAGGCAGCAAACAGCTGCTGAGAGAAACATGAATCAGAATTGGATATAAATGCTGGTGCTGCCACGTACCAGCTACGTGCAATTGGGCACCATCCTGAAACAGCCTCAGTTTCTTCATCGGCCCAAACAATGAGATAATCATTTCCACCTTCCCAGAATAAATAACAGCAACCCTACGCAATGCTGGGAACCCAGAAGGCTATACTCAGCCATCTGCTCCAAGACTAAAAAGCAAAGGTGCAGATCATGAAAAACACACTCCATTTGCTGAAATAAAACACTCTACCCCGGAGAGGAGGACTGCATCCTGGACACTTCGGTGGCAGAGAAGTGAGATCCTGCAAAGAGCACCGGGGTAGGGGTTGAGTTGGGCTTCCACGTGCAGTGGAAGTTGAAGGGGTGCGACAGGAGGAGGCCCGCCAGATCTAAGAGGTTCTGTCAGTCCGAGGGCGCAAGTGTGGATATGGGCAAGGCTTCAGACAGAGCGGGCCCACTGCCCTAAATTGCTGCACTGACCTTCACTCAGGCCAGCCTGTGCAGAGAAGGAGGGAGTAACACCGACACGTGCCCCACGCGCCCCTAGAAAGGGCGAGCTAGTGCCTCCCCACTTCTGGGACCACTTACAGGATCTGCGAAGGGGTCTAACGCCACCAACACCACCAGCAAACGAGCCTTGACGACCCCTCCAAGCTGAGTCCAGAGAGGAAGAGCCTCCCTCTGCCTGGCTTGGAAAGAGGCTGCAAGAAGCAACAGCCCCTGGGGCTCAGCACAGCGGGCCAGCTTCCAGAGCTTCTGAATAAATGCATGTTGTGCTGCGCGCCCAGAGGACAAGACTGCCTCTCCTTGGGTGACCTTGCTGCCAGCAGCGCTTCTGTTAGCGCGTGGACTTTCATCATATTCAAAAGAGTCTACATTTGAAAGAAGTTAAGCCGAAGGAAGCTGGGAAAAAAGGAGTCAGAAGAAGCCCGCTGGGATAGCATAACCCTTCAACCAAGTTGTCACCCGGGGCCTAAGTGCGTCGTGGGCAGTACACAGAGGGGGGCTTTCTCTCTCACACACATTTTGCCAAAAGCAAGGCTTACCCGAATCACCGTGATCATCATCGCAGTTACTGAGAGTTGACCATGTGCCTGGAGCCTTACTGAGCACTCCCCACCCATCGTGGAATTCAACCCTCACAACCAGTCCGTGAGGTAAGTGTATCTCTGTTATACAAACAGGGAAACCGAAGCTCAGAGATGACAGAGCACCAGCCCCGGGTCATCACTGTTGATAAGTGGTAAAGCTGCAAGATTACTCTTTGTGAAGAGTAATGAAGAAAAGTACAGCATCTTCGCATTAGAGTCCCGTCGGGACAAGGGCTTCAAAGTTACAGACTCTCAAGATGAGAAGGGACTTTAAAGTCACCCCAGTCACTCACTCCAGGCTTCTCTGTCTCCTGTCCACCAAGGGCAAGAAGGACGGATCCCTGGGCCCTCGGTGAAACATCACCTCATCCCTGTGCTCTTCCCCAGACGGCACACACTGTAAATTGTGCCCGGGAGGATTCGAGTACTTCCTTCTTTTTTTTTTTCAACATCTTTATTGGAGTATAATTGCTTTACAATGGTATGTTAGTTTCTGCTTTATAACAAAGTGAATCAGTTATACATATACATATATCCCCGTATCTCTTCCCTCTTGCTTCTCCCTCCCTCCCACCCTCCCTATCCCACCCCTCTAGGTGTACACAAAGCACCGAGCTGATCTCCCTGTGCTATGCGGCTCCTTCCCACTAGCTATCTATTTTACGTTTGGTAGTGTATATATGTCCATGCCACTCTCTCACTTTGCCCCAGCTTACCCTTCCCCCCTCCACATATCCTCAATCCATTCTCTAGTAGGTCTGTGTCTTTATTCCCATCTTACCCCTAGGTTCTTCATGACCTTTTGTGTTTTTTTGTTTTTGTATTTTTTTTAGATTCCATATATATGTGTTAGCATGCGGTATTTGTTTTTCTCTTTCTGACTTACTTCACTCTGTATGACAGACTCTAGGTCCATCCACCTCACTACAAATAACTCCATTTCATTTTTTTTTTATGGCTGAGTAATATTCCATTGTATATATGTGCCACATCTTCTTTATCCACTCATCTGTCGATGGACACTTAGGTTGCTTCCATGTCCTGGCTATTGTAAATAGTGCTGCAATGAGCACTGTGGTACATGTCTGTTTTTGAATTATGGTTTTCTCAGGGTATATGCCCAGTAGTGGGATGGCTGGGTCATATGGTAGTTCTATTTTTAGTTTTTTAAGGAACCTCCATACTGTTCTCCATAGTGGCTGTATCAGTTTACATTCCCACCAACAGTGCAAGAGGGTTCCCTGTTCTCCACACCCTCTCCAGCATTTATTGTTTCTACACATGAAAGAATGCTCAACATCATTAATCGTGAGAGAAATGCAAATCAAAACTACAATGAGATATCATCTCACACCGGTCAGAATGGCCATCATCAAAAAATCAGGTACTTCCTTCTTATCTCATCTTCTTATTTAGGAAGTTCAGAGAGAGGTGTGGCTTCGAGGGCCTGTGACCTGTGAGTCACACAGCGCCCCTTGCTCAGAAGGGTCCCATGCTGGATTTACTGCTTTGCTGTCACTGCCTTGAAACTGTTAATAAAATTTTTAACAAGGGATCCTGTATTCTCATTTTGCAGTGAGCCCCGCAAATGTCATATCTGATTGTGGACAGAGCTTTAGGTTTAGGGCAGGGAGAGGCAGCCATTCAAACTACAGTTAGCGTCTTTTGCCTGTACCCTCTTCTCATAGAAGTGGGCTGCCTGGTGACAACACCACAAGTGATGAAGCCCAGAGGGCACTGATGTGCCCCTTTCCAACAAATGCAGAGAAAACAGATACTTTAAATGTGTCAATATGGGAGAAATTGTTTTCTCAAAAATTTAACTGTATTGTACCTGGTATCGATACCAACCACTAAAGCCGGCCACTGTCTCTCTCAGGTTTTCCTTGATTTCATAAAAAACCACAACGAGCTTGCCACCCTTTCCTCATCACTGCTGAGTTCGGGAATTTCAAGTGTACAATCACAGCAATCGTCCCAATTTTGCACAGATTTCCACAGCAGTACAGACGGTTAAAAGGAAGAAAAGGAGCATTGTTTGCTGTCCAATTATGGGGAGCATGCAGGAACAGGATTGGAAGTCCTGATGTCAAAAACTCCTGTGTTGATCACACCCTACGCTTCCGGACGTGCTTTAACAGTGTTTAAAGGCCAGAGGCCTGGATAAAGAGAAAACAACCCTTAGTCATTTTCCTAGGACTGTGATCCCCTGAAATAGCATTTGCTTTCACCCAAAGACAAAAGGGAAAATACGAGTAGAGAATCTGTGTTTGTGGAGAATTTGGCTCCTCCAAATCTTGATTTCATGGCACTTAAAAGTATGTCGGTGATATGAGCCCAGCGCGCGCACACACAATTTTACCTCTTTAACTCAAAGCCCAGGGATTTTTCTCTTCTAGGTCTGGTGCTAGAATAGCTGACACTAGTGATATTTATTCCAAGGCACCATTCATTCATTCCTTCCTTCATTCACTGACAAGGTCAGTTCAAAACATGTGGGTCCCCTGAACAGGCTAAGAGTTCAGCACCCCTTCCATCAATATGCTTTTATTATTTGTTCAGCATCTGCTTAATGGAGGTGGGGAAAGCTGATTTGATATCAATAAAAAATGAAAATGTCTTTGTTTATAACCCACATGTCAACTATCCTTCTCATCCTCTTCTGAGTGTTTTCAAAGCACAATTCCACTCGCAGAAGAGCATTGGTGAGCGATGTAATTTACTGACATGCCGACATGGTGATGTAGAAAGGCATTTACATTGCACAGCAGACAGTGCTGTGCTTGAAAATTCCCAATACCACATGTGTAGGACAAGGATATATGTTCCAGGTAGACAAAACAAAAATGTGTTTAAAATAAACCTGCTCCTTTATCCTCACCTTTTTATTATTACTCTTGCCCTCACTCATCTTCTTGTCTCCAGAGTCTGACATGTCAGTGGAATTAGTGCATCCCTGGTTAATCCAGGCAGTATGACCAGGAAGCAGAACAAAGGCAGCAAACTCTTCTAGTGCTTGTAGTGAGCAAAGACTGGCCATCCCAGAGTGGCCACTGAACCCGTATTCCCCTCGCCTCTCCCAAACATCTCCTCCACCCCACACCCACCTACACAGTCATGCTCACACAGTCTGCGAAAACCCACCTCCCACCAGAAAAGCCGGACTCTGACACAGTCTGTTAGTGTAACTCAAAGGGCCTGCTGCCCATCTCGTACTTGCCTGGACCTCCCCCATCGGGGTTCAAGGGCCCAGGGCCCACTCTGAAATTGCTTCTGTAAACTAGATGTATGATCCTCTCTGAAGGGTCACCCGTATCTGGGATCTCTCCAGTAGAAGGCCTCCTGGGAAAGAAGATCGTAAAATCTGGAAACAGACAATGGGGAGCTAGAACCGACCAGGACTCTGGGCACCAGGGAGAAAAGGCCCCAAATGCCTGCAGGAGTGGGACGGAGAGGAGAGGGGCGTATAAGAAGCTAAGGGGAAAGGCTCCTGCTAACAGACCCATGGCAGGTACACAGCAGGAGCTGTTAGAGTTGGCTACTCCTCCCTCCTCCTTTCCATTCCAGAACTCTCCTGAAGGCCCTCCTGGCACGTGCAGAAGTGCGTACTGATAGCTTCCTGCTCCCATTTACTTCTTGCACAGTCTCCTCTCCTATCCATAGAGAAGGCTACTCTTTGAATAGTTTTGACTGGGAACCAATAGTGATGACTAAAACAAATCATTAACTGAGCCTCAGAAGGAAGGAATATCTTCAGAAAGAGACCCGCAAAATCCTCCCCTCATGTCATTTATATTGAATGGGTGTTACCCCCGGACTTTAAATTATTTTAATATGCCTTTCAAGCAAGTCGCTTTCCTCTCTGCATAAGCTCCCTGCTGAACCATTCCTGTCTGTGCTGTTGCCACCATTGCTGGTGCCCCTAAACAGTACACACTCTCCCCACCCTCACATTCTAGGTGAAGAAACAGGGAATACAGTAAGACAGCAGCAACAACAAACTCAAAGAGGGTCAAGGGTGCAAATGTCCAAAGAGTGTTGCAGAAAGAAAGTGCTAGAGGAATCAAGAGGGCAGAGAGAGTTTTGACCAGAGGCAAGCAGAACAGGAGTAGCACTAGAAGGAGAGGTTAGTGGCAAGGCTTTTGCGACAAAAGGCAGTTCTACTCAGGCAAAAGTGAATTCCTCAGTCCAAACTAGTGCATTCACTCCAAACGGAAGGGCTCAAGACAGTGGTGCACTGGTACATGTTGGACAGCTAGCACTGATTTGTAGACTTTGCCAGTTTCCACGGTGTCAGTACTCCCTCCAAGGCCCATTTCATGCTACCAGCTTATGACCAAACACAGAGCTGGAAGACACACACAAAACTGACTCTCCCCAAGCACCTGCAAGTTAGCTCAAGCCCACCACTGGGACAAAACCTCTGATACCTATTGCTTAAATTTAGCCAGATTTCACTAGCTCCCAAAGAGTGCTTTTCAAGATGGCGATGGGCTGACACAAAGCACAAAGCAGCTACATCAATACTGGATGTGCTGCCTTCATCCACAGCACAGGGAACTTGGCCTATTTTTAGCACTGCATTTCCCTGCATACTGTCTGCAATTCTCTGGCCCACCTCTAGTCTTAGTACTCCCTTCCATAAAAGAAAGGACATCTTATCAGCCTCTGCTCAGCCTTTTGGGCTCAAGAGAATGTGTACCAGCCCCATCTACACTGTTTACCACCATGGCTGGTCAACCTGATAGCACCTCCCCAACTTCTGTTTGGATCTGCTTGGAAGCACAGGTGGTCACATACTCTGACTCTATCCATTCGTAGTGCTAAAATGGTGACCTTAAGCCTCTAACCTGGTAACCTGTACTAATATAACTCTTAGAAGTAAAAATACCTCAAGACTCTAAACTCAAAACTGCTTTTGTGCTGCAAAGAGAAACTGGAAACAACAGAAAGCAAGAGTTAGGGCTTCTGAGCAGACCTCTTATAGAAATCTCAACTTTCCCTGGGGGCCCTTCCAGCATTACTCCACTTCCATTTTATCGCCACTCAACAAAACGGACTCCGCTGTAAGGGTCAGGCCAAAGCAACACTTTAAGACCTACTGCCAGTGCAAGTAGGGTGGTAGGAAGCGATTGGCTGAGGGTAAAAGGGAGACTGTCAGAGGCAGGTGACGCAGTGTCTACTCTACGAGTCTATACAAAGGATTTTCTTCTATCCTGCAAGTGTCTCAAAGGCAGAGCAGTTTCAAGCGTAAGGAACGAAAAAACATTTTCCAAGTCCTCCCTCACCCTCTCTTCCAGTTGGAGATAAACACAGCCTTTCTCAGAGAACAAGATAAGCCAGAAATAAGTGAAGAGACAAAAAGATGTCCTGAAAAAAATGAATGTAAATATATATGTGAGAGGTTTTTTTTCTTTTACATCCAAATACTGCCAATTATTTTTGAAGAAGTTGGTTATGGTTCAATTGGAAGGAACTATTCTAGGTAGCTGTTCTGAAACATAGTCAATAAGTCCATTTATCATTTCTTGGAGTGATCTGAGCTTCAAAACCATTCACTCTTTCTCTTGGCCTCTACCCTTTGCTTTCCAAGTGAATTGCGCTAAATTCATTATGAGAGATTTTATTGTCTCATATTCCCCCTTGCTAAATACCTGGCTGATTTCATTGTTTTCATGAACCTAAAAACCTAATTGACAGAGGGCCGTGCATTCCCTTCAAATTGCACATTCGTCCGCCAGAGGAGTCTCTGAGTGTACACCAGCTAGCTTTCCAGAGTCCCTGGGTATTGATCCTGATATTGCACAATTTTCCAATAAAGACCTGAGTCACACAGACACAAATTAGCAGAAGTACTGAAAATCTTCCTGAAGATTCACTGGGTAAGAGATGCAGGTGGCTTCTTGGACTCAAAAAGCCTACAGGCGATTGCGTGCCATGTTGGGAAGGGGAAGAGATTTCCACTGGGAGAGCTTATCATTCCTTAAATGTTTATGTTTGTTTTCTCAGTTATAAAATTACCACCAAATATGTCTATTGTCTGAAAGGACTGATTTTTTTTCTTTTACTACAGCCTTCAAGATAGCACATACATGACTTTTTAGAACATACTTTGATAAGTCAGGGGACTCTATTTTGTTGCAGGAGAGATGTGCGGTCTCACCAATTTCTTTAACATTTGTCTTCTCACTACCTGCACAGAAACACCACCCTGCACGTTCTCAACACTATCCCAGGAAGCACAGCTTATGACAAGAGAGAACCTAATATAGGACACACCTTGCACCTGACATTTATAACCCTTTTCCTTCCTGCAGCAAAATCTTAAAATTTCAGAGTCAGATGAATTTATCTGAAGTGACCTTTACAATTTAATTAGCTTCACTTTTGCTATCAGCAAAATGGGGAGAAACATATCTGCTGCTACTACACAATGAAGAAAGAATGGATAGCTTGACTTTCCTGGGGAAAGTGGCATTCTATAGAGCACAGGGTAAGTGCTGGTGGAGATTGGAGACAATCTTCCCAAGTAACTTATGATCCAGGAGCCCAAGACAGGCCAAAGTCTGTAACAGAAGCCCAGAGACAACTCCATTCACTTATACTCCAGGATAAGACCTTCACCTTCCTTTCTTAATTTCCCAACGTGCTTAGCACACTTTTATGTCCAATAAATGTGGCAAAATAACGAAAGGAAAGATGACTAGTCAGGCCAATTAGTGTCTTATCTTTGGTTAACAGCTATACAATATTTATTCCTTCAAAAACTGAAATGGAGGAGATCGGTTCAAGATGGCGGAGAAGAAGGATGTGCTCTCACTCCCTCTTGCAAGAGCACCAGAATCACAACTAACTGCTGAAGAGTCATCGACAGGAAGACAGTGGAATTCACCAAAAAAGATACCCCACATCAAAGACAAAGGAGAAGCCACAGTGAGATGGTAGGAGGGGCACAATCACAATACAATCAAATCCCATAACCACTGAGTGGGCGACTCACAAACTGGAGAACACTTCTACCACAGAAGGCCACCCACTGGAGTGAAGGTTCTGAGCCCCACGTCAGGCTTCACAACCTGGGGGTCTGGCAACGGGAGAAGGAATTCCTAGAGAATCAGACTTTGAAGTCTAGCAGGATTTGATTGCAGGAATTCGACAGGACTGAGGGAAACAGAGACTTGATTCTTGGAGGGAATACACAAAGTAGTGTGTACATCGGGACCCAGGGGAAGGAGCAGTGACCCCATAGGAGACTGAGCCAGACCTACCTGCTAGTGTTGGAGGGTCTCCTGCAGAGGCAGGCGGTGGCTGTGGCTCACTATGAGGACAAGGACACTGGAAGCAGAAGTTCTGGGAAGTACTCCATGGCATGAGCCCTCCCAGAGTCTGCCATTAGCCCCATCAAAGAGCCTGGGTAGGTTCCAGTGTTGGGTCGCCTCAGGCCAAACAACCAACAGGGAGGGAACCCAGCGCCCCCCAACAGCAAACAAGGGGATTAAAGTTTTACTGAGCTCTGCCCACCAGAGCAACACCCAACTCTACCCACCACCAGTCCCTCCCATCAGGAAACTTGCACAACCCTCTTAGCCTCATCCACCAGAGGACAGACAGCAGAAGCAAGAAGAACTACAATCCTGTAGCCTGTGCAACAAAAACCACATTCACAGAAAGATAGACAAGATGAAAAGGCAGAGGACTACGTACCAGATGAGGAACAAGATAAAACCCCAGAAAAACAACTAAATGAAGTGGAGATAGGTAACCTTCCAGAAAAAGAATTCAGAATAATGATAGTGAAGATGATCCAGGACCTCAGAAAAAGAATGGAGGCAAAGATCGAGAAGAGGCAAGAAATGTTTAACGAAGACCTAGAAGAATTAAAGAACAAACAAACAGAGATGAACAATACAATAACTGAAATGAAAAATACACTAGAAGGAATCAATAGCAGAATACCTGAGGCAGAAGAACGGATAAGTGACCTGGAAGACAGAATAGTGGAATTCACTGTTGCGGAACAGAATAAAGAAAAAAGAATGAAAAGAAATGAAGACAGCCAAGGAGACCTCTGGGACAACATTAAACGCACCAACATTCGCATTATAGGGGTCCCAGAAGGAGAAGAGAGAGAGAAAGGACCAGAGAAAATATTTGAAGAGATCACAGTCGAAAACTTCCCTAACATGGGAAAGGAAACAGCCACCAAAGTCCAGGAAGTGCAGAGAGTCCCATACAGGATAAACCCAAGAAGAAACATGCTGAGACACATAGTAATCAAATTGGCAAAAATTAAAGACAAAGAAAAATTATTGAAAGCAGCAAGGGAAAAAGGACAAATAACATACAAGGGAACTCCCATAAGGTTAACAGCTGATTTCTCAGCAGAAACTCTACAAGCCAGAAGGTAGTGGCATGACATATTTAAAGTGATGAAAGGGAAGAACCTACAACCAAGATTACTCTACCCAGCAAGGATCTCATTCAGATTCGATGGAGAAATCAAAAGCTTTACAGACAAGCAAAAGCTAAGAAAATTCAGCACCACCAAACCAGTTCTACCACAAATGCTAAAGGAACTTCTCTAACAAGAGAAGAAAAGGACCTATAAAAAGAAACCAAAACAATTAAGGACATAGTAAAAGGAACATACATATGAATAATTACCTTAAATGTGAATGGATTAAATGCTCCAACCAAAAGACATAGGGTCACTGAATGGATACAAAAACAAGATCTGTATATATGCTGTCTACAAGAGACCCACTTCTGACCTAGGGTCACAAACAGACTGAAAGTGAGGGGATGGAGAAAGATATTCCATGCAAATGGAAATCAAAAGAAAGCTGGAGTAGCAATTCTCGTATCAGACAAAATAGACTTTAAAATAAAGAATGTTACAAGAGACAAGGAAGGACACTACATAATGATCAAGGGATCAATCCAAGAAGAAGATATAACAATTTTAAATATATATGCACCCAACACAGGAGCACCTCAATACATAAGGCAACTGCTAACAGCTATAAAAGAGGAAATCGACAGTAACACAATAATAGTGGGGGACTTTAACACCTCACTTACACCAATGGACAGATCATCTAAACAGCAAATTAATAAGGAAACACAGCTTTAAATGACACAATAGACCAGAGAGATTTAACTGATATTTATAGGACATTCCATCCAAAAACAGCAGATTACACTGTCTTCTCAAGTGCGCACAGAACATTCTCCAGGAGAGATCACAACTTGGGTCACAAATCAAGCCTCATTAAATTTAAGAAAACTGAAATCATATCAAGCATCTTTTCTGACCACATTGCTATGAGGTTAGAAATCAATTACAGGGAAAAAAAAGTAAAAAACACATAACATGGAGGTTAAACAATACGTTACTAAATAACCAAGAGATCACTGAAGAAATCAAAGAGGAAATCAAACAATACCTAGAGACAAATGACAATGAAACAACAACGACCCGAAACCTGTGGGATGCAGCAAAAGCAGTTCTAAGAGGGAAGTTTATAGCAATACAATCCTACCTCAAGAAACAAGAAAAATCTCAAATAAACAATATAACCTTACACCTAAAGGAACTTGAGAAAGAAGAACAAACAAAATCCAAAGTTAGCAAAAGGAAAGAAATCAATAAGATCAGAGCAGAAACTAATGAAATAGAAACAAAGGAAACAACAGCAAAGATCAATAAAACTAAAAGCTGGTTCTTCAAGAAGACAAACAAAATTGATAAACCATTAGCCAGACTCATCAAGTAAAAGAGGGAGAGGACTCAAATCAATAAAATTAGAAATGAAAAGGAGACGTTACAACAGACACTGGAGAAATACAAACCATCCTAAGAGACTACTACAAGCAACTCTATGAATAATAAAATGGACAACCTGGAAGAAATGGACAAATTCTTAAAAAGGTGTAACCTTCCAAGACTGAATCAGGAAGAAATAGAAAATATGATCAGCCCAATCACAGGTAATGAAGTTGAAACTGTGATTAAAAATCTTCCAACAAACAAAAGTCCAGGACCAGATGGCTTCACAGGTGAATTCTACCAAACATTTAGAGAAGAGCTAACACCTATATTTCTCAAACTCTTCCAAAAATTTGCAGAGGAAGGAACACTCCCAAACTCATTCTATGAGGTCACCATCACCCTGATACCAAAACCAAAGATACTACAAGAAAAGAAAATTACAGACCAATATCACTGATGAATATAGACGCAAAAATCCTCAACAAAACACTAGCAAACAGAACCCAACAACACATTAAAAGGAACATATACACCATGATCAAGTGAGATTTATCCCAGGGATGCAAGGATTCTTCAATATACACAAATCAATCAATGTGATATACCATATTAACAAACTGAAGAATAAAAACCATATGATCATCTCAATAGATGCAGAAAAAGCTTTTGACAAAGTTCACCACCCATTTATGATAAAAACTCTCCAGAAAGTGGGCATAGAGGGAACCTACCTCAACATAATAAAGGTCATATATGACAAACCCACAGCAAGCATCATTCTCAATGGTGAAAAACTGAAAGCATTTCCTCCAAGATCAAGAACAAGACAAAGATGTCCACTCTTGCCACTATTATTCAACATAGTTTTGGAAGTTCTAGCCTCGGTAATCAGAGAAGAAAAAGCAATAAAAGGAATCCAAATTAGAAAAGAAGTAAATCTGTCACTGTGTGCAGATGACATGATACTATACATAGAGAATCCTAAAGATGCCACCAGAAAACTACTAGAGCTAATAATAAAAAAAACAACTACTAGAGCTATTTTGGTAAAGTTGCAGGATACAAAATTAATGCACAGAAATCCCTTGCATTCCTATATACTAATGATGGAAAATCTGAAAGAGAAATTAAGGAAGCACTCCCATTTACCACTGCAACAAAAAGAATAAAATATCTAGGAATAAACCTATCTAGGGAGACAAAAACCTGTATGCAGAAAACTGTTGAAAGAAGTTAAAGATGATACAAACAGATGGAGAGATATACCATGTTCTTGGATTGTAAGAATTAATATTGTGAAAATGACGATACTACCCAAAGCAATCTACAGATTCAATGCAATCCCTATCAAATTACCAATGGCATTTTTTACAGAACAAGAACAAAAAATCTTAAAATTTGTATGGAGACAAAAAAGACCCCAAATAGCCAAAGCAGTCTTCAGGGGAAAAAAAAGTAGCTGGAGGAATCAGACTCCCTAACTTCAGATGATACTACAAAGCTACAGTAATCAAGACAATATGGTACTGGCACAAAAACAGAAATATAGATCAATGGAACAGGATAGAAAGCCCAGAGATAAACCCACGCACCTATGGTCAACTAATCTATGACAAAGGAGGCAAGGTTATACAATGGAGAAAAGACAGTCTCTTCACTAAGTCATGCTGGGAAAACTGGACAGCCTCATGTTAAAGAATGAAATTGGAACACTCCTTAACACCATACACAAAAATAAACTCATAATGGATTAGAGACCTAAATGTAAGAGCAGACACTATAAAACTCTCAGAGGAAAACATAGGAAGAACACTCTTTGACATAAATCACAGCAAGACTTTTTTGGATCCACCTCCTAGAGTAATGGAAATAAAAACAAAAATAAACAAATGGGCCCTAATAAAACTTCAAAGCATTTGCACAGCAAAGGAAACCATAAACAAGACGAAAAGACAACCCTCAGAATGGGAGAAAATATTTGCAAATGAATCAACGGACAAAGGATTAATCTCCAAAATATATAAACAGGTCATGCAGCTCAATATTAAAAAAACAAACAACCCAATCCAAAAATGGGCAGAAGACCTAAATAGACATTTCTCCAAAGAAGACATACAGACAGCCAAGAAGCACATGAAAAGCTGCTCAACATCACTAATTATTAGAGAAATGCAAATCAAAACTACAATGAGGTATCATCTCACACCAGTCATAACGGCCATCATCAGAAAATCTACAAACAACAAATGCTGGAGAGGGTGTGGAGAAACAGTAACCCTCTTGCACTGCTGGTGGGAATGTAAATCTATACAGCAATTATGGAGAACAGTATGGAGGTTCCTTAAAAAACTAAAAATAGGGCTTCCCTGGGGGTGCAGTGGTTGAGAGTCCGCCTGCTGATGCAGGGGACATGGGTTCGTGCCCCAGTCCGGGTAGATCCCACATGCCGCGGAGCGGCTGGGCCTGTGAGCCATGGCCGCTGAGCCTGCGCGTCCAGAGCCTGTGCTCCGCAATGGGAGAGGCCACAGCAGTGAGGGCCCTGCGTACCGCAAAAAAAACCCTAAAAATAGAATTACCATATGACCCAGCAATCCCACTATTGGGCATATACCCAGAGATAACCATAATTCGAAAAGACACATGCACCCCAATGTTCACTGCAGCACTATTTACAATAGCCAGGTCATAGAAGCAACCTAAATGCCCATCAACAGACAAATGGATAAAAAAGATATGGTATATATATACAATGGAATATTACTCAGCCATAAAAAGGAATGAAACTGGGTCATCTGTAGAGATGTGGATGCATCTAGAGACTGTCATACAGAGTGAAGTAAGTCAGAAAGAGAAAAACAAATATCGTATATTAACGCATATATGTGGAAACTAGAAAAATGGTACAGATGAACCAGTGTGCAAGACAGAAATTGAGACACAGATGTACAGAACAAACATATGGACACTAAGGGGGAAAGTGGCGGTGGGGGGTGGGGGGTGGGATGAATTGGGAGATTGGGATTGACATGTATACACTGATGTGTATAAAATGGATGACTAATAAGAACCTGCTGCATAAAAAACTAAATAAAATAAAATGCAAAACAATAAATAAATTAAATAAATCTGAGCCCACAGAGACAAATAAACAAAACAAAAAAAAACTGAAATGGAAAGACTGATAACTCTTTTTTTTTAAAGTTTTTGGCAGCACCACACGGCATGTGGGATCTTAGTTCCCCAACCAGGGATCAAACCCACGCCCCCTGCAGTAGAAGTGTGGAGACTTAACCACCGGACCGCCAGGGAAGCCCCAAGACTGGGGCTTGCTCTGAATTATAAAACGTCCAAATATCCAAATGAAAAGTGTCTTTTTGTTACTATTAGTGTCACTTTGTTATCATATCTCAATTTTATCCTATTTCGCAAATTCCTAGGATACAAAGTAAAATAATAGAGTCTTACAGACATCTCCTGAAAAAACCAAGAGATTATCTCATCCCATCTTTCACTTTTTGGAATTCCTTTGGTATTCTTCTGTTTGACACCAGTCAAAACATCATCAGGGGCTTCCCTGGTGGCGCAGTGGTTGAGAATCTGCCTGCCAGTGCAGGGGACGCAGGTTCGAGCCCTGGTCTGGGAAGATCCCATGTGCCACAGAGTAACTAGGCCTGTGAGCCACAACTACTGAGCCTGCGCGTCTGGAGCCTGTGCTCTGCAACAAGAGAGGCCCGCGTACCGCGATGAAGAGTGGTCCCCGCTCACCACAACTAGAGAAAGCCCTCGCACAGAAAGGAAGACCGAACACAGCCAAAAATAAATAAATAAATAAATAATTTTTTTTAAAAAGTCTTTAAAAAAATAAAAACATCATCAGTATGTTTTAATGTGACTTGTTAATTTGCAGAGAGGAAGGTATGAATTCTAGGCTGAATTCAATGGTCAGAGAATGTCTCAGCTGGATAAAGAGCAATTGGAGTGATTTTTAGTGTGTGCTATAGCATATCTCTACCTGATTTCTCTGAAATGTTACCTGGGCAGTTAACTGTTGAAAGTGAGCTTCTAGTGTAAATTATATCGTTCTTCTTGTAAAGTTTTCTTTTTACCAACTTAATGGACTGCCATATTCAGAGGAAAACCATCACAGCTGATTAGCTTATTTTACAAGTGAGTCCTTAGTAAGTATCTCCCAGGGACAACCAAGACAGTAGTGGCAAGGATAAGCTTTTAATGGAAGCTGAAAGCCTTTGAGCATCACGGTGTCGGACTTCCTATACTGCTACTTTCCTGCTGAGAATTACTCTTTGACCACCGTCATAATGCTTAAAGTATAAAATGTCCCCGATCCTTGAACGGCGATCGTCAAAAAGAACACAAATAACAAAATGTGGCGAAGATGTGGAGAAAAGAGAACCCCTGTGCACTGTTAGTGGGAATGTAAATTGGTGCAGCCACTGTGGAAAATAGTATGGAGGTGTCTCAAAAAACTAAAAATAGAACTACCATATAGTCCAGCAATTCCACTCCCAGGTATCTATCAAAAAACCCCACAGAAACACTAATTCGAAAAGATACATGCACCCCAATGTTTACAGCAGCATTATACACAATCACCAAGATATGGAAACAACCTAAGCGTCCATCAACAGATGAGTGGATAAAGAAGACGTGGTGTATGTATACAATGGAAACTACTCAGCCAGAAAAAAATCATGAAATTTTATCATTTGCAGCAACATGGATGGACTTGGAGGGTATTATGCTAAGTGAAATAAGTCAGACAAAGAAAGACAAATACTGTATGATATCACTTATATGTGGAATCTAAAAAATACAAAAACTATTGAAAAATAACAAAAAAGCAGCAGACTCACAGATATAGAGAACAGACTAGTGGTTACCAGTAGGAAGAGAGAAGTGGGGAGGAGCCATATAGGGGTGGGGAGACAGAGGACAGTGAACATTATAAGCTATTGCATGGTGCTACCACCAAGCCACCAATGGTTGGTTTACTTTCAGCACCATTAGCTTCTTCGTTTGTACAACATTAATTTGAATAGTTTATTGCATTATAATCTTATTTTTTAAGAAGAAAAAAACAAAGTGCAGGTGCCAGTGATGCAAAGAACATATTTTATAAACATAGTCTAATTGAGTTCAAGATAGAAATCATTAATAGTGCCAAGTAACTCATTTAACATTGACCTAAAGTAGACTCCCGAGCACTTGAGAAAACACTATTTCTAATCCCCTGCATTCTAGACAGAGGAACAGCCAATCAAGTTCAGGCTAATCAAATTCTCCACCTCAACAACATTCACAGTCTTTCCGAAGCCTGTGGGCCCCTCCAGAAGGACCCCAACCCCAGAAATTGGAGGTAAGGCAAAGGGACTCTAAGAAGGACAGACTGTGTAAACAGCCAAACAACTCCGAGACTTTCTTCGAGCCAAAATTTTCTGGGTTGTCCTCTTTCAAAACCCAAATTAACTGCAGGAATCGTCACACCTTCCCTCTGCAGACATAGGCTTTTTGAACTCTTTGGAAGCAGAGCACCTGATAAATTAATCATAGCGCAATAAATTAAATTTGGATCACTGCATCTATCTCCTAGTACGAAAGAACTTCCTGGTCTTATTCTTTCAAGGTTTATATTTCAAGGCAAAATTTCATCATAATTTAGAAAGTTTCCTTTTCTATTGAGTCAATTTTCTGTCTTTGAAATATTGTACAAATAACTCACATATACTGCGTTGGGTGGGTGAATCATCTATCTTTTGATGAAAAGCATAAGTTCTCTTTAGAAGGAATCATTTATTTCTTAACATTCCCCAAGGCGAAAACCTCCCAAGATAAAGCTAGGACTCTTACCCTCTCTGGCTTGACACCATATTTATAAAATAAATTCTCTAAATCAAATTCTTCAACATATAACTTTGGAGGTATGTGCTCTTTAACCTCCTAAAAAGAATGCCATTCAAAAATGTTCGCTTGGGCTTCCCTGGTGGCGCAGTGGTTGAGAGTCTGCCTGCCGATGCAGGGGACACGGGTTCGTGCCCCAGTCTGGGAAGATCCCACATGCCGCGGAGCGGCTGGGCCCGTGAGCCATGGCCACTGAGCCTGCGCGTTTGGAGCCTGTGCTCCGCAACGGGAGAGGCCACAGCAGTGAGAGGCCCGCGTACCGCAAAAAAAAAAAAGTTCGCTTGTTCATTCAATCCTTCATTCACTAGACATTCATTGAGCACACAGGGTTTGCAGGGCACTGTGCCAGGTGTTAGCACTAAGGGTGAAGATGGATAAAATTATAGATGACTAAGAAAGGATCCCTGTGCATTTGGAGCTCAAAAGGTTACAATGCATGAGCTAGGCACAAAATACAAGGACCAATTAGGAGGAACCAATACGCTTCCTAAATCTGGCTGCACACCAAGATCACTTGAGAAACCAATTAAAAATATTCTTGGCACCCATCTACTGAACCCAGATCTACTGAATCAGAGGGGCCTGGAAGAACCTGAGAATTCGTGTTTTAAAAACAGCCCAGTTAATTCTGAGATTTCAGCCAGATTTGGGAATCACTAGCCTTAAAAAATATTCTAGTGGCTAGAAAATCCCACACAGCCCCTGCTACAACCATCAAAAGCATTTTGCTCCATGCCCATGTTCAAGATCAGGGCCACTGCAAGCCTCATTTACAAAGCCAGAAAGCTAGACGACAAAGAAATGGCCGCACTTGCCCAAAGAGAATCTCCAGGGAAAGATGCATATTTGACTAGGAAGACAAAGCTTTCTAGATGTCATGATGTTATTAGGAATTCAAATACCCATTTCAGCAGTATGCAAGATGATTCACACAGAATCACAGCTCATCAGAGCTGAGCAGAACCTCAGAGATCGGAGTTCACAAACTCAAATGGTGACAGAGCTCAGGTGGTGACATAAATGGCTGAAGCAGGCTGGAGGGGACAGAGGTTAAAGGGGGCACCTGCTACGCCACTCTAGCTGGAACTTGCCATGAAGAGTATGGGCCCAAATGTGCCAGGTCCTCCAAATTTTCAAGAGAAGCCAGAAATCTGGATTTGAAAAACTAGCCATGCAAATAAAACAGACTTTTCAGTCAGATTTGACACGTGGGCCACCAGTTTGTAATTCCTGGTCTAGTCCAAAGTCTTCATTTGACGTATGAGAAAATAGACTTGTCCTATTTCTCGTATCATTTCAGTTTGGCCTGCCACAGCGAGGGGGGAGAGTTGCTGTTGAATTTAGTTTTGCTTTTTTTTTTTCCTGGGTTTGAATTTTTCAATGTTATCTATTGGCTCCAGATGTTCAAAGGCAAGTTTGCTAACAGCCTCATGCAGCTTATTACCCCTATTACCATGGTTGGCCAGCCTCAGCTCCAAGCCCCCTCCTGGAGTTGCCTTCAGCTGCCTCACTCAAGGGTGTGTTCCCTCCCTATGCATCCGGCATCCAGTGACTACAGGATGGTCACGTATAAAGTCCTGGCCTCCGGGACCAACTCAGGACAACTCTGCAGGGCCATGCCAGCTTCAGAGCTCCGTATGGAATTGGCTCAAGGCTTCCTGTGGCTGCATCACAGCTCAGCTCCTCTCTGTGCCCAGTCCTGCCTCCCCTACAGGTGTGGATCCCAGAGTGGTTCCCAGTATACTTCCAGCACCGTAGCTCTGCCTTTGAGTCTGCTTCCCAAGAACCTGGTCTGCAACACCAAGCACATCAGGGCCGCAGTGAAAATAACCTCATCTGTCAAAGTTCAGACTTGCGAACTCAAATCAGAGAACAATTTTTTGCTTTGTGGAAATGTCTTCTGCTGTTTATCTTTTGTTATGGTTTTATTAGTGTTTGAAAGTCATACCATAGCAGGTGCCTCCCACTTCATGCCCCCCACCTCTGATCTTAGCTCAGCTGTGGTGGGCAGTTCTGGAAGCTCAGATCCCCCTGGTACTCACAGGGCCCCACCTCAAGTGTGGGCCACGCCTCTTTCTGCCTTCAGGCTTGGGGCCTTTTCTGATCCGCAGAGGTTCATTGGGCCCTTGAAAGTAGAGTCCGGAAAGGTGGGGAAGTTCCTGTCAACAAGGACTACGAAGCAGGAGATTACTGCTCCCATCTCCCGGCCTTCAAGGAAGTCCCCACCGCGAGAACCTCCCCGCAGCCCTTAAACACCCCAACGTGGGCTTTCCCCCTCCCCCTCTCCATCTCCTTGCTCCCTCACCCCTCTGCCTGGGATCATGTTCCATATCAACTACACCAAGTCCTTCTTCATGAGTGGGACCCAGACTAAGACCAATGCATCCTCAGTTTCTAAAACTTAACAATACAGAAGAGTACAAGAAGAAAGTGAAAGTCCATTTTTGAAACATCCCACCAGCCTTATTTCTATGCATTAATGCCTACTTCTAGTGGGTTTAGAAACTTTTAACAAACCTGATCAACCTAGATACTCTGTTCAGTAACTCTGCGGGTCACTTCAAACACTTCAGTAAATTGACTTCTACAATTGTTTCATTCATTCACCTATTCATTTAACAAATGTTCATTTCAGGTCTTATCTGTGCAAGGCACAGTGCTAAATACTGCAGATGTTACAAAGACATGTCCCATGCCCTTAGGATGCTTATACATACTTTTTCTATTCAATTTTTCAGGACCATATTGACTGAACAAGTTAAGGCATGCTTATTTTCAAAAACCGTATTAGGATTCCTTGAAATCTAGTGCCATAAGCTTTAATTAAGCAGTTTTCACCCAGATGGTATGTACAAGATGAATGGATTCCTGGGTTCAAATCTTGACTCTGCTACTAAGCAGAAGTGTGACTTGAAGCTCATTTTTCTTGTTTGTAAAATGGGGGATAAAAATAATAACTCATAGGCAGTTGTGAAAATAAAATGAGAGAATCAACATAAATAACTTGGCATCGTGCTTGACGCAAAGTACTCAATGCATATTCCCTATAATAACAATTATTATTTTCCTCTAACATTAACCTCAGGTCCATATGCGTGTAGCATGGACCCAGGCACCACGGGAATTGAGCAGAACCGACTGGAAATGAAAATACAGACACTGTCCAATGCTGTTCCACTCGGCACAGTTTCGCCAGTTTGGGAACCTAAGGCACCAGGAAAGTACAGTGCCCACCTGGTCAGCCCGCATAACCACAGAGAGGGCGGGCTCACCTGTCGAGGTGATGCCAGTGCACAGATGCAGGTGGGGATTTGGCCACAACTGGAGTTTGCTCCAGTCCCTCAGAGTCCTGCACATAGTGTTTACCAGTCCTGCAGGGTAAACACAAACCCGAAGAATGCAAAAGAGATGTAAACACCAGATTTGCTCAGCTGTCTGGGCAAATACCTTGCTGACATGGAGATTCACATTGCGTCTCAGGCCCCCAAGAAGTATCAGGTCAGGCAGTCGCTGCCTAAGACGTGCGGTCCCCTCAGTAGGAGGGGCACGTTCTCACGGAGCTGCTGTCTTCTATCGTGTGTAGTCCTCCCAGCACCCACCACAGTCTCTTCCTCCGAGATGCTCAGTAAATATTTGGTTGACTAATGGATCAAGTGCTTGTAGAGCTCCTTGAATATTGTCCTTGCGTGGAGAATGTCTTAGGCAGTACATCACTTTTGAAAACCTGACTTTCCAAAGACTTCCAGCTTTTGCTTTGTAAATTGCTTTTAAAAAGAGAGAGAGACAGAGACAGTGACAGAGCAGATGAAATCTCATCATTCTCCTGATGCAATCGTGTGTGTCGGGTGGGAGTAGAACAAGGGTGGACATACGTACAGAACATTTGCCACTCTATGCACAAAAGATTGCAAAACCAAAGGAAAGAAAAACATACATTGGAAAACGTATCTGAGGTGGTGACAAGAACAGGTGACAAATGAGATTGTTGAGGACAGCAAGTCGCTGCCTGAAGACAGAGTTTGTTTAAATTGTTTTTTTGTAAGACAACCCAAAAAACTGTATCCGAGTTAAATTAGAAATGCTGGAAACATCAGATCCAAATTCTACGAGGTAACAATCGGCTTCAGCAGATCCACATTCAGCAGCTCATTCACTGTCCAGTTCACCACAGTCTCTACCGCCCTCCCCTTTCCACCTGCCGTAAAGTTACATGTAAGTTGCCATTTATCACCATACTTCTACTGCTGTTTTTCTTACAGATAAAATTAGGAGGAAAATTACACATTTTTGCATGCTTCTCTCTATCAAAATGGGAAAAATGAAAGATAGGCCGAAAGGATCAGATATTTCATTAAAATGTTTTTGCATTTTTACATACAGCCCACTTTACTCATTTGTGGTACATTCTGGACCTTATAAGCATTGTAATTTGCACCCTGTATACATTTCTTAATGTTACTTCAACAAGTTACTACAAATTTAGCGGCTTTAAAACAACACAAATTTATTATCTTATAGTTCTGTAGGTCAGAAATCCAAATGGGTTTTACTGGGTGAAACGCAAGGGGTCAGCAGGGCTTGCATTGCTTCTGGAGGCTCTAGGGAAGAACCCATTTCCTGGCCTTTTCCAGCTCTAGAGGCCACCCACATCCCTCGGCTCATGGCCCCAGCCAGCAATAGCATCACTCCAACCTCTGCTTCAGTCATCACATGTCCCTGACTTCCACTTACCTGCCTCCCTCCTTCCCTTCTAAGAACCTTGAGATATATCAGGCCCGTCCAGATAATCCAGGACACTCTCCCATCTCAAGATACTTAAGTTGATCACATCTACAAAGTCCCTTTGGCCATGTAAGGTAATTCCCAGATTCCAACAATTAGGATGTGGACATCTTTGAGAGGCCACTATTCTACCTACCACACACTCTGTTTATATAGAGGCCAGGAATTAATATGTCACTGCTTTGAAAGGAATTTCTAAAGAGAAAAAAGGGCCAAAGGGAGAACCAAATATTTCAAAACTTTTGAAAATAATCCAGTTAAAATTCAACTTGTTCAAAAAAAAAAAATGAAAATAAACTCAAATAAATTCAACTTGCTCAAATGTTTGAACACAAAATGAGGGCAATAAGGAAACAGAATGGTGAGGTGCTATTGTGTCAGCACTGAATTCCCTTTCCAAGTCTGGAGAATTGCCACTTTGTGAGTTTTGGGTGGGAATGAGGACAGCTTCCCATCATAGGGTACAGATGTGCTGGATGCTGGCTTCCCAACCTCCCCTTGCTTCTGGAGCTTGGGAACTGGATACACGATCAGAAAGAGCCACATGGGCTTCGAATAGAGAGCTGGTGGTGCAGGAAGCAAGGGACAGGCAGCTTTCTCTCTTTGGCCAGGGTAAAGGCATCATCTCACCAAAACCATTAGTTCAGAGGGGAACTAGAGCATCCCGCCTCTTTACTTTGAGCCTCGTGTTCCATCCTCACAATCATTCTGTGAACTACCCAATATTTTAATAAACTTTTTCCTGCTCAATTCCATCGCAGCCAGCTTCTGTTGCTTACAATTAAGAGCGATGGCCAATGCAGAGAGTATCGGCTACAAGCAGCGTACAAGTTAAGAGCTCTGGAGTCAACCAGCTCTGAGTTTGAGTCCTAGATCTGCCACTTTCTAGCAGTATAACCTTGGCAAGGTTACTTAACCTTGGCCAGGTTACTTAACCTCATGAAATTTCAATGTAATAGTAATAGCACTGACCCTAACTCATCAGCACGTGGGCGTGAAACAGGATAACACACAGGAAGGACTTAGCCCAGTGCTTAGTAATGGTGATAGCTCAGTAGATAGCAGCAATTATGATTAATTTTTAAAACTTTGAGTTAAAAATGTCAGCAGGGAATGACATTTTTCATCTCCTGAAGTTGGCTGAAGCACCAGGCAGACGTCAAGAGAGGCTGGAAACATTGGCCTGGAGTTGACGGTTAGGAACGCAATCTCATGCAAATAGCTAGAGTGTGGATGAGAATATCAAGGCTATGAGGGAGGTTAGGGGTGGAAGGGGGGGGGCGAGGAGAAGAGGGCCAGAGGGTAGATTTGGGGGTGGAGGGGGTACATCTGCCTTTAGAAGAGTAAGAGAAAAAGCAAGCAGAACAGAAAACAGGAAATTAAGGAAGGTAAGGGGAGATTTCCTTAAAATAAGAATGTATTACTTTTTAAATTTAAAATAATGACGTGAAGATTTAAGTGAGGAAGAACAGTTTCAAGCACATGAGGCAACTCAGCAGTAGGTAGGTGATTACGGATGAGGTCACTGGTAAATTCTGAGAGGAGCTGGGCAGTGAGAGTGGACACAAGATTACACGGGATCGAGGAACAGGTGAGTGGTGAGAGAGTGAAGCAGCGAGCATGTTCCCCATATTAGTTAGGATGGGCCAAACCATGCCGCCATCCCAGACTAAACCCCCGCAACCCAGGGGTCAACACAATAAAGGCTTGATGTCTCAGTTACATAAAGCCCAGTGCAAGCCACACCCCCGTCTTGTAGCTGTGCCCTCCCTCGACACAAGGCAGAGGAAATAGAGAATGATGGAAGGGAGACCTTAGCTCTTCCTTTCCTCCAGTTTTATTAAGTTATAGTTGACAGATAAAATTGTATGTGAAATGATTACCACAATCAGGTTAATTAATACATCTATCGTCTTAAGTAATTACCTTTTGTGCAACTATAGATATAGATATAGACCATATCTTTATCCATTCGTCTGTTGATGAACACTTAATTTGTTTCCATGTCTTGGTTATTGTGAGTAATGCTGCAATGAACATGGGAGGGCAGGAATCTCTTTGAGATACTGATTTCATTTCCTTCAGATATATACCCAGCAGTGGGATTGCTGGATCATATGGTAGTTCTATTTTTCATTTCTTAAAGAGTTTCCATAGTGTTTTCCAGAGTAACTACATCAATTTATATTCCTACCATCAGATCCTAGCTCTTTATTACCTCAGTGTGGAAGCCACCTGTGTCACTTGTGCTCACAGGGCATTGGCCTCAACCTAACGAGACAAGACATAGGACATATAGTGAGCACTGACTGTCTGCCACAGTGCCTTGTTCAAGAGGAAGAGAAGAAGAGCAGGAAAGGTAGCAGAGAGGAGCGCCTGCGCTCATACGGAATTCAGAGCCTGGAGCAAGCTTGAGGGGGAAGAGGACAAAAGCAAGAAGGATTTCAGTTATCAAGGCCCAGAGGAAGCTTGAGCCTACCCCTAATGTAGTAGTTGGTCCTCACAGCCTTACATCTTCTGCCCCTTGAAAAGCCTGCTTCCTGTGCCCACCTCCAAGCCTTGGATAGCACATAGATCAACACCCGAAAACCATTAATCCAGAAGAGGCTATTTGAATGGATTCAAGACCTTCCTGCAAAGTAAGACAACCATGCCTCAGGCTTGCACTTCGCAGAAGGCTTTAAACTGCATGATTTCAGTTGATTTTTATTATAACATTGTGAGACAGGTGTGGCCTAGAGAACTAGCATTCTCACCAAAATCCTTACCTTACAGATAAGGGAACTAAATGCCGAGAAAGAAAATGACCTACCCGAGGCCATCTGCTAAGGCTTAAACCTGGGTCTCCAGGCTCCTGGTCAGTCTCTCTCTTCCACGAGACTCCATCTGCTGCTTTTTGTACATGTGGCTGATCCTCCCTGCAGACAGAGCGGACAATGAGCTTGTCATGTCTTTTGAATAGTTTGTTAAATTTATTTTATTTAAAACACTTGGCAGAAGCACTAAAGAAATTGTTTCAGCAACTTCCACTCCAACTGTGGACTCTAACAGTCCCAGTTCTGTCTGGGAGCAAATTTAAATTGGCCTAAGAAAGGAATGGCACCACAACCCAGCTCCCTCTGCCATGCACCTTGCTGCAGGGACACCCTGCTAGGGACCCAGGGTCAAACTGGTGGGGCACAATGTGCTGCTGGTGTGTGCTGTGCCTGAGCCAGTCCTTCCTCTGCACCTCCACAGTGTTTGCTTTTCATCAGGAGTCTCAAAAACACTGTGTGATACTCAATGAAGCAAGCACCATTCACTGGGTGCTAATAGCTTCCTGGGGTTTTTTTGTTTTTCTTTTTTTACATCTTTATTGGAGTATAATTGCTTTACAATAGTGTGTTAGTTTCTGCTTTGTAACAAAGTGAATCAGTTATACATATACATATGTTCCAATATCTCTTCCCTCTTACGTCTCGCTTCGTCCCACCCTCCCTATCCCACCCCTCTAGGTGGTCACAAAGCACCGAGCTGTTCTCCCTGTGCTATGCGGCTGCTTCCCACTAGCTATCTACCTTACGTTTGGTAGTGTATATATGTCCATGCTACTGACTCACTTTGTCACAGCTTACCCTTCTGCCTTCCCATATCCTCAAGTCCATTCTCTAGTAGGTCTGTGTCTTTATTCCTGTCTTACCCCTAGGTTCTTCAAGACATTTTTTTCTTTTTCTTAAATTCCATATATATGTGTTAGCATATGGTATTTGTCTTTCTCTTTCTGACTTACTTCACTCTGTATGACAGACTCTAGGTCCATCCACCTCACTACAAATAACTCAATTTCGTTTCTTTTTATGGCTGAGTAATATTCCATTGTATATATGTGCCACATCTTCTTTATCCATTCATCCGATGATGGACACTTAGGTTGTTTCCATCTCCTGGCTATTGTAAATAGAGCTGCAATGAACATTTTGGTACATGACTCTTTGAATTATGGTTTTCTCAGGGTATATGTCCAGTAGTGGGATTCCTGGGTCATATGGTAGTTCTAGTTAGAGTTTTTAAGGAACCTCCATACTGTTCTCCATAGTGGTTGTACCAATTCACATTCCCACCAACAGTGCAAGAGGGTTCCCTTTTCTCCACACCCTCTCCAGCATTTATTGTTTCTAGATTTTTTGATGATGGCCATTCTGACTGGTGTGAGGTGATCCTCATTGTGGTTTTGATTTGCATTTCTCTAATGATTAATGATGTTCAGCATTCTTTCATGTGTTTGTTGGCAGTCTGTATATCTTCTTTGGAGAAATGTCTATTTAGGTCTTCTGCACAGCTTTGAATTGGGTTGTCTGTTTTTTTGTTATTGAGCTGCATGAGCTGCTTGTAAATTTTGGAGATTAATCCTTTGTCAGTTGCTTCATTTGCAAATATTTTCTCCCATTCTGAGGGTTGCCTTTTGGTCTTGTTTATGGTTTCCTTTGCTGTGCAAAAGCTTTGAAGTTTCATTAGGTCCCATTTGTTTATTTTTGTTTTTATTTCCATTTCTCTAGGAGGTGGGTCAAAAGGATCTTGCTGTGATTTATGTCATAGAGTGTTCTGCCTATGTTTTCCTCTAAGAGTTTGATAGGTTCTGGCCTTACATTTAGGTCTTTAATCCATTTTGAGCTTACTTTTGTGTATGGTGTTAGGGAGTGATCTAATCTCATACTTTTACATGTACCTGTCCAGTTTTCCCAGCAGCACTTATTGAAGAGGCTGTCCTTTCTGCACTGTACATTCCTGCCTCCTTTATCAAAGATAAGGTGACCATATGTGCATGGGTTTCTCTCTGGGCTTTCTATCCTGTTCCATTGATCTATATTTCTGTTTTTGTGCCAGTACCATACTGTCTTGATTACTGTAGCTTTGTAGTATAGTCTGAAGTCAGGGAGCCTGATTCCTCCAGCTCCGTTTTTCATTCTCAAGATTGCTTTGGCTATTCGGGATCTTTTGTGTTTCCATACAAATTGTGAAATTTTTTGTTCTAGTTCTATGAAAAATGCCAGTGGTAGTTTGATAGGGATTGCATTGAATCTGTAGAGTCATTTTCACAATGTTGATTCTTCCAATCCAAGAACATGGTATATCTCTCCATCTATTTGTATCATCATTGGGGTTTTGAATAGTCTGTCCTACTGAACCCCCATAGAAAACCTGCAAAGTAGGTATTATTCTCAGTTTCTGGAGACCAGAAAATTATTGAAGGCAAATTATCTATGGTTCTACAGTTGCAAATAGCATGGCTGGGATTCAAAGAATGCTAAGCCCGTCTCTCTCCAAGGTCTGAGCACTTTCTACTGGTCCACTAAGCCTCCTGGCTGAGAGACATGATGGGGACAAATGAAAGGAGATCAACAATAATCTTCTTAGAGCATTGCACAGTGACCTTTCTAGTAGAGGATATTTTCTCAAGGAAAGAAAATAGGAAGGGAGAAAGAGAGAGAGGAGAGAGAGACTATAGATACTGTTTGGAACGCTCTATACGTAGTTTAGATATCTGAAGATATGTCGTCCTCTGTTTTAACAGCCACTGGTTAATGCCCAGGCTGAGCAGAGGACGGGGCCCTGGGAAACAGCAGCCAAGAAGTGAGAGGAAAACTGGGAGTGAGAGGCCATGGGCAGAGAGGAGAGCCCACACCTTTCCATGTCAACATCACCAGCCTAGTTAACAGACTGCTTTCAGGTTTTTCTTTTCCTGTAATGATTGAAACAGTTTAAAGATTAGCATTTGGAGCTAAAGGGAGGACACTAAGGGTTTTGCTGAAAACAAAAATAATACACGCTTTTTCCTCTTCCTCCTAAAGCTAGTCCCAGGCTGCAAGCACAGAGACGCTTGCTCACTGGGGCTCAGGTGGCTCCTTTCACCCGCTGTTTGCAGGAAGGAAGTGACAGCCCCACATCAGAGCTCACTTCCAGCTCTACCTCACAGTCACTTGCAGACTCAGCCCTGATGCCCGGAACTGCCTCTGAGCCCACATTTGCACATCAGGGTGTGTGTACGTGAGTCCTTTCTCGTGCTGCGATTAAAACTCGAAACAGCTACTATTTTCAGCCTGAGCAGCTGCCCAGTCTTCACAGACAGGTTGGGGGAAGCAGCTCTATATGCCTAAGCTGCCCAGTGTGAAACATGAAGAAAGCATCTGAGGAGGTCAAAACCTTCAAGCTTTCTGGAAATATGAGTTTCAGACATTCATTTCAGCGATATCCCTACACAAATAGACACCTTTCCTTATTGTCAAAGCCCCCTGGAAGGAGCCACAATGGCAGGTCATGTCTTGCACGGGTTTCCTGAAGTACCAGCATGATGGAGGGGCAGGGGTTAGGGTGTTCCCATCGCAGGCTCCCAAAGTATACAGGATGCTAAGGGATATATCAGCACGCAGGATAGGGTGGGCACGAGCCCAGGGCCCCCCCTAGGCAACAACCACGGCTCCCAGAGCAGGACTGGAGAGAGGGGACAGCTCTGATTTTAAGACATGGCTCAAATATTAAAGGACCAGGCCTTATTTTCCCTTTGCCCTAAAATGGCCACAAAGGAAAGAGTGAAGGTCAACAAGTTCAAAGAGGCTCCTCAGAAACAAGCATGAGCTCAACTACAAGGCACAGGCCAGTGGGTCCCCTGGTCGGCCTATGAATAGGGTCAATTGCCTCAAATGCTTCGCCTGGCCTGATCCAGTCCACACCTGGGGTGGATGGAAGGTTGTGTGCGTCCCATCAAAGGGTGTGAAGTACAGCACTTTAGGGAAGGGATGGTCTAAGCCAAGCCATGATGTACCTGCAGAAGCAACTCAAGTTCCACCCCAAAACCAAAGACGAGTTCATGCCATTCCCAGGGGTGTTCTCCTCCCAGCAGACACCTGGGAGTCAGTTTGACAAAACAGAAACACAGTCTGGCTGTGCATAAAAGGGAAGGCAAGCCATGGGTATGGATAGGAGGCAGGAGAGGGGAAGGAGGGTTCACTTGGGACTCCCACGGAAGAGAAAGCTGGCCTCTTTGTGTCTTGGTCACACCCTCCATGCTGCCCCCAGCACATTCCGTTGTCTCAGCCTGGCCCCTGCAGTTGGCCAGTGTCCTTTCTTGGGCTACAGGCCTTGGTCTGGCTCAACTGAGGGAAATCACGAGAGGTTCAGAAACTCACAAAAGCAACCTGACAGTGCTGGCTCAGAGCCCGGGTTTGCCTGACTTCTAACACAGTGGTCTCTCCCACCAGAACAGGGATGACTCACCTTGTCTCTTCAGCCACAAAGAGCAGTCTTAACAAAACTATCACCAGGGGCTTCCCCGGTGGCGCAGTGGTTGGGAGTCCGCCTGCCGATGCAGGGGACGTGGGGTCGTGCCCCGGTCCGGGAGGATCCCGTGTGCCACGGAGCGGCTGGGCCCGTGAGCCGTGGCCACTGGGCCTGCGCGTCCGGAGCCTGTGCTCCGCAGCGGGAGAGGCCGTAGCAGTGAGGGGCCTGCGTACCGCCAAAAAAAAAAAGAACTATCACCAGGACCTCTGTAATTGCATTCAGTCATGTGATCATTCTTTGAGTAGCTTGAGATCCAACTCCCAGGACACCTGGGGAGGAGCAGCCATCTGACTCCTTTCCCCTTTCTAAGTGAAATCCAGGGGAAAGAGCAGCTTCCCACTTTGGCAAAGAAGGCTGAAGCAAGAGGTGTGAAGTGACTGGGCCAAGGTCACACAAGTAGTTGATGCTGGTGGTGAAAGCAGACAGACGACGACTGCACCACCCAGATCACAGCAAGGCTCACCTCTCACCCAGAACCCTGCAGACAGTGGACCTGCACCTGCAGGCTGCTCTTCCCTGACACTCTGAGCCCCCGGCCAAATGGCCTGTCCACTCCCACTCACCCAATGTACAAAAATACCATCCTACCCCGGCAAGGAGACTAGACGGCTGATGCATTAAGTTGATTCTAAGGGTGGGAATCAGATTTTTATCTTCTTGTCTCAGATAATGTTATGTAACCCCGATTTTTTTGATTGATTGATTGATTTTTGGCTGCGTTGAGCCTTCGTTGCTGTGCACGGGCTTTCTCTAGTTGCAGCGAGTGGGGTCTACTCTTCATTGCGGCGCACGGGCTTCTCATTGGGGTGGCTTCTATTGTCGCAGAGCATGGGGTCTAGGTGTGAGGGCTTCAGTAGTTGAGGCGCACAGACTCAGTAGTTGTGGTGCACGGACTTGGTTGCTCCACGGCATGTGGGACCTTCCCAAACCAGGGATCGAACACCTGTCGCCTCCATTGGCAGGCGGATTCTCAACCACGGCACCACCAGGGAAGTCCCTAACCTCAAAGTTTTAACCCAAATAAATGTCTCCAGGGCTGAGGAATTTCAGGGTAGGTAGGATAGGAGGGCTTAGCCCCAGGGACTCACAGCTGCCCAGGGGACTTTGTCCACAGCCCCAGGTCTCACCTGGGTGTTTCTGAGCAGCACTGGAAGGTCACCAGAAGCCTCTTGAAATGCAGAGTGAAATCTGCCGCCCCATACGTTCCCCCTGGCTGTGTGGCTGCTTTGCATATGCCTATGGGGCAAGCAGGCTATTTTGGGCGGATTTCATAACTCCCTTTGTAGCTGCTGCGGCTGCTGATTGCACATGTGTTTCCAGCTCCGTTCTTGGGGTGAGAATGTTTACAGAGATGGCACGTCGTCAAGAGAATGTAAAGAAAGCAAGATTAGGAGATTAGGAGGACAATTTCCATGTCTAGACAGGGTTCGCACAGCCGGCGGGTGCTCCATTCGGGATCCCTGGCATTCGGCGCCTGGTGCCATCACCCTCTGAACCCCTCATCCCATCCCAAGGAGTTTACTGTGGAACCTCCCAGGGGGCGGCAAGGAACAGAAGAGAGCTCTCTGGCGTCCTTTCTGAGAATAAATCCAGGGTGGATTTCTGAATGTTGTGGGAGGGAAACAAAGTGTCAGAAAAATCCGTGGACGTCTGCATACATTTTCTTTTGGTAAGCTCAAAGCTCAAGCCTGATTCCAGCCTCAGCGCGGGCTGCCTCTGTTTTCGGCCGGTGGGGTCGTCTTCATCGCTGTGTTGCTTGCTTATTTATTTATCCCAGTCTGTTTACCTCCTGTCAGCCTGATAACAAGTCTGCTCACCTATTTTGTTTTTAATTTATCCCTTTCCTCCTATTTCCCACCTTTGCCTGCGCTCAGGCTCTGTAGGAGAGCACGGCTGCTCAGTTGTAGTCAGCTTTCATTTCTGAGCCCCACCGTGTTTGAACAACTGGCTCCATCGAATCCCCCTCTTGAAGCTTTGATTCCATTTGTTACATGCCCCTTTCGCCCTGTTCTTCCCTCCTGGCTCCTGTCACGTCCTTTGTCATGATTGCCCATCATAAGCTACCTCAGGGAAGGATCTGTGTCAATTTACCCTTATTTCCACCATCACAGGCTTCTGGGATGGTATTTACAAGAAAAATAATACTAGCCCACACTGAGACCACATAGCAGACACTGGACCAGTGCTCTACATGTGTTCTTTTCTTTTCACTTAATCCTCATAACAATCTTCCAAGAAGGTTGCTGTTATTTTCCCAACTTTACACATAAAGAACCTGGGGCTCAGAGAGGTAAAGCCATTTGCCCAAGTACAGGCAGCTAACTAGTGGCAGAACAGGTTTCAAATGTAGGTCTAACTTAACTCTGGAGCCTGAACGCTTAAGGTCTCTTGAAAGGATTTAGGGATGAACAAATAAATATTCAAGATCCCCGGACTTCTGGTCATTTTGCTCCTCATGTTTGATTCTGGTTCTTTTCTGGCTTTCAAGATGGTAGAACAGTCTGCGAAGAGTTCTCTGATCTAAATCCAGAATGCAACCCGCATTCTCCCAACAACTGCTGGGGACTTAATGCACCTTTCCTTATGCAGCCTGGCAGAGCAAGGACCGTGGCCTCACTCGCCGTGAGGTGCCGGGATCGACACCGCTGCCCTCTGCAGGGGTTTCCCCAGCCAAGCGTTCAGCAGGGTGTGCCAGGCTCCGCTCCATAGAGCATGCGTGCCAGCCACAGCTGAAACTGGATGAACTGCAGCAAGACCACGATTTACCTAAAAATCAGAAGGGAGGCCACGGAAACCACCAAAGAGAGAAACAAACAAGGTCCTGACAGAGCCAAAATAATAAGCCAATTTTCTGGCAAAGTGACAGCAGAAATCTAAGTTTCTCTGAAACTCTTTCATACATCTGACTTCCCTGAGCTAAAAAGGCCAAAGGAAGCAGCTTCTCATGGTCAAGCTACTAGCCTGAGAGGACAAGAGCTTAAGTCCTACTCTTACCCTGACCCCTGCCTCCTGCCAGTTTATAATCCTGGGACCGGTTACCCGAGATGACAGAGTTTCCACGCTTTGACAGGGGAATGTCATGCCGGTCCTCCTTTGGAGGCCATCACTGGGGAGGGGAGGGGGATAGTGTGAAAAGGTGTCAAGGACAGCTCAGGGACAGTCACTGCCGCGTCCTTCTGCCCCTCCTGCCAGCCTGAGTGGGGACCTGTGTGTGAAACATGCCATCCTGACCCTGACTCTGCCTTGTGTCTGGGTGGATTCCATTCAGCAGGTGTTCCCCCAGCTTCTCCCAGGTGCCCCGTGCCAGTCACTTCAGGGGACTACGAGGCAAGATACTGGAAGAGCTCTAAAGATCAAGCACTCGGGGCTCCCCTGCGATTTAAGGAGAATCCTGAATTCCTACAGGTTTTCCCTTCCTCCCTCCTCTTAAAGAGGAAGCATTCTTACTTTCTAGAAGAGGGGCTAAGTGATCCACATAATAAAAGGAAGGAGAGTGGGGAGGGAAGAGAAAGGAGATAGATGTGGGGTTGGTGTAAGAGATGGTCCAGAGCACCCTCCAGAGGCTGGAAGACTGGAAAGAGGTGATAATTAAGTTACATCCACGTGGCTTATGAACTGGATCTCGTTTATGCTCTTAGAGAGACCCTGGCAAATAATGAATTCTTTAAAGAAATGTATTTTCAGTGGCATATCTGCAGAACTGTGTTGCTTTAGATGTGGTTCCATGCAAAAACTAAGTAATGTGTCTCTACTTTCAAAAACTATGAAAGGAAGATTTTGAATTCCTTGATAGCTTTAAAGATGCTATCAGTTTGAAGTCTTGGTGCACAAGGTTGCTGTCTTGATTCTTAGATTCCTGGCTTTTTCCCTTTCCTCCTCCCCATATAGACCAAAAGTGGAGGAGGATGTGGCTCCTTGAGGACAGGGAAGATATCTGATCCACAGCAGAGAGCCCAAAATAGGTGTACAATTAATGCTTATTAAATTAAATTAAGAATTCAAGCACCAACAATTTCATGTCATGAAAGGATGCCCATAAGATTGTGTCATGTGAGCAAAGAACTTATGCCATATAATCTCAATTATACCATATATCATACTTATGTAATCTCAATTTATATCTCATATCATATTTATATCATATAATTTCAATTTTCAAAAAATATATACACCCACACATACATATAAAAAATAAAATCACCAAAATATTTACAGTAGAGCTCCGAGTGGGGTTTTTTTTTGGTGTGTGTGTGGGTTTATGTATTATCCAAATTTTCTTCAATAAACACATAGTTTCCTTCCAGAAAATAGTTTTCTAAAAGGCAAGAAAATTAAGGTCTGGTGCATTCGGATGATAGGATAGGTCTTTTGAGGAGAGGGGCATAGTCTAAACATAGACCTAACATCCTGAGAAGGTCTCAGCCAGGGAGAAAATATTGAAGAAACCACTCCCCAGTTCACCATGGCAACCTTCCTGGCAACAATAGACCATTTTGTGCCGGTAGGTAGGTTGGCTTACAAGAGAGAAGAGATGAGCTCTTCCTTCAGTTAGGAAAACCTATTTGTTGTCAATCCCATGGACTTATAAAGTTCTCCAAACCTGTAGAAATATTCCCCTTCAGAACAACCATACCATTTTTTGGTACTTTTCTTGACATTTATCACTCTGCACTTTGCCCTGCATCAACTCATGGGAAAGACAAGAGGATGGAAACTGAAATCAAAAGATACAAATTCAGGACCTGACTGTACCACTTACTATCTCAGGGACATTAAGCAAGTCATTTATCCTTTTCAAATCTCTCTTTACTTGCCGTTCAAGGAATGTTGTACTGTAAGAATAATAAAATGGAAAGGAAGGACACAAAAGTCATAACCAAAAAAAGGCAAGAAGAACAAACAAGCTCCCTATAGGGGTTGCCAGTGCTTCTGTTTTGGAGCATCATTTTGGCCTGTGTTTCCTGACATCCATTTTTGTGGCTATCCAGCATGCAACCATCCTTTCTATTAGCTAACCTTCCTTTTCGAGACTTCATTCATCTTTTTTTTTAATTGAAGTATAGCTGATTTACAATATCATGTTAGTTTCAAGTGTACAGCACAATGATTCAAATATATATATATATATATTCTTTTTCAGATTCTTTTCCCTTATAGGTTATTACAAAATATTAAGTACAGTTCTCTGTGCTATACAATAGGTTCTTGTTGATTATCTACTTTATGTATATTGGTTTGGCCAAAAAGTTCGTTCGGGGTTTTCTGTAACATCTTACAGAAAACCCCGAACGAACTTTTTGGCCAACCCAATAGTAGTATGTATATGTTAATCCCAACCTCCTAATTGATCCCTCCCCCCAACCTTTCCCCTTTGGTAGCCATAAGTTTGATTTTCTATGTCTGTGAGTCTGTTTCTGTTTTGTAAAGAAGTTCATTTGTATCCTTTTGTTTATTTATTTATTTTTGGCTGCCTTGGGTCTTTGTTGCTGTGCACGGGCTTTCTCTAGTTGTGACGAGCAGGGGCTACTCTTCATTGTGGCGTGCAGGTTACCCTTCGTTGTGGTGCACGGGCTTCTCATTGCAGTGGCTTCTCTTGTTGAGAAGCACAGGCTCTAGGTGCGTGGGCTTCAGTAGTTGTGGCATGCGGGCTCAGTAGTTGTGGTGCACGGGCTTAGTTGCTCCGCAGCACGTGGGATATTCCCGGACCAGGGATCAAACCCATGTCCGCTGCATTGGCAGGCAGATTCTTAACCACTGTGCCACCAGGGAAGTCCCTGTATCTTATTTTTTTTTAGATTCCACATATAAGTGATATCATTTGATAGTTGTCTTTCTCAGTCTGGTTTACTTCACTTAATATGATAATGTCTAGGTCCATCCATGTTGCTGCAAATGGCATTATTTCATTCTTTTTAATGGTTGAGGAATATTCCATTGATAGATATAGGTATCTATATATCTACATATAGATAGAGATATCTATATCTATATATATCACGTCTTCTTTATCCATTCATCTGTCAGTGGACATCCAGGTTGCTTCCATGTCCTGGCTATTGTAAATAGTGCTGCAATGAACATTGGGGTGCATGTATCTTTTAGAATTAGAGTTTTCTCCAGATATAGGTCCAGGAGTGGGATTGCTGGATCATATGGTAGCTATATTTTTAGCTTTCTAAGGAAATTCCATACTGTTCTCCATAGTGGCTATACCAATTTACATTCCCATCAACAGTGTAGGAGGGTTCCTTTTTCTCTACACCCTCTCCAGCATTTATTATTTGTAGCCTTCTTGATGATAGCCATTCTGACCAGAGTGAGGTGATACCTCATAGTTTTGATTTGCATTTCTCTTATATTTAGCAATGTTGAACATCTTTTTATGTGCCTGTTGGCCGTCTGTACGTCTTCTCTGGGAATTGCCTCATTAATCTTGAGAGTGGTTGTCCCTCCCACTGTAGACACCAAAGGGACTAGCTCCCCAAACTGAAGCTGGGCCAGTCAGAAGGTTCTCTCAGGACTTGATCTTGAGTGAGTGACCTACCGTCACAGAGGCAGCTGGACATCTTACTCACCTTGGCCCAGCAGCATGAGAACCAGTTTCTGTGGCCTCACTTTCCAGAGCACCTTTGGTTCTTACCTGTTTTCCAAACTTGGTCTTTGAGCATCCCATCTATTTTGGGAGTTCCACTGTGATTGTACAATATTCCTTGAATGGCAAATCAACTGATATTTGAAAAGAATAAATGACTTGTCTGGTGCCCCTGAGCAAGTCAGTGGGATAGCAAGGTCCTGAATGTATATGTTTTGATTTAAATATACTTTCAACAAATTCCTCTTTTCTGCCTAAGACAGCTAGAAATAATTTCTGTGGTTTGCAACCCAGAACCCCAGCTTATTTACAGAACAGAAATAGAAACATGGTAAGTTATGAAATTCTCATATCTAAAAGGAAGATGTAGACCATTTCCTCATTTAGTTCTAGGGACTAAATTCAAAAAGTGATTTCTCAAGGGGGAATACATATTGGGGGGTGGCATTAAGTAACATTTAAAAAAAATTATGTCCCTTTGAGACCAGATGCTCTTTGAGCGCCAATAACTTGGTGTTTTATATCCTGTTCACCTACAGCACCTTGTTCATAATAATACCCAGTATATTTCTGCTGAATGAAAGAATAAATGAATGAGGTCACTTTCTAGAAACTTTTCTTAGCTGCTATCTTCAATTATCATTTTCCACCTTTGTCTAGGAGAGACACAGGCCATTCATAAAAATGCCTCAGACCCTCTTGTTCTTCAAACTCCACATGTACCCACAAGCATTAGCAGGCCCGACATGATTGTCTACACGATGGGTACTTTCCATATCTCCTGACTCCTCACTCTCCCTCTCTACCAGCAAGAATACAACCTGTCAAAATGTAATCTTTGTGCTTCTGTCCTTTCTATTCACCTATTCCAAAGCTAAAGGTCAAAGGTGACCTAGGATAGCAGAAGATCATGGACCTAACCCCTGAGGATTGCACAGAGCAAAAGAGCCAGAGCGCCGGGTCCTCTGCCCCCTCAGCCCAGGAGCCCTTCCCCTACATCCTGGGCTGGTTTAATAACAAGATAGAACAAACAGGATTTTGAATGCCACCCATACAACTTTACACGGTTAGAATGACGAGCCAGACTTCAGGTGCAGAAGACTGGAGACTACTGCTCAGCGGGGCCTGTCGGCTCCATCTGCAGGAGACACATGCCCAGGTTACCATTCCGCTAAGACCTTGCCTTTTCCAACCCCATTGGTTAAAGACATTTTCTGCTTCTGTACTGAGTCATGTTGATAATAAGATACCCATTTCCTTACGTTTCTCATTTAAACTGTAGACACTGTGAATCTTAAAAAGTGGACCAATACTCCAATAATATTTTCCAGAAGAGTATTTTCCTCAGGAAGGTTGGGAATGACCATGAATAGCAGCTTCCGTTCACCCTACACAAGCCATTGCCTGGAGTCCCCCTGACATAAGCTGCATTTCCTCCGATAACAGGAAACACCAGAATGTGGAAATAGCACTCTGGAAGGCAGAAGTATTTCCACCCTCTCTCCCTCTTGCCCTGAGCTTCCTGGGCAAGATGTGTGCAAACTGGAAGAATAACTTCCTCAAATACGAAACCAGAGCAAGGAACGTGGTGTCCTAACAGGGCTGCAACCTGCCACAATACAGCACCTGCTTTGCACTGAAAAAAGCAACTCCTACTTTGGCCTGAGGCCGATCCCCATGATAGAGTCAAACTGTTTCCATCACCCCTGATGTAAAGCATCATGGTCCCTGCAGAGTGTCCAGAGAAGCAGTTCAGCTTCGTAGGATCTGCATTTCACCATCTCCCCAGTAGCGAGTAATGTAAAATTATGTTCCAACAGCATCAGGAAAACAAAGTACTACAGAAGATCTGAATTAAAAGCCCAGGGCCATCTCAACTCATTAGCATTTCCATGGATGGCTGGACAGCTTCCTTCCCCCTTCCCACAGCAAGAGTCTCACTGCCAGTGCTTGAGCCTTGCTCACCAAGTCAAGGAAAATAGGTCAGATGATGCAAAAAGGGAGGCGGCAACCCAGAGCTGAGGCCAGCAGTGGCATTCAGTGGAGCCTCTAGGGCTTACCCCTTTGCTTTTCCTATTAAGCACTTATTTAAACTGAAATTTACATGTTTGGCTTCAGTCCAGGGACTAGCATTTTGTGAAAGAACTAGAGCCCAGCCCCTTTTAAGCATATAATAATGAAAACCAGAGCTGTTTTTTGCCTAGCATCTCTCAATTCCCCAGGAAGGGAGAAAACATACTCTTGCTTTGTGGCCTGAGGATGCAAACTTACCTACTAGGCCCCCTAGGCTATTACTTTCACAGATTTCCAGGCATCCCTCTCAGTAACATCTTTCAGAAAGCAAAGCTTTGAATAAGTAAGGAAAAAAACTTGAGTGAACGTGTGGCAATTTTAGAAATGTTGAGTTCTCTGAGCTCTCCGGTGTCTGGGAAGTTGGGTAAAGATGGATCAGTGGTCGACAGTCATGTCGCTGTGGTTTTTCTGTTTGAGCCAGAAGATGACAGATGTCTCTGGGCAGCATTTGTGGTCACTCGGTTGCTTCTCACAAAGCCATCAATGAAACGGCAAAATGGCATTTTAAGTGCGATGCTGGGCAGGGTTGAGGGAGATAGAGTGTGAGTAAGAGGGTGGGAAAGAGGAAGGAACAGAATTATAACCTAAACACAGAGTCAGGAAGCACTTGTCACTGAGGTCACCTTTCCTCGTGCCCACATGTATCACTATAATAACCACTCAGTGAATCAAGACAAAAGACAAAGCCAAAACGTGGTGTCCGAAGGGACTTTTGGCCTGAAATACTTCACATATGAATCTACTTCTTTAGAAGCTTTATCAGAATGCTGCCGTCTTCAAAGAACGTTGGCATTATTGCCACAATGCTAAAATCAATTCACATCAGGCACTTGAAGCTCTCCCAGGGATGAGAAGTGTGTGGTTGGCTTGTCTGTCCCTATTGACCAAGTCTTGACTTTCTAAAATACTCCCCTACCTTGAAGGTAGATTTCAAACAGTGCTCCAGCTACAATTCTTTTCAGTTCTGATCCTCGCCCTGATATATATATTTATAACTTCCTGTTCAAATGGCAAAATGAGAGTGTGACTGGGATGGCCAACAGGATTATGGCCTGGAAGTTATGGGACAGGGAGCGGGGAGCCTCTCTTTGGGGACCTCTTTGCTATCCCCTACCCTGTGTCCATGATATCCTGAAAGTCACATGAGACTCACTGCAGCTTTTTTTCCCAAACTGACACTTTTAAGACAAAGATTCAAAAATCATTTTGAGGAATATCCTATAGAACCAATGATCCGTATCTTTGCATCTCAGATTATTCCAAAAATAAGCGTTAATGATACAGGCGGTAAATGTCCACTGACAGGTGACTGGATTAAGATGTGGCACACATGCAATGGAATAGTCCTCAGCCATAAAAAAGAACAAAATGATGCCATGCGCAGCAACTGGATGGACCTAGAGATTATCATGCTAAGTGAAGTAAGTCAGAGAGAGACAAATATCATATGCTATGACTTACATGTGGAATCTAAAAAAAAAGACACAAATGAACTTATCTATAAAACAGAAATAGACCCACAGACATATAAAACAAACTTATGGTTACCAAAGGGGAAAGGGGTGGGGGAGAGATAAATTAGGAGGTTGGGATCAACATATACACAGTACTATATACAAAATTGATAACCAACAAAGACCTACAATACAGCACAGGGAACTATACTCAATATATTGTAATATGCTATAAGAGAAAAGAATCTGAAAAAGAAAATATATATATTCAGGTATACATATATATATATATATATATATATACACACACACACACCTGAATCACTTTGCTGTACACCTGAAACTAACACAACATTATAAATCACCTATACTTTAATAAAAAAAAATATATATATATATATTAAAAAAACAGAGCTCTCATGAAGGGAGTTATAAATATGGAAAGAGGAGCCTAGACTAAACCCCAGAATTCTGGATTAGAACCAGAGGTATTACTGTGAACTCATGGCATATATATGTGTACACATACATTTACATATATACACACACGAAATATGTACACACATATGTGAAATATATCATATACACATACATCACACACATATATTTCTTTCATATCTCTGTCTGCTGGCAAAGCAATAATACCCCAGTAGCGACAACCACATCTGCTGCCCAGAGCTTGGTTTCTAAATGCTACTCTCTATTAAAAGAACCAGGATTCCTCGAAGAAATGACAGCTTCTAGGGCTGAGGCAGGAAAAGTTCAAGGTGAACCTGAAATATTTTGTTGTGTCCAAGAAATCTCAAATAATGATGCAGAATGTCAAAACAACAACATTGGACCCAAGTTGGAGGAGTTCCTATTGGTTAAATCTGGGACATTTTGACCAACAAAATAAATAATGACAGTAATAAATTTTAACCCACTGAATAACCCATTGAATAAATCCATGAATCCATATAGGAATAAATAAATGCATATATACATGATGGAAAGTTCTTCCTTATGGTAAAATGCCAACTAATAAATGTTGAAAGAATGACAGAATTAGAAAATCACCATTTTGTACCTATCTTAGTAATAACTGACTCAGGCAAGAACCATTAACAAGTGCTAAAACTAGTGGGTAAACATTTGATGAGAAGAGGATAGATACATAGCTTCAAAATATCTCTCTACAAATAACTTATTAGTTTCAAAGGGAAAAATAGTAATTTACAACAGAGAAATCTGAAGGATACCAACTTAAACCATACGCCTTCTGCCATGAGACACTGTGAAGAATACAATATCGCTTCTGTAACATTCCTACTGAAATACATAATCTGAATCTAACCATGAGGTAACATTAACTAAACTCAAATTAAAGGACTTTCTGCAAAATAACTGGCTTTATTCTCCCAAATATGCCAAGGCCAGTGAAGATAAGGAAAGGCTAAGGAACGCTTCCATATTAAAAGACATTTGAGAGATGATAGTTCTTCCTGCCAAAGAAGGAGACATCACACATCCTGTTTCCTATTTTCTGAGTCAGTCTTTGCCCTCCCTGGCTTCTCCAGGGCTTCATGGGATAATGATCACTGGATGACAGGATTTACCGGAGGAGAGGAATGAAAAAGACAACAGTTTATCCTTGCAAAATTACGTCTATGTTTAAAATCTAAACACCGTGTGGCTGACAGGGTCTTGTGCTCCACCCAGGTGTCAGGCCGGTGCTTCTGAGGTGGGAGAGCCGAGTTCAGGACATTGGGCCACCAGAGACCTCCCGGCTCCATGTAATATCAAACGGTGAAAGCTCTCCCAGAGATCTCCATCTCAACACTAAGACCCAGCTCCACACAACAACCAGCAAACTACAGTGCTGGACACCCTATGCCAAACAACTAGCAAGACAGGAACACACTGCACCCATTAGCAGAGAGGCTGCCTAAAATCATAATAAGGTCACAGATACCCCAAAACACACCACCTGATGAGGTCCTGCTCACCAGAAAGACAAGATCCAGCCTCATCCACCAGAACACAGGCACCAGTCCCCTCCACCAGGAAACCTACACAACCCACTGAACCAAACTTAGCCACTGGGGGCACACACCAAAAACAACGGGAACTACGAACCTGCAGCCTGCAAAAAGGAGACCTCAAACACAGTAAGTTAAGCAAAATGAGAAGACAGAGAAACACACAGCAGATGAACGAGCAAGGTAAAAACCCACCAGACCAAACAAATGAAGAGGAAATAGGCAGTCTATCTGAAAAAGAATTCAGAGTAATGATAGTAAAGATGATACAAAATCCTGGAAGTAGAATGGAGAAAATACAAGAAATGTTTAACAAGGAACTAGAAGAACTAAAGAGCAAACAAACAATGATGAACAACAAATAAAAGAAATTAAAAATTCTCTAGAAGGAATCAATAGCACAATAACTGAGGCAGAAGAATGGATAAGTGACCTGAAAGATAAAATAGTGTAAATAACTACTGCAGAGCAGAATAAAGAAAAAATAATGAGAAGAAATGAGGACAGTCTTAGAGACCTCTGAGACAACATTAATCACACAAACATTCGAATTACAGGGGTCCCAGAAGAAGAAGAGAAAAAGAAAGGGACTGAGAAAATATTTGAAAAGATTATAGTTGAAAACTTCCCTAATATGGGCAAGGAAATAATCAATCAAGGGCAGGAAGCACAGGGAGTCCCATACGGGATAAATTCAGGGAGAAACACACAGAGACACATGTTAATCAAACTATCAAAAATTAAACACAAGGAAAACAATTAAAAGGAACAAGGGAAAAACAACAAATAACATCCAAGGGAATCCCCGTAAGTTTAACAGCTGATCTTTCAGCAGAAACTCTGCAAGCCAGAAGGAAGTGGCAAGACATATTTGAAGTGATGAAAGAGAAAAACCTACAACCCATATTACTCTACCCAGCAAGGATCTCATTCAGATCTGATGGAGAAATTAAAACCTTTACAGACAAGCAAAAGCTAAGAGAATTCAGCACCACCAAACCAGCTCTACAACAAATGCTGAAGGAACTTCTCTAGGCAAGAAACACAAGAGAAGGAAAAGACCTACAATAACAAACCTAAAACAATTAAGAAAATGGTAATAGGTACATACATATCAATAATTACCTTAAAAGTTAATGGATTAAATGCTCCCACCAAAAGACACAGGCTCCCTGAATGGATACAAAAACAAGACCCATATATATGCTGTCTACAACAAACCCACTTCAGACCTAGGGACACATACAGACTGAAAGTGAGGGGATGGAAAAAGATATTCCATGCAAATGGAAATCAAAAGAAAGCTGGAGTAGCAATTCTCATATCAGACAAAATAGACTTTAAAATAAAGACTATTACAAGAGACAAAGAAAGACATTACATAATGATTGAGGGATCAATCTAAGAAGAAGATATAAAAATTGTAAATATTTATGCACCCAACATAGGAGCACCTCAATACATAAGGCAAATGCTAACAGCCATAAAAAGGGAAATCAACAGTAACACAATCATAGTAGGGACTTTAACACCCCACTTTCACCAATGAACAGTTCATCCAAAATGAAAATAAACAAGGAAACACAAGCTTTAAATGATACATTAAACAAGATGGACTTAATTGATATTACAGGACATTCCAAAAAAAACAACAGAATACACTTTCTTCTCAAGTGCTCATGAACACTCTCCAGGATAGATCATATCTTGGGTCACAAATCATGCCTCAGTAAAGTTAAGAAAATTGAAATCATATCAAGCATCTTTTCTGACCACAATGCTATGAGATTAGATATCAGTTACAGGGAAAAAAACATAAAAAACATAAACACATGGTGGCTAAACAACAGATTACTAAATAACCAAGAGATAACTGAAGAATCCAAAGAGGAAATCAAACAATACCTAGAGACAAATTACAATGAAAACACGATCATCTAAAACCTATGGAATGCAGCAAAGGCAGTTTTAAAAGGGAAGTCTATAGCAATACAAGCCTACCTCAAGGAACAAGCAAAATCTCAAATAAACAATCTAACCTTACACCTAAAGGAATTAGAGAAAGAAGAACAAACAAAACTCAAAGTTAGTAGAAGGAATCATAAATATCAGAGCAGAAATAAATGAAATAGAAACAAAGAAAACAACAGCAAAGATCAATAAAACTAAAAGCTGGTTCTTTGAGAAGATAAACAAAATTGATAAACCACTAGCCAGACTCCTCAAGAAAAAGAGGGAGAGGACTCAAGTCAATAAAACTAAAAATGAAAAAGGGGAAGTTACAACAGACACCGCAGAAATACAAAACATCCTGAGACTACCAGAAGAAACTCTATGCCAATAAAATGGACAACCTGGAAGAAACCTACAAATTCTTAGAAAGGTATAACCTTCCAAGATTGAACCAGGAAGAAACAGAAAATATGAACAGACCAATCACAAGCACTGAAATTGAAACTGTGATTAAAAATCTTCCAACAAACCAAAGTCCAGGACCAAATGGCTGCACAGGCAAATTCTATCAAACATTTAGAGAAGAGCTAATACCCTTGCTTCTCAAACTCTTCCAAAATATAGCAGAGGGAGGAACACTCCCAAACTCATTCTACAAGGTCACTGCCACCCTGATACCAAAACCAGACAAAGATGTCACAAAGAAAGGAAACTGCAGGCCAATATCACTGATGAACACAGATGCAAAAATCCTCAACAAAATACTAGCAAACAGAATCCAACAGCACATTAAAAGGATCATACACCATGATCAAGTGGGATTTATCCCAGGGATGCAAGGATTCTTCAATATACGCAAATCAATCAATGTGATACATCATATTAACAAACTGAAGGAGAAAAACCATATGATCATCTCAAGATGCAGAAAAAGCTTCTGACAAAATTCAACACCCATTTATGATAAAAACCCTCCAGAAAGTAGGCAAAGAGGGAACTTACCTCAACATAATAAAGGCCATATATGGCAAACCCACAGCCAACATCATTCTCAATGGTGAAAAACTGAAACCATTTCCTCTAAGATCAGGAACAAGACGAGGTTGCCCACTCTCACCACTATTATTCAACATAGCTTTGGAAGTTTTAGCCACAGCTTTAAGAGAAGAAAAGGCAATAAAAGGAATCCAAATTGGAAAAGAAGTAACGCTGTCACTGTTTGCAGATGACATGATACTACACATAGAGAATCCTAAGGATGCTACCAGAAAACTACTAGAGCTAATCAATGAATTGGTAAAGTAGCAGGATACAAAATTAATGCACAGAAATCTCTTGCATTCCTATACACTAATGATGAAAATTATGCAAGAGAAATTAAGGAAACACTCCCATTTACCACTGCAACAAAAAGAATAAAATACCTAGGAATAAACCTACATAGGGAGACAAAAGACCTGTATGCAGAAAATTATAAGACACTGATGAAAGAAATTAAAGATGATACCAACAGATGGAGAGATATACCATGTTCTTTGATTGGAAGAATCAACATTGTGAAAATGACTATACTACCCAAAGCAGTCTACAGATTCAATGCAATCGTTATCAAACTACCAATGGCATTTTTCACAGAAGTAGAACAAAAAATGTCACAATTTGTATGGGAACACAAAAGACCCCGAATAGCCAAAGCAATCTTGAGAAAGAAAAACGGAGCTGGAGGAATCAGGCTTGAGACTGGACTTGAGACTATACTACACAGCTACAGTAATCAAGACAGTATGGTACTGGCACAAAAACAGAAATATAGACCAATGGAACAGGATAGAAAGCCCAGAGAGAAACCCATGCACATATGGTCACCTTAGTTTTGATAAAGGAGGCAAGAATATACAATGGAGAAAAGAGAGCCTCTTCAATAAGTGGTGCTGGGAAAACTGGACAGCTTCATGTAAAAGAACGAAATTAGAACACTCCCTAACACCATACACAAAAATAAACTCAAAATGGATTAAAGACCTAAATGTAAGGCCAGACACTATCAAACTCTCAGAGGAAAACATAGGCAGAACACTCTATGACATAAATCACAGCAAGATCCTTTTTGACCCACCTCCTAGAGAAATGGAAATAAAACCAAAAATAAACAAATGGGATCTAATGAAACTTAAAAGCTTTTGCACAGCAAAGGAAACCATAAACAAGAGGAAAAGTCAACCCTCAGCATTGGAGAAAATATTTGCAGATGAAGTAACTGACAAAGGATTAATCTCCAAAACATACAAGCAGCTCATGCAGCTCAATATCAAAAAGACAAACAACCCAATCCAAAAATCGACAGAAGACTTAAATAGACATTTCTACAAAGAAGATATACAGATTGCCAACAAACACATGAAAGGACACTCAACATCACTAATCATTAGAGAAATGCAAATCAAAACTACAATGAGGTATCACCTCATACCAGTCAGAATGGCCATCATCAAAAAATCTACAAACAATAAATGCTGGAGAGGGTGTGGAGAAAAGGGAACCCTCTTGCACTGTTGGTGGGAATGTAAATTGATATAACCACTATGGAGAACAGCATGGAGGTTCCTTAAAAAACTAAAAATAGAACTATCATACGACCCAGAAATCCCACTACTGGGCATATACCCTGAGAAAACCATAATTCAAAAAGAGTCATGTACCAACATGTTCATTGCAGCTCTATTTACAATAGCCAGGACATGGAAGCAACCTAAGTGTCCATCGACAGATGAATGGGTAAAGAAGATGTGGCACATATATACAATGGAATATTACTCAGCCATAAAAAGAAACAAAATTGAGTTATTTATAGTGAGGTGGATGGACCCAGAGTCTGTCATACAGAGTGAAGTAAGTCAGAAAGAGAAAAATAAATACCATATGCTAGCACATATACATAGAATCTAAAAAAAAAAAAAATTTTTTTTCTGAAGAACCTAGGGGCAGGACAGGAATAAAGACACAGGCGTAGGGCGTCCCTGGTGGCGCAGTGGTTGAGAGTCCGCCTGCCCATGCAGGGGACATGGGTTCGTGCCCCGGTCCGGGAAGGTCCCACATGCCGCGGAGTGTCTGGGCCTGTGAGCTATGGCCGCTGGGCCTGCGCGTCCGGAGCCTGTTCTCCACAACGGGAGAGGCCACAACAGTGAGAGGCCCGCGTACCGCAAAAAAAAAAAAAAAAAAAGACACAAATGTAGAGAATGTACTTGAGGACACAGGGAGGGGGAAGGGTAAGCTGGGACGAAGTGAGAGAGTGGCATGGACTTATATGTACTAACAAATGTCAAATAGGTAGCTAGTGGGAAGCAGCTGCATAGCACAGGGAGATCAGCTCAGTGCTTTGTGACCCCCTACAACAGTAGGATAGGCAAGGTGGGTTGGAAACGTAAGAAGGAGGAGATATGGGTATATATGTATGTGTATAGCTGATTCACTTTGTTTTAAAGCAGAAACTAACACACCACTGTAAAGCAATTATACTCCAATAAAGATGTTAAGAAAGAAAAAATAAATAAAAGGCATTCACGTAAATAAATAAATATTATTGGCATCCCTAAAAAAAAAAAAGAGAGAGAGACATGATAGCTAAAGGCAATGTGTGATCCTGGTTTGGATCCTGGGAAGGTGGGGGCAGGGGAAGGGCTATAAAGTACATTATGGGGACCATTGACAAATTTTAACCTGGGCTGTGAATTAGATAATAATAATATATGAACATTAAATGTTCTGATTTTGATTATTGTGTTGAGATTATGTAAAAGAATGACTTTGTTTCTAGGAAGTCACACTGAAGTATTCAAGAATAAAAGTCTATGATATCTCACTAGCTACATCAGGGACATTTATGGCATCAAAATAGATAATGATAGTAATGAATTATAACCAAGTAAATAGAAAGGGGAACTCATGAGTCTGTAGAGATATAAATACATACATAAAAGGAAATGGAAGGCTCTTTCTTAGAGAATTATTCCAATTGTTCAGAAAGAGAGTATGTGTGAGTGAGAGCACACACACAAATGACAAAACAAGTAGGGAAATTTTAACAATTGGTGAATCTCAGTAAGGGAGAGTTTGAAAGCAGTGTGCCAACAGCTGGCACTCAGATGGGAAGGAAGGTAGGCTGATTGTGGGAAGGTGCTGGATGGATTGAATCTTCACTTCATTTCACTTTACTCTTACGGGAGAAAAACAGTAGAGGATTCTTTTCTGTATTCCATACTCGAGCTACGCTCTAATATATTTCTTTCCAGATTGTTTCATGTCCCTCCTCAGCAAGGTCAAAGGAGCAGAAGTCAAACTCTTAGAGAGTTCACTGCCTTCTTCATGAGAGTTATGCTGGCCAGACTGGGGACTATTTCAACAGTTTAAAAAAACATCAACACAAATGGACAATTAATCTCCAATAAAGGAGGCAAGAATATACAATGGAGAAAAGACAGTCTCTTCAGTAAGTGGTGCTGGGAAATTTGGACAGCTGCATGTAAATCAATGAAGTTAGAATATAACCTCACACCATACACAAAAATAAATTCAAAATGGCTTGAAGACTTAAATATAAGACAAGAGACCATAAAACTCCTAAAAGAACACATAGGCAAAACATTCTCTGACATAAATCGTACAAATGTTTTCTTAGGTCAGTCTCCCAGGCAATAGAAACAAAAGCAAAAATAAACAAATGGGACCTAATGGAGCTTATCAGCTTTTGCACAGCAAAGGAAACCACAAACAAAACAAAAAGACAACCTACAGACTAGGAGAAAATATTTGCAAATGATGTGACTTAATTTCCAAAATATACAAACAGCTCATACAATTCAATAACAAAATAACCAACAGCCCAATAAAAAAATGGGCAGAAGATGTAAATATACATTTCTCCACAGAAGACATACAGATGGCCAGTAGGCACATGAAAAGATGCTCATTATTGCTAATTATTAGAGAAATGCAAATCAAAACTACAATGAGGGCTTCCCTGGTGGCGCAGGGGTTGAGAATCTGCCTGCTAATGCAGGGGGCATGGGTTCGAGCCCTGGTCTGGGAGGATCCCACATGCCATGGAGCAACTGGGCCCGTGAGCCACAATTACTGAGCCTGCGCATCTGGAGCCTGTGCTCCGCAACAAGAGAGGCCACGATAGTGAGAGTCCCGTGCACCGCGATGAAGAGTGGCCCCCGCTTGCCACAACTAGAGAAAGCCATGGCACAGAAATGAAGACCCAACACGGCAAAAATAAATAAAATAAATTAATAAACTCCTACCCCCAGCATCTTAAAAAAAAAAAAAAACTACAATGAGTTGGTGTCTGATAGCACCCTCTCACACCAGTCAGAATGGCCACCATTAAAAAGTCCACAAATTATAAATGCAGGAGAGGGTGTGGAGAAAAGGGAACCCTCTTACACTTTGATGGGAATGTAAGTTGGTGCAGCCACCATGGAAAACAGTATGGCCGTTCCTCAAAAAACTAAAAATAGCATTGCCATATGATGCAGCGATTCCACTCCTGGGCATATGCCCAAACAAAACTATAATTCAAAAAGATACATGCAAAAAAAAAAAAAAAAAAAAAAAAAAGATACATGCACCCCTATGTTCAAAGCAGCACTATTTACAATAGCCAAGACATGGAAACAACATAAATGTCCATCAACAGATGAATGGATAAAGAATATGTGGTATACACACACACACACACACACACACACACACACACACACACACGTATACAATGGAATATTACTCAGTCATTAAAAAGAATGAAATAATGCCACTTGCATCAACATGGGTGGACCTAGAGATTATCATACTAAGCGAAGTAAGTCAGACAGAGAAGGACAAATACCATATGATATCACTTATATGTGGAATCTAAAAAATTGATACAAATGAACATATCTATGAAACAGAAACAAACTCACAGACTAGAGAACAGAGTTGTGGTTGCCAAGGGGAGGGGGTTGGGGGGAGGGAACACCCTCAGGAATTTGGGATTAGCAGATGCAAACCACTATATACAGAATGGATAAACAACTAGGTCCTACTGTATAGCACAGGAAACTATATTCAGTATCCTGTGATAAACCATAATGGAAAAGAATATGAAAAAAATACATATATGTATAAATTAGTCACTTTGCTGTATGGCAAAAATTAACACAACATTGTAAGTCAACTGTACTTCAATAAAAATATTTTAAAAATCACCAACCCTGCCTTTTCTTGTCAGTTGCATTAGGCAACACAGGTCCATACAGGAAATCAGGAAAGCCTATTTCAATCCAGATCACAGGCCAATGTAATCCCTTGGAATATTTCTCAGTACACAAGACAGTGGCTGACACAGGCTGTCTTATATCCACTGTCTGGCTCCTTCAAGGAGAAGATGTTATAGAATGAATGTGTCCTGAAGGACAAGTCAGTCAAAGTTGAGAACCTTGGTTTTAGTGACAGTGTACCCTTCTGCCCCATATCTCTTGTTAGATCCTCTTGCAGAATTCCAGTGAGGGTCATTGTACCATCTTTCACACCCAATTCCAGGAAGTAATTTTCCCCTCGACTGAAGAATGAGACCCTCGGGCCACCCAAGCCCACTGCTATCAGACACCAACCACACTCTCTGGGGAAATTCTTGACTCCTTGAGTAAATGATTCAGCACTAAGCCCCACTCTGGTACCAGTGCCCTGACTCAGAAAATTCCAAGCACTCCCTAATTCCAGGAATTGGTTGGTGCTCTACCTTGGACTGGACGAGCTTGACTTGCCAGATATGGGAAAAGCCAGCTCACCTGAGAAAAGAATTTTACTGGGTGATATGCACTAAGTCTTCAGTTGTTTCTCTTTGGGCTTGGCAAGGTTCCTAGTGTTTGCTCCTTAATGAATAAGTCTTCTCCTGGAAACACAGTAGTGTGGCAAAAGTAAGGAATTCCATGTGTTGGCTCTTTAAAATGCTCGTAAGAAATCTCAGTTTTAAGACATTAATCTCTCCATATTAATAATCTAAAGTTGAACAACTGTTAGAGGAAAAAAGAGGAACGAGATATATATAGCCTCAAAATATTGCTCCACACATAATACTTATTAGTTACAAAGGGGAAAGCAGTAAGTTTACAATGGAGACATCTGAATAACACCAACTCAAACACATGCTTCCTGACATGATGCACTAAGGAGGATGCAGTAACAGTTAGCGAGAATGAGTGAAAGACTCCTTCCTCTTACCTCTGGCCTGCTCCTAAGCTCCATCACTCATATGGCTGGAACCTCTTCTTTCCAGCCCTCATTAATACCTTTGGAAGCTGGACATGATTTCTTTTAACACCTTTCCTACACCCACCCTACCAACCTCCAAAGTTCACATTGTTTGCTCTCCATACGGTCTTTTTGTGATGTTGTTTAAATCCCAAATTACTCTGTCTTCCATGGCAGAGTAGCTTATCTCTAAGATGCTGAACACCAGACCTTGCAGTAAGAGCAAGGAGACTGCCAGGAACCATTTAGGAGTGGATCGGTTAATCTCCTATGGGGTTCAGGGCATTCCTTTAAAGGCTCACTAAAATTCATTACAAATAGAATTTGGTGGTACTAAGAGGTAGCTCATGGGAGTCATTAAAGAAAAGTTTTTTTATCTGTCTGCCCCCAAAGTTATTATATTAGAGCTCGGTCTTGTCTAATTACTATCCTTGAAGTTAACATTTAGAACCAAGTGGAAAGAGCCAGCTTTCCCAAAGTTTTAAGTCTAAGTATATCCATCCTGGAGTCAGTCTACACTCGTATTTTTCTGGGCTCGTTAGGAAGACTGGGGATGAAGAGTAAGTTAAGGACTTTCACCTTCTACTGGTGGTCTGTTGCCATCTTATGACCATTCAGAACTTTGCCTCAAAGCCTGAAGGAAGAAATTTCTTTGCTCCCCTCCTTCCAGTTGGTTGCTAATCACTTCAAACCTGCTTCATCCACACTGGGTCTCAACTACATGGGACTTTCCCTCCCAGTGCCTATTAGATACAAACTAAAGAGAGCTAGGGATTGCAGGACAGGAAAACCAAAACAAGATGAAACAAACAAAACAGTAAAACTTACATCATGATAATCAGAAGAATTATCTGGGAATTTTCGAAACCTAAATAGTACTATAATCTTATCACATTAAAAAGTACTTTATAATCAATCTATGTTGTAATATCTGTTTGACCATTAGATGTGGAAATGAGGGCAGATTCTGAGACACTGTTATTAGAGCTATGAATTTGATGAATGAGGTTGTGGAAGTCTAGGTCTTGGTTAACTGCTGAGAAGTTTGTCTTCCCAATTCTATAAACCCAGGTGACTTAATCTTTCTTGTTGGGTCCAGGTGATGCTCCCTTGTATTGAACAACTGATTTGTGAAAATAAATCTAACCAAATATAGTACCTAGGAAATTTTCTAGCCCCAAACTATTAATGAACTGCTTGGAAGGGTATGCTCAGCTCCCTACTTGTATATATCTTTCTTATTTCTACTACTATACTACCACCCAGCTAAAACCATTGTGGACTCCATCACAGTTTTTTGTTTGTTTGTTTTGCGGTATGCGGGCCTCTCACTGTTGTGGCCTCTCCCGTTGTGGAGCACAGGCTCCGGACGCGCAGGCCCAGCGGCCATGGCTCACGGGTCCAGCCGCTCCGTGGCATGTGGGATCTTCCCAGACCGGGGCACGAACCCGTGTCCCCTCATCGGCAGGCAGACTCAACCACTGCGCCACCAGGGAAGCCCTTAAACCCATTTTTAAAAGCCTAAATAAAAGTAGAGATATACCAGGTTCACATGTTGAAAAACTCAATAATTCAAAGATGTTGTTTCCCACTGCCACTGACTGCTGGAAGGGTGCCACTTTGCAGCAGGACTACCCCAACCCTGACTGCCAGGAAACCAAGGAGAAGCAAGAAATGCTTCTAGACTTTCCACTGCTCTCCAGCTTCCACTCCCACCCAATCAATCTATGTAAGCTTCCTATTAGACAGCTGTAGCTAAATATTATGCTTCTGCAGTATCAAAAGCTAAGGTCACAGAGAACTTGCGTGCTGAAAGAACCCAGCTAAAGAGAGCTGCAAGTTATGATCACAGAAGAGGATGCTACCAATAGCAGTATGCCTATTTCCTTCTTGATAAATTCCCAGCAAGCCAGTATCTTATGCAGAAGCAGGTGGCCTTTGAGCGTAATTATTCCACTATTGGTCATTGACAAAGTCTGTATTAACTTGTAAGGAAATATCTTTAGAGTTACACAGGATTGTATGTGTTCTTTTTAGATTTCTTTATATTTCAGTAGACAGGAATTGATTATGGATGGAGATCACAAGATCAATACACTATTGACCCTCATTACTGATGCTTAATGAGAACCTGATCCTTAACCCACTGTCAGAGTTAGGATCTATAACTGATCAAGCGGAAATTGCATGAAAGATGCCAGTGTTGTTTTTACTTTGTATATTCATACCATTCTCCACTGGGCTGGATATGTGCCTTGTCATGGAATAAAGAAGGAATAACATTCTCACATACAGACCCTGTTCTGTCATCATCTGGAATACAGTGGCCTGCTATAAAATTCCTGCCACAAAGAAGGGCTACATACAGGTCAATTATTCTAAAATAAAGTCATCATTTTGGGTAGGCATCTCCATAACATTTGAATTCAGGAGCCAGTCTACCTGGGTTTGAATCCCAGCTCTGTCACTAGTTTCATTACTAGCTGCATGACTTATCTGTAAGGTGGGGATGGTAACAACATCTGCCTCGTGTGATTGTTCTGAAGGTTAAATAAGTTAGTTACGTGAAGTGCTTCAAACAGGACATACAAAACATAATAAACTCCATGTAAGCGTTAGTTGTGAACATTGTTATTTGACTGGAATGCAGTACGGTCATTTATCCGGTACAGTAAGTTAACTCATTCAAATAACTACACCTAGACATCTTTTAATAACCCATTTATGTCCAAGGTGATAGTTTACAATATCTGATTTAATTTTTTCCCAAACTAAAATTCGTGCAGCCATTGGGACATTGACCACCCTTTTGATTAGGCACTGCTACGCAGCCAAAGCTACTCAAAGAGAGATGCTTGGTCATGTCCTCAGGTACTTTTTGGCCCATGTGGAAGCAAAGTGCTCTTCTTTTTACTCTCGAGTTTTAAAAATACTTAAGTATGTGGCTGTATTCCAGTTACTGCTCATAGAGCATCACCTCATATTCACTGCTCTCAAAATTTATCAAAAAATCAACTGTAAAAGCATTACTTATAAAAGTTTGCCTGGAGGATATGCATTCCTCAAAATGATAAGTCATCATTATCATCCTGTAAGAATCTTATTAGGTTTATTGTTCTTTTCATTAAGAGTATCCTCTCAAAAGGGATTCAAGGAGAAATTTCTTTCTGGTCTCAGAATCAGAAATGATAATAAATGTTAATGTTTATTGAGTATCACCAAGAACCCATTACTTTTCAAAGTACTTTATGTGTATTAACTCATTTAATCTGTGAAACATTTCTATGAGTAGATACATAATTATCTTTTCTTACACACGAGGAAACTGGAAAACAAAGAGATTAAGTAACTCATCCAAATTTACATAGCTAGTAAATTGTAGAGTTTAGAACTCAGGTATTCCATCTCCAAGAAATAGTCTCTAAACCTCCACCCTATACTGCCTCTTGGAAAATTTGTTCTGGTCCAGAACAGCTAGTTTGATCTTGTCTCATTGATTTTTCTGAATCAAAAATTGATTTGAATTCATTGTTAGGAACTTCAGAGCTAAATTTCTAGCCACATAAGAGATCTTATGGTATAAATTTTACATCACAATCTACATTCTAACTTTTATCTTTTATTTATTTATATTCTTCCTTTGTCCCACCATCCTTATCCACTTACAAAAATCATGTGTGCCTGATATAAAAACCTGTCCAGAACAGTAAGGAAAGGAACATTGCAAGCCAGTCTTACTCACGAACATAGATGCAAAAATATTAAAAAACACTGGCAAACTGATTTAAGCAATGTAAAAAAGAACATATAATAACAGGTGGTTTTATCTCAGGAACACAAGAATGATTTATCATTAAAAAACATGCGAATAGGGACTTCCCTGGTGCAGCAGTGCTTAAGAATCCACGCTCCCAATGCAAGGGGCCCGGGTTCGATCCCTGGTCAGGGAACTAGATTCCACATGCATGCCGCAACTAGGAGTTTGCATGCCAAAACTAAGGAGCCGGCGAGCCACAACTAAGTAGCCTGCGAGCCGCAACTAAGGAGCCCACCAGCTGCAACTAAGACCTGGCACAACCAAATAAATAAACATATATATGTGTGTGTGTGTGTGTGTGTGTGTATATATATATATATATATATATATATAATGTGAATAATGAAATTCATCATACAAATTAAATGAGAAAAATCACATAATTACCTGAATCCATGCAAGGAAAAAAATATAGCATCCATTCATAATATTTTTTAAATCTTAACAAACTTGGAATAGAAGGGAACGTCTTTCCCTTCTATTAATAAAGGGATTTTAAAGATAAACCTACAGCACACAACACATTAATGTTGAAATATTTAAAATATTCCCTTTAAGATCAAGACAAGTGTTAACCATTATCTCTCTTTCTATTCAACACTGTACTGTACCTGGCCAACAGAGAAATGCAAGATAGAGAAGTTAAACCATCATTATCTGGTGATAATATGACTATGTATATAGAAAGTAAAGCTCTACAGGTAAATTACTAGAATTAATATGAATCAATATGCAAAAATCAATTGCATTATACATATCAATAAAAAAATAAGAATCAACATGTTTAAAAGATACCATTTAAAAAATATTTATGGAGAAAAATTATAAACCATACTTAAACCCATTTTTAAAAGCCTAAATAAAAGTAGAGATATAGCAGGTTCACGGGTTGAAAAACTCAATAATTCAAAGATGTTGATGTTTCCCAAATTGAGGTCATCTCAATCAAAATCTCAACCTTTTGTCTGTGATACTTCACAAGAGGATTCTAAAATTTATATGGAAATACAAAAGGCCAAGAAGAGACAAAATCCTATTGATAAAGGGCACGGTGAGGTAACCTGTTCTACCAGATATTAAGACTTTTTATAAACTATAGACTCGGGACAGTGTAGTATTTGTGCAGGAACAGACAGATCAATCAAATTAAATAATGATTCCAAAAACGGTCCCATACACATATTGATGTTTGATGTCTGACATAGCTGGCCGTGTAAAGCAGTTAAGAAAAAAAGGACTTTTTATTACTGGTGCTGGGACAATTATCCACATGGAAAAATGTAAAAATTAGACTCCTACCACACACAAATACTCCAGAATTTAACTCCAGAATTACAGTCCCAAAAGCAAATGGTAAAATATAAAACTTTAGATGAAAATATAGGAAAATATTTTAATTACCCATGGATAGAAAAAACATTTGTAAATAAGGCCAAAAGTATAAACTATAAAGTTAAAGCTCAATAAATTTGACTGCATTAAAATTAAGGACTTCTGGGACTTCCCTGGTGGTGCAGCGGTTAAGAATTCGCCTGCCAATGCAGGAGACTCGGGTTCAAGCCCTGGTCTGGGAAGATCCCACATGCCATGGAACAACTAAGCCCGTGTGCGACAACTACTGAAGCCCGCATGCCTAGAGCCCGTGCTCCGCAGCAAAGAGAAGCCACCGCGATGAGAAGCCCACGCACCACGACGAAGAGTAGCCCCCGCTCACCGCAACTAGAGAAAGCCCGCGCACAGCAACAAAGAGCCAATGCAGCCAGTAAGTAAATAAATAATAAAATTAAGGACTTCTATTCATAAAACATCCTATAATAAAGAAGAAAAGATGTCATAAAATTGGAGAAAATTGGGGCAATTCATGTAAGCCACAAAAGAATCATGACCAGAACATATAAATAACTCATATGAATTAATTTTTTAAAAGGCAAACAACTCAGAAAAGAGTGTGACTAGGCACTTCCACAAAAGAGGAAATCTGAATGACCCACAAACGTATGAAAGGATGCTCAGTTTCATTAGCAATCAAGGAAACACAAATTAAACTACAATTAATTATAATTTTATACCTATAAGACTGGCAAAAAAATGTAAAAGTCTTCAAATTTAAATTTTCAAATAATATGCATTGGTGAGAATATAGAGCAAAAGGACTCCTCACCCACTGCAAGTGAGAGGGAAATTGGAGCAGTCACTTTGGAAAATGGTTTAACATAATCTAATATGGAAAGGTGGTGAAGTCAAACACACAAAATTCTTATATATAGGCACACAACTGGCTTTGTTGGGGAAACTTAAAGCAGACCGTCAGCAAAGCATGCTTGGTTCACTGTTAGCTCAGTCTCCCACAAAGAAGTGTGAAGGGCCAGGGTACCACTAGATGCACAAGGAAGCTCTACTCCAGAGGCAGGACCCCATGAGAATAGCCTTGCTAATGGGTAGAATGAGGGGTGGGCGTGGGGTTTGGTCAGTGTCAAGCAATCTAAATTTTCTTTTCTTTAAATTTTAAAATTTTGTACACAATTTTAAAGGTTACTTTTCATTTACAATTATTATGAAATATTGTCTATATTCCCTGTGCTGTATAATACATCCTTAACAAATGTTACACCCAATAGTTTGTATCTCCCACTCCCCTATCCCTAAATTGCCCCTTCCCCTCTCCCCACCGGTAACCACTAGTTTGTTCTCTGTATCTGTGAGTCAAGCAATCTGAATTATTTTTTTTAATTTATTTTTTGGCTGCGTTGGGTCTTTGTTCCTGCACGCGGGTCTTCTCTGGTTGTGTCGAGCGGGTGCTACTCTTTGTTGCGGTGCACGGGCTCCTCATTGCGGTGGCTTCTTTTGTTGCAGAGCATGGGCTCTAGGCGCGCGGGCTTCAGTAGTCACAGCACGCAGGCTCAGTGGTTGTGGCTCGCAGGCTCTAGAGCACAGGCTCAGTAGCTGTGGCACACGGGTTTAGTTGCGCTGCGGCACGTGGGATCTTCCCGGACCAGGGCTCGAACCCGTGTCCCCTGCATTGGCAGGCAGATTCTTAACCACTGCGCCACAAGCAATCTGAATTTTAGATGCCAGCTATTCAGTGAGTTATCTGGCAACATCACTGCCACGTTTCCCATGACCTTATGGGAAACTGGGTGAAAGCACAGCCCCTCCTTCTGGGTTAAGGGGGAGCTTCTGATTCCAGCTCCCTCGAGGCTGGGCAACCTGATCCCCAAGCACATTTATCAGACAATCACACTTGTCTCTTCCCAACTAGTAAAGTTGACCATGTGCTCTACAACCCATTAATTTCGCTCCTAAGTATATACCCTAGGGAATCTCTTTTACACATACAATAATACTCAGCTGCATTGCTTATAATAGCAAAAAAATGGAAATAACCCAAATATCAATAGTAGACTGAATAAATAAATCATGGTATATTAAAATACTGGAATGCTATAGAACAGAGAAAATGAATGAAATTCAGTTATATGTATCAATATTTTAAAATCTCAATAGCATAATATTTAGAATAAGAAATCAGTTACAGAATTCAAAAAAGGCAAAACAAAAGTATATATTATTTAGGGATATATTTATAAATGGAAAAATTATAAAGAAAAGCAATGGAATAATCATCACAAAATGATAGTTTTAATATTATTACATTATAATTATAATATTATTAATAATATGAATATTATTAATGTATAAGAGATTTGGCAGAGAAGCGGGGGTGGGGATACAGTTGTAGAAGGACCCAAAGGGCGCTTCTAAAACACTGTCCGCGCTCTTTATCTTAACATGAGTGATGGATGCACAAGTGTTTGCTTCATTATTATTCTTTCAACAGTACAGATACATTTTTACACTCTTCTATTAATTAAGATACTTCACAATCTAAAAAGCAGAGAAAAGAAGTTACAAGGACATGAAAAACACAGATAAAACTTTGAGCAGACTTCAAGTATTATCCTTGGGATAAAGTTCTCAGAATATTATTCCTAAGTCAAAAGGCATGAACACTTTGGAAGGGTCAACATTTATACACACTTCAGCAGTACCCCTTACTTTAAGTTTTATTTTATTATGTATGCATTTATGTAAACTGCCTTCACTCTTCTGCATCAATATGAAGCCTGAATAAACCAATCATAAGTTGAGGTGCGAGCAGATGCAGGGAACAGAGCCCTGTTGCCTGTGTGGTGTTTTTCCCAGCAGAAACACAGATTTCCAAGGAGACATGCAAACGTGATGGGGGTGTTATCCCAGGATCACAGATCTGGAGGCTTCTTCACGACTCTATGTAAGGGACCAGAAACTCTTTTCACCTTCAGCCTGTGAATGCCCTTCTGGGCTTTCCTGCCTGTCCATAGCTGGAGGCATTTCAGGCCATCTAATATCAGCTTTCCTATCCACCTGGAACTCACTGCAGCCTTTTCCTATTTGTGTGTGAGATTCTTTATCAGCTCAACTTGATAGAAGTGCCAAGTGACTTCAAAACCACCGGTAGCTCTCAGCAAAAGGCCTAACATAAACATCCTAAGAAATACTTCCTTTTTTCAGAGGTTTTGCAGGGTGTGAAGATAAATATTGACTGGGCCTGGGGAGAAATCAATCTCCCCTGCTACAAACACCACAGGAAAAGCAGAAGGCTCTGCAGTTCCCATGTCCTTGGTTTATGTTGTCCCAGAGACCGCCCTGCTAATGCCCCACTGCACTCTTCCCATCTCTAGCAGAGCCCTTCCCAGGCAGAGGGAAATACTTGTCTCTATGCCTGCCTCCCTCCTTCCCCATTTGGCTGTGTCTTGCGCATCTTTTATCCTCAGCGCCAGCATGGTGCTGGTACCTATAATGGACTCTACTGCTGGAAGAAATCACCCTCAAAGACCAGTAGCACCCCACTCTTTTTACCCAAGGGCAAACGCGGGCCAAGATTGGCAAAGAAACATGTCCAAAGCCACAGAAAGGGTGGTAAGAGGGAGAATCGTTAGTCTTCTGAATCCCATTCCCATTTATTGCCTAGGCATGAAGGTTTCAGTAACAGCTGTATTGTATACTAGTTCTTGGACTCCTCAAGTCTTCATCTCTGCCCTGGCAGAAACAAAATGAGCTAATTAAATGCTTGCCACCAGCTTATTTTGGAAACGTCACGGAGTGTGTGAAAGCCTGAATGAATTTCAGGCCACTCTTGGTTATTTCAAACGTGGAGGAAATCACCCAAGCGTGGGAAGAAGGTGAGGAAGCTAAACCCGTGGCTGAGGGTTATTAATATCGTAATGCTTTTGCTTATTGGTGCAGAAAAGCAACCCTTGGCTATATAAGGGACTAAAGCTTTGAGGCTATCATGGAGGAGAGTAAATAGAATCCTTCAAGGTTGAAGAAGAGTCCAACCAAATAGTCTATCTAATTGCTTTGGAAGAACCAAGGGCACCCTGCTTACTGTGCCAGAAAGAAAATCAATGGATTGTATTTAAAGGAAACTAAAGGCACAATGGGGTCACTCTCTGTGGGGCTAGCCGAGAGGGGAACCTTGGTGCAGACCCCCAGAGGGGAGGCAATTAAGTGAAAAGAAGTCCATGCTGCCTAAAACAATCTAACTCATAAATATAAAATAGTTCATTGCAAAACTTAAAGGCTTCCAGGGGATCTGCAGAACTCCTCATTGTTGAGAGCTTTTATGAGCTCTGTGAACCTTCCCTGACCCTTCCCTCCAGCACATACCCCAGGAAGGTGTGATTTAATCCAGTGCTAACACTGATAAGGCTTCGGGGTCACGGCATTAGTCTCAGTCACAGAGATTTCTGGGAGCCAAATTAAATCTCTCCTATTTCTCATGAAGAAAGTCCTCTTAGGCTTTCAGTCCAGAGCTTTGCGTGCCCAGCTTTTGAACTTTCCTATCCAAAATTACTGACATGGTAATTTCCATCACATGGTGAAATCACTTCCGAGAACAAAAGATGCTTTGGAGAAATACGTGTCATTCTTCAATAGCTGGACTGACCCAGACCAATCAGACTTAGAAACACCTGGCCTTGAGCTATGGTTGTTCCAACCCATCACCTTTCTGTATGTACCTTTTAGTGGTAATATTTAGGAAATCACTGATATCTGTGAGAGCCTCAAGCTGGGATTCAGGTGGACATTTAAACAAGGCAAATTATATGTTACAAAATAAGTTATGGATCAAGTGATTTCCAATACAGTGTCAAACTAAATGATTCTAAAAACACTTTAAAATTAACTAAAGTAGAACTCTTTTGCAATACCGATTTTCAGTGGCCAGTATTAATTCATTCTGTTAGCAAAAAAAAAAAAAAAAAAAAAAAGGGTAAAAGGGAGGGGGAAAGTATAGTTCATTCTCTGTTAGCAAAGGAAAGGGTAACTTGATTTGTGGATTATTCTAAAGTCTGGCAAAACGTGGCTCATCCTTCCCTTGGAACTTTTCATTCAGTCCACTGGCCATCAAACCCAGAAACCCCTGCTCTATAATCTGTTGGATCTTCTCCCTCCTCATGTCCTTCCAGCTGCTGGCAGGAGCCTCTGTCTGGTGCCCTTGCTCCACCTCAGGCCTCCGCACACCTCCTGATTTTACATCTTCTCAAACTCTCTGTTGCCTAGAGACAAACTCCAAACTCTTCAGCAGCACCCGTGACCCCTCTCAAGACCCCTTGTCTACCCTCCAGCCTCACCTCTGTCTGCCCTCCAGCATCCAATGCTCTGGCTGAGCTAGAGTCCCCTTTCCTCAAACAGGTCTGGCATTTTATGTCTCTGTCTTTTTTTCTACAAGACTCTGCCTAAAGTAACTTTTCCTTCCTCCTTTACCAGAAAAAACTCTACTTATTCAACACCCTGCTCCTCACTACTTCTTGACACTTCCTCCTTCCCTCTCTTCTGCACTTCCACTGTTTTCTAGAACAGTATCAGTTACATGTTTATCATCCCAGGTGTTGGGTTGGCCAAAAAGTTCATTTGGTTTTCCCGTAAGATGGCTCTAGTAGCGCTTAGTTGTCCTTAACTTCATTCGAAACAATTTTGTTAGATTGTATTAAGATAGCTGTCATGTCAGAGTGCATTTAAAAAAAACTTACCAAAATTGGTGAATTTTTGTGTAGCCATTTTAATATTGAAGATGGAAGAAAAAAGCAACATTTTCGGCATATTATGCTTCATTATTTCAAGAAAGGTAAAAACACAACCGAAACACAAAAAAAGGTTTGTGCAGTGTATGGAGAAGGTGCTGTGACTGATCTAACGTGTCAAAAGCGGTTTACAAAGTTTCGTGCTGGAGATTTCTTGCTGGACGATGCTCCATGGTCAGGTAGACCAGTTGAAGTTGATAGTGATCAAATCGAGAACAATCAACGTTAAACCACGCGGGAGATAGCCGACATACTCAAAATATCCAAATCAAGCGTTGAAAATCATTCTCACCAGCTTGGTTATGTTAATCGCTTTGATGTTTGGGTTCCACATAAGCTGAGCAAAAAAACCTTCCTGACCGTATTTCCGCACATGATTCTCTACTTAAACAGAACGAAAAGTTCCACTTTTAAAACAAATTGTGACAGGCAATGAAAAGTGGATACTGTACAGTAATGTGGAATGGAAGAGTTCGTGGGGCAAGTGAAATGAACCACCACCAACCACACCAAAAGCTGGTCTTCATCCAAAGAAGGTGATGTGTATGTGGTAGGATGGAAGGGAGTCCTCTATCATGAGCTCCTTCTGGAAAACCAAACAATTAATTCCAACAAGTACTGCTCCCAATTAGACCAACTGAAGGCAGTGCTCGATGAAAAACATCTGGAATTAGTCAACAGAAAATGCATAATCTTCCATCATGATAATGCAAGACCGCATGTTTCTTTGACGACCAGGCAAAAACTGTTACAGCTTGGCTGGGAAGTTCTGATTCATCTGCCATATCCACCAGACATTGCAACTTTGGATTTCCATTTATTTCAGCCTTTACAAAATTCTCTTAATGGAAAAAGATTTCAATTCCCTGGAAGACTGTAAAAGGCACCTGGAACAGTTCTTTGCTCAAAAAGATTAAAAGTTTTGGGAAGATGGAATTATGAAGTTGCCTGGAAAATGGCAGAAGGTAGTGAAAAGCTCTTGGTGAAAATGAAAAATGTGTCTTTTATTTTTACTTAAAAACCAAAGGAACTTTTTGGCCAACCCAATACCTGACCTTGTGGGCAGGGCCTTGCTGGCCTTATTTGTGTATCTCGGCCGCTCTCAGTGTCCAGCGTATGGAAGTCACAGTACACCTTTGCTGAAAGAATATATTCTATTGGATTTCCAGAGAAATGGTATTGTCCCCAAGAGTTGAAATTGGGGACGTATCATATACTTTACAAGGAGGGACCGCTTGGTGAGGTGACACCCACATCCAGTTATTTCACAGAAGCACTTATTTTATCACCAGGTTTGGATACGTAATGCTGATACTGCTGTGTTGACAACATTACATCTTTCTGTTGTCACAATTTTCCCAGGGAGATGCTTCTTTTTAATCTCTATCCAAGAAAGGCACTCTTGAAAATGTCTTCTCCAAACTTGAAGATTGGAGCTGCTTCCGACTCAGGAACTGTAATGCTACCTGTACATCTCCTTTGGTTTTTTAACTTCGTCATAAAAAGTAGCACCACTCACCCTGTGGATTCATCTATCCAGTAGCGTTCTGGGAGGTGGGGACAGTATAGCATGCTGGCTCACCCCTGGCTGGCACCTACTAGGCACTCAGGAAGTGATTGCTGAATTATAACTGTTGGCCTGATTTTTAAAAAAATATTTAGGGGATACTGCTCCTCAGTCTTGGCAACTTCCCTCTTCGCTCCTGGGTCTAGTTGATCATTTAGTTACACACTCCACTTTCAACTCCAAGAAGGGACATATTCACCCTCACCAGGACACACCTTTTCATATGGTTTTGGTTTGTTGCAAATTGTGTTATTTTAAAAATTTCTGTATTACTAATTTATATATAATCACATGGTGCAAAATTTGAAAGGAATTATACATATATTGAATATAATATGTAATAGATTAAATGTAATAGATCACATGATACAAAATTCTAAAGGACCCAAGATTGAAAGGGAAAATTCCTCACCCTCCTGTCTCCCTCTTCCCTTCTTTGAAGGCAGTCAACGTTGCCTGTTTTCTGCTCTTCCAAAACAGTCTCCTACTATACAAGCAATCCATATTTTTTCCTTATTACACAATTGCCAACATTTCATATACACCGTTCCACACTTGCTCTTTTCACTTAAAGTACCTTGAAAGTTGTTTCGTATCTGTTCATAAGAGCGTTCTCATTTTTTTTCTACAGAGGCACAGTCTTCCATTGTGGCTCTAAATCACCCCTGAAGTATGGCAGGTGGAGGGCCCAGACCCTGAGACAGTCAGGCCACCTCTCGGTGGCTGCTGCAACACAAATGTTGTGGACCAACCACGAAGCAGCCTAGATCGCTTGAAAAAGAATATTGCCCCGTATGTATCTGGCACTTCTATGGACTAAAGCTATGCTTTGAGCTCTGCTGTACCATATCCAGCTAAGCCAACTGGCACAAAAGACGATGAAAATAGAAAAGTATACTTGTGACCTCTAGTGCGTCCACAGGGCTATAAATTCTGAACACAGCCTTTGGTTGATGGCTCAGGATGAACATGTGGTTTCCTTCGGAATTGCTCAGCAAGTCTCTTTTTAATTTGTAGTAAAGATCCAATGAAATTACTTATTGGTGAGATATACTTGTTCAGCTTTATCATCTGTGTACCATTTAGACTTTATTTAATTATATACAATTATATATATACATATATATAATTACTATAGCTACAAGTTCATCTCCATCATCACCCTTATATGATTTATGATTGGAGCAAGGATCAATACAACTTTGGAAGATACATTTAAGGCACTTTCTCCCCTCCTCGTCCTCCTGCTTCTCCCTCTCTCTCTCTCTCTCTCTTTCATTCTCTGCATTGTACAATACATTAGCTATCAGCCACATGTGACGTGAGCTCTTGAAATGTGACTAGTGCTAAAAGTATAAATCATACGGCTTCCCTGGTGGCACAGTGGTTGAGAGTCCGCCTGCCGATGCAGGGGACGCAGGTTCGTGCCCCAGTCCGGGAAGATCCCACATGCCGCGGAACGGCTGGGCCCGTGAGCCATGGCCGCTGAGCCTGCGCATCCAGAGCCTGTGCTCCGCAACGGGAGAGGCCACCACGGTGAGGCCCGCATACCGCAAAAAAAAAAAAAAAAAAAAAAAAGTACATTCTGTTTTAGCTCCTAGAATCCAAGTTTTGTCTTTCCTCTTGTTTAATAAATGTAAAGAATTTTAAAATTCAGAACCCAAAACATGATTTATCCAAAGGTAACAAATAGAGGAACCAAAAAACGAGTTATTGAAAGTACAATTGGTATTGAGGGCTAGGAATTTCAGGAGCATCAAGGAAGACGTCACATTCACCAGCACGTAACATTTGGAAAGGCTTGGAGGGACTCCTAACTCACTGGGAACGGCTTAATGAAGCGTGGCTAGGAGGAATAGCAACTGAAAAGTCAATTCCTGACTTCACCAGGTCTAAGCCTTACAACAATGATGCTGCTCTCCAGACATCCTCTGATGCTCTCTTCATCCGGTTTCTTTTTTCCTCTGGCTGATTTCAACTTGAAAACTCAAAAGCAGAGTGTTAATCAGACTCAGGTGAAAAATCTCCAGGATCTCAGACTGCCGAAATAAAAATGTCATATTTTCATGATTTCTTTTATAAAGAATATGAATGATCAGACCTGTATTTTCATTATCAAAAACAAATCTTTTCCAAGTTTTGATCAGAGGAAGAACATTTTTCCAGGCACCAGGAATACAACGTACACAGCCCCTGTCCTTCGGAGGCATAGAGTCTACTGGGGACAGACAGAGTAATCGCTCTCTCCGTTCTCTTTCCTCAATATCCTCTTCTCCCTCTGCTCTTTTCATCCTCATTCCTTCCCCATCAGGAAAGGAATATTTTTGTTCTAAGTGTCTGGTCTCCTTGGACTGACTCAGGGGGGTTCATTTGCTACCACCAAGTAGCTAAATCCCCGCGGGTGCCGACGCTGAAGCACGTCTGTGGGAGTTGCTCGAGGGAGAAGCAGCTCAGTCCCAAACTGCCTGCGGTCCAGAGTGTGGGCCCTTGTGACCCTGGGCTTGTGGCTCACATGTGAATCACCTTGGGTGTCTTCTGGCCTCCGCCTCTGATTGAGTATGGCTGGCTGCTCCTGAAGAGAAGTGATGCGAGCCTCTCTCTAGACAGTTTAGCTGCCTGGCCTGAGAAATTCCCCCTGATGAAGTGCATTTTATTCACACAATAGGGCCTATATTTTGAGTCAGACTAGTCTACCCACAGCCTCCAAATTTCAGGAAAACCCAGTGAGCCAGTCCTGAACGGTGCAGAAACAATGGAGGAAAACTTCATTATGTTTGTATAGACTGCTGAGGGATCTTTTTGGCCCCAGAGGGGGCGGACAGTCAAGGGGGGGAAGATTGTTATTGGATGGTGTCTGTCCCCTTTCAAAGTCACATCCCGGCATTTGGCCTTTTATGCTATTTCTTCTCCTTGGCGAGATCCAGTCTGTTAGTTCCTCGGCTCACACCCCTCCTTGACTTCCAGTTACTCCACGTTCTTTTCTCTGTGTTAATGGGTATCAGAGCATGTACTATAAATTAGCATTTATAAAAATCAATTACACTCCTTCATAAGACAGCAGAAACTCAGATTGTCTTCACCAGATCATTTGTATTTATCTGTTAATTATAAACCCTAATTGTCTTTCTATCATATTAATTTGCACAAATTGTACAACTTCAGAGTTTAGCAGTTTTCAAGCCCTTGAAATACAATTATTCTCTCAACATTCTTTTCAGAAACATGGTATTCATTAATGATTAGGCTGGTAAAAATTAGTAGTTCTGATAATTGGCCTTGGCTTCTCCTTGGCTTTTTTTCTTTTTTTCCTTCCCCACTAAAATCCTCATTCTCACAATTATGCATGGTCGTTAGCCTCTGACTGTGCCCAGCTCTGATTTAACTGGACTTTGTAGCCCATGAGACTTCAAAGGGTTTGGGCTCTAGTCAAAGCAGAATACAGTGCTAAGCCAGTGAACTTCCTCCAAGTAGATCTGTCTTTTGCCCCCTCCCCAGCAGAACCTGGACTTCTGTCCCGTGGGGTCAGTCTACTTGCCCTAACCCTTGCTACAAAAAGGCTTATACTGAAGGGAGGAAGAAGGCTTTCCAAACTCCAGTCCCAGTTGTGAAACTGTTGCAGACTCTTACCCTTTGCAAGGTGGTGAGCAAACGTGATGAAGAAGGAACCCTCCAGGCTCTCCCAGCCACCTCTCGACTGAGGTTCTCTTTCTACTCAGCATGGCAGCCACTTAGGAGGAGTCATGTGTGTCACATAGCATGTATTGAAAGGCCAAAACAAGTTTTCTTCTCTCAAGAGGCTGCACAAATCTGGGTCATGTGAAGGAAGTGATTCAGACTGAAGGACCAGGCATCCTGACTGCCTAAGAACCAGGTGGCTTCCTGCCTAGGGCACTGCGGGCATATTCTAGAGGACTTGGCATCCAACTCCGATGACACTGGCAGACAAGCTGCAGGCTCTGTCCCAAAGGAGCAATGAGGAAGGGAGACCCCCCTGTCCCCTGCTGCTCCACATAAGGGAACAAATCCTCCACATGAGGATTCTGTCCTGTCTCACTTGGGAAACCCAGTCGTGTTCCCCTGAGTAGTGGGGTTAACCAAGCATAGGATGGTCATCCAAGATCATAGGAGCAAGCATCTGATACAGCTAGAATTCTTTGAGTTCTCTTACTGGGTATCTAGAAATGGTTAACTTGCCATGATTCTTGCCCCTTCATAAGCAACAGTTCAGGAGTTAGGCCAAGTTTCCTATCTCAGATAATATATCCTCATATATATTATCTGAGATAGGAGCCCAGCCAGGTACAAATTTGCAAGTCAAGACCTAAATCTGTGAGCTGTGGTTCTCCAGGGATTTTGTTCAGTTTATTGGTTGAGGGGGAGGTGCTGTGGGAAAGCTGGCTGGCCAGAAGGGATACAGGAGAACAGATCTCCCATGTACTGGATGGAGTATGGGGTCATTTGCTCCATCAAAAGGGAAAGGTCTCTGTGTGTTCCAGAATCAGTAACTCTCTATGATACTCTTCAGATCAGGTTACTTTTAAGAAAAGGCATGTTTCCCCACATACAAACCACTCACCAGCAAGATCTGTCAACAGTCAGATCTGGTTTCCTCCCATGCTGGCTTGAAACCAGCTTATGCCACAGAAATGTGCCCCGAATGCCTCTTAACAATCTCTCCCCATCCCACAGTTTCCATCAAATGGGGCATTTCATGCTCTCAAACCAGAGCCTTGCCTCAGGGATGAGATCGGCTGACAAGATGGGAAGTTATTCCTGGAAATTGACAAATTTTGTCTGAAAAGAAGGCATTTACTCAAGACATGTGGGTCTAAACTGTGCCTTCTGTGAACTAGAAGACAGGGGGACAAGCAGTGGCCAGAGGGGTGAGAACACCTCTGCCTGGTTAGCACCTTGAGAAAAGGGTGGGAGGTGGAAGCAGGGCTTTCCACAGCAAAGAGCCCCTTTCCAGCATCCAGGTATTTCTGGTCGTCTTGTGCTAACTGTGACAGTCAGTGTCTTTGCCTGCTATTTTTCCACCTCGAGGCTCAGTGTGAATCAACAACAGTGTGCTAGACGTGCAGACCTACCCTTGCCCCCTGCTCGCCTTTGCTTCCCTCTCACCCACCCTCCTGGAGAGGCACCTCCACGCTCCCTTCTGGAGCTCAGGCATCACCGTCCTTAGACCTTGTACGGCACAGATCCTCAGATGACTCAGCTAACAGGTCATCTGCCGATGCCAGACTAAGTAGAAGCCATGGGCTTGATGAAAATTCAGCCTCTGGCCGTCACTGAGTTCCAGAACAGGTGAAAAGAGAAAGGCTATGCCAGCTTGCTGGCACCACAGTTCCAAACCAATGGAGGCAACAAAAGAAGCCATCTGAACTCTGCCTCAGGCAGGTCTGCTGCTAACACACACCGCACCTTTGTAAGAATTAGGAAATCAAGAAAGATATAAACCAATGAGTTAGAGGGTGGCCATTTGCACCTACAAGATAAACCAATTAGCAGAGAAGGCCAGTCTGCAAACAAGAAAGGATGAAGCCAAAATGTGGTGAGAAATGGCCAGGCTCTGACACCTTTTCAGTTTCTGGTTCCAATCTCTCCCTGAGGTGCAGCTGCATCTCCACCCTTGGATTCCGTGATATCCCTGTAGCCTGGCTCCTCATAATAAAGGCTTGTTTTCAGTTTAAGAAGCTCAAGTTGAATTGGGGAACTTGCCAGCAAAGACTCCTCAACAATACACCCACCCCTACTCGTCCCTGTGTGTCCATTTCAGTCATGTCTGCTACCCTTCCTTTCCTTTCCCATCTCCTCTCTTCCCTTTTACTCTTCTTCCTCCTCCTTTTCCTTTCTCTCTTCCCCCCTTTTCTCTTGTCCCCCCTCCCCCTGCCCCACCACCTTCTTCTTCCTCCTCTTCTCCTCCTCCTGCTTTTCTCTCTCTTCCTTCCTCTCTCCATCCTCACTGCCCCTCCCCCTCCTTTGCTTTACTGATCTGCTGTCAAAATCCAAACGCAGCGGCAGCAGCCTCCTTCATGTCCTCCCAGAAACAAAGCTACCATTCCGCTGCTCTCACTTCTAGATTCCCCCCAAAATTTGATGACCTAGCCATTGTGCCATCTCCCCTAAGACTCGGTCTGACCTAGGAAATCCAGAATCACATGCAAACACAGGTGCAGAGCCCATAGCCACTATGGGGAGGCATGTGGACTGAACCATCCTGAAACCAGTGTGCCCTGGTAAGGGCTTCCATGTCTCCCAGTCAGGTTTTCTGCTGCTCCCTCTATTTCCTACCACGTGTTGCTTGCACCTCTAATGACCCTACCGTTTTCCATTCTATTAAATCTTATTTATATATATGACCCTACAGCCAAACCTTCTTGAGTGTGTTGTGGCCACATCATAGGCACTAAAACCATTAACCTTAATCTGATTGGTATATATGAATAGGGGGAGGTAATACTTGCAGTTTGATTTCTGATGGCTGGTTCAAGAGATGATATGCATTTAGGAATGGAGAGCCTTCCCAAAATATTTTTTCTTCTATTTTTCTAATTATTCTGTCTTCTCTGATCCACAGTACTTTATATATATTTATTAAACACTCATCACACTGAGTTGACTTTATTTATCTAAATATCTAATGCCTCAACTAGACTTTGAGCTCTCTGAGGGCAGGGGCCATGTCTTTTTTATCTTTCTATCCCTAACCTAGTACACGCCTGACACAAAAAAAATGTCTACTAAGACTGTCTGTTGGATTGAACTGAATCCAAGTCCATGTGAGATTTGGGCTGAGGACATCTCACCTGCTGATAGTCATTTACCTGATTTTCTGAGTCCTCTTCAAGGCCAAGTGTGGTGAAACTTTTCTTGGAAACCACAATTTTGGCAAGACTACAACCTTCCTTCTCTGAAAGGGCTCACTTTGTTTATTACAATAGAAGAGCATGATAAATAATTTTTCGTACAAGAAACATGCTTCCGCCTTTTGACAGCTTTGACAGCCTATTGTTTCAGTTTGAAAAAGGAGCCCAGAAATAATTTCCAGAGGAAACATGGCTCAGGTGTCTTCCCCTGATGCAACTGGTATCTTGAGACTATCCAGAAAGGTAATTTGCACACACAACAGTTGTGCTCCCACAGGGTGTCCAAATGCTAACATTTGCCATCCGGTCTGCTCAGATGGCTGATTCTGACATCTTCGCCAAAGTCTGGATTTGCCTTTGTTTACTAGTCAGACATTTATGGAATCTGAGCACCGTGCTCTTTGCGCTAGGTACAAAGGTACCAAAGATGGAAAGCTGCATTCTGCTCTCAAAAAGTAAGTTTAGATCATGAAAAATAATTGCACAATAACGCTGTAAAAAAAAAAAAAAACTATCATGTGCTAAAGTAAATCTGACAACGGGATGTAATGTGAGTGTAGGCGAAGGATCCATTAAGTCTGCATAGGCAAGACAAGGAAAGATCATATAGAAGTCAACTCTTGAGATCAACCATGGAGAGCAAAATGATCAGAAGGCAAAGGATGGAACCTGAGGAGACACCCACGTTAAAGGAAAAGATCAGGAGGACTCTATGGGGAAGACTGAGGAGGCACACTCAGAAATGTAGGAGGAGAATTCAGAGAGAGTAAATCCATGAAAAGCAAAGGAAAGAGAAAGAGCATGGACGTTCAACCTATGATAAGCGTGCAAAGTAACCTTAGGATTTGGCTTTTTAGAAGTCATACCGATCTTTATATACATGCTCTCTGGAGTACCTGCATAGAAACCTGCCAAAAACGTCTAAAAGTTTGCTTTGAAGTTTGGCCAGCAGCATCTACATCACTTGGACCCTTGTCCGAGGTCCACCCAGGAGGTTCATGGGCACATTAAAATTTGTGAAGCAATCACACCTTCTCCCAGACAAGTGGCAGTTTGGGATGAATGATCAGATGGGTGACTTGGTTTCAAATTAAAGAATCAACTTGACAGCTCAACATAACAAAAAGTAATACATACAGAGCATTCCTTTCCGTAACCTTGATTTAAACATTGTGAATCATATAGAAGATATTACTCCCATTTACTGACCATAAAACAGGAGCGTGGAGAGGTTAAATACCTTGTCGATGACCACAGTGATAATAAATAACAGAGCCTGGACTGGAACCCAGATCTTCAGATTTACTGGCAGGGAGGACAGCTCTGTTCACCAAAAAGAGGGGGAAGTCAGAAATGGGTCTGAATGAAATATCATTTAAGACAATTCAATTTCTTTTGCTCTAATGCTGGGCTTGTCAAGCAGCCTTCTGATAACTGCTCTTCCTTTGAGTTCTAATTCTGAGATGGGCGTCCTGGAACAAAGAGAAATGACAAGGAAACAGACAAAACTGTATATGAATAAGCTGACATTATTTTTTTCTGAGATGGTTAGAATTGACCAGTTTTTCCAAAAATGACTTGCCTCACGTGAGCTGATAAATTGAGTTTCTGAATCATCAAAGCTCAGATTCTGCCATAACCCATGTGAGCTTTACAGTGAGAAATGCTACAGCAAAGGGTCGGGGAGAGAGTACATTGGGAATGGACAGCGCTGGGAAGCAACCCGGCATGGTGTTGGCTTCCTCAAGATGACCAACTCTTCAAGAGACAATGTCTAAAGAAGCTGGGTCTGATCTGGGCCAGCAATGGTACCCAAGAGGTTTAATCTGGTGGGTGAGATGTGGCATCAGATGCTTCTGGGTTGATGTAATCATTTTTCTAATTAATCGGTGGACAAATTATGGTTCTATGGAGGTCAGTCTAGTATGAAAGAGTATTTGGCCAATAATGGAATCCTCTTCTTGGGAAAGGAGTTGGTAGGAGTTCAGTAGGGCTCTGACCAAATGGTCTTGGGTTCAGGGCAAATGGTCAGCCTCGAATGGGAAGTGGAGTCAACTTCAGAAAGCAAAACACCCAACAATATATCATGGTGTTTACAAGCATGGATTTGGGGCTCAGGTAGGCCTGGTTTCAGGTCCCAGCACTTCTACTTATGGTGTAACCTGGGGGAAATCACTTAACCTCTCTAAGCCTCATCTGTAAGACTGGATTAATAATAATAACTGCCTCACAAAGTTGCTACAAGGATTAAATGACCACAAATTATATAACACACTTAACATAGTGTTATAACTCAGAGGAGACATTCAAAAACTAGAAGGTATTAACATCATCATTATGATCTGGTCTGGGCATTCCCAATGGAGTTGAGGGTAAAGGCTTCAGTGGGTAGACCCCTGGGTGGGATAGGCCCCAGGAACATCAGAAATGAAGTGGAAGACTTCACCTGCTAGTGGAGATGTGGCTTTGGAAATATTACCAGACTTGGACTGGGCTGGGTTCATGCCTGGTCTGGGCTGAACCCCTTAGTGGAAGGCCTTAAGCACTACATCCACAGGGGCCTAAAGGGCTGGACAAAAATAAACAAGTTTCTAGACAGCAATTTATTCCTAAGGCCCAGCTCTAGCTGCTAGTCAGTTAGCTCTTTTCTCTTTCTAACAATGATAAAGAAATACCTTTAAAAAAAAATACCTTAAAACTGTTGACTAAAATAATCTATCTCATTCCAGTCAGCCTTGTCTTTCACAATTCTCATCCCACCCTACCTCTCTGCTAATCCGAAAAAATACTGAAAAGTGTATTGGAAATGTCTTGTAATTTATTCTGTGATGGAATGATTTCCCTAGAATATAAACAAAGGGAAAGGCCTTTAGGTGACATTCACCCAAGCTGGTAGGAGAAGATATAAATATTCCCTCTAGCCCTTGGGCAAATTGGAGAAGCTCACTCCTAGGATTTCCTGATAAGATTAATACCCAAGATTTCCTTGTGGGCGTTGTTATACTTTCGGAGGTGTAGAAAACTGTTTCCAGGGCTCCCAAGAGAGACCCACTGTGACCCAAGATGGCTAGTTAACCTCTGGTGCCAGGCAAATAAAACTTCCATATTACACTACTTCATCTGGGCTGCCAGGGCTGAATTCCCACAGGTCTGCTGTCTGTCCTCCAGGCCCAGGGCCAGGCTCTCTTTCTGCAGACCACAGAACTGCAAATCATTCTTAGTCAGTAGGGAAATAAAGAATTCTCCTGTTTTCTACCTTCACTCTGTAGTGTACAGACGATCCTACCTCTGCAGAATTACTCTCCCCTTTCTCTTTTTCTGTTCTGGGGTCAAAGTTTAGCCTCAGGCACCAGCCTTTGAGTCCCTTCCTTCTTAGTTTAGAGACTTCTCAGTGAAATGCTAGAACTCAGAGGTCAAAACCATGAACATGGTCAAGGATGCCTTTTCCAGCCTGAGAGCTAGGGCCAGAGCTGCTCAAGGCATTCAGCAAAGGCTGGCAAGAGAGTCTGCTGTTACTTCGACCTCTGTTTCTCCAGCTCACAACATGAACAGGTTTTATTTAATTAAGCATAAATCATACAGAAATGTTTGCTGAAGTTGAAGACAAAGTTAATAGAATACAACTGGCAGAGGGGTGGGTAAAGATGGGAGCCAGGCAGATCAAAGACAACCTCTTCAATAAGTGGTGCTGGGAAAACTGGACAGCTACATGTAAAAGAATGAAATGAGAACACTACCTAACACCAAACACCAAAACAAACTCCAAATGGATTAAAGACTTAAATGTAAGACCAGACACTATAAAACTTTTAGAGGAAAACATAGGAAAAACACTCTTTGACATAAACCACAACAAGATCTTTTTTGACCCACCTCCTAGAGTAACAGAAATGAAAACAAAAATAAACAAATAGGACTTAATTAAACTTAAAAGCTTTTGCACAGCAAAGGAAACTATAAACAAGAAAAAAAGACAACCCTCAGAATGGGAGAAAATATTTGCAAATGAAACAACAGACAAAGGGTTAATTTCCAAAATATACAAACAGCTCATGGAGCTCAATATCAAAAAAATGGGTGGAAGACCTAAATAGACATTTCACCAAGGAAGACATACAGATGGCCAAGAGGCACATGAAAAGATGCTCAACATCACTAATTATTAGAGAAATGCAAATCAAAACTACAACGAGGTATCACCTCACACCGGTCAGGATGGCCATTATCAAAAAAGCTAGAAACAATAAATGCTGGAAAGGGTGTGGTGAAAAAAACCCTCCTACACTGTTGATGGGAATGTAAATTGGTACAACCACAATGGAAGACAGTATGTAGGTTCCTTAAAAAACTAAAAATAGGGCTTCCCTGGTGGCGCAGTGGTTGAGAGTCTGCCTGCTAATGCAGGGAACATGGGTTCGAGCCCTGGTCTGGGAGGATCCCACATGCCGCGGAGCAACTGGGCCCGTGAGCCGCAACTACTGAGCCTGTGCGTCTGGAGCCTGTGCTCCGCAACAAGAGAGGCCGCGATAGTGAGAGTCCCGCGCACCGCGATGAAGAGTGGTCCCCGCTTGCTACAACTAGAGAAGGCCCTCGCACAGAAATGAAGACCCAACACAGCAAAAATAAATAAATTAATTAATAAACTCCTACCCCCAACATCTTAAAAAAAAAAAAAACTAAAAATAGGGCTTCCCTGGTGGTACAGTGGTTGAGAGTCCGCCTGCCGATGCAGAGGACACAGGTTCGTGTCCCAGTCCAGGAAGATCCCACGTGCCATGGAGCAGCTAGGCCCGTGAGCCATGGCCGCTGAGCCTGTGCGTTCAGAGCCTGTGCTCCACAACGGGAGAGGCCACAGCAGTGAGAGGCCCGCGTACTGCAAAAAACAAAAAGCAAACCAAAAAAAACTAAAAATAGAACTACCATATGACCCAGCACTCCCACTACTGGGCATATACCCTGAGAAAACCATAATTCAAAAAGAGACATGCACCACAATGTTCATTGCAGCACTATCTACAATAGCCAGGACATGGAACCAACCTAAATGTCCATTGACAGATGAATGGATAAAAAAGACGTGGCACACATATACAATGGAATATTACTCAGCCATAAAAAGAAATGAAATTGAGTTATTTGTAGTGAGGTGGATGGACCTAGAGTCTGTCATACAGAATGAAGTCAGTCAGAAAGAGAAAAACAAATACCGCATGCTAACACATATATATGAAATCTAAAAAACAAAAATGGTACTGATGAACCTAGTTGCAGGGCAGGAATAAAGAGGGAGACATAGAGAATGGACTTGATGACATGGAGTGGGAGGGGGAAGCTGGGGCAAAATGAGAATAGCATCAACATACATACACTACCAAATGTAAAATAGTTGGCTGGTGGGAAGCAGCAGCATAGCACAGGGAGATTGGCTCAGGGCTTTGGGATGACCTAGAGGGGTGGGATAAGGAGGGTGGGAGGGAGGCTCAAGAGGGAGGGGATATGGGGACATGTGTATGCATATGGCTGATTCACTTTGTTGTGCAACAGAAACTAACACGGTATTGTGAAGCAGTTATACTCCAATAAGGATCTCTTAAAAAATAATAAGTTATACAATGAGAAGAATACAAGCACTGTTTAAACTCATGATAAGTATTTTACAAAGAAATAAAACTTTAAAACTCTAAAAAAAAAAAAAAGAGAGAGAGAGAAAATGTCTTTCAGCTACAACCCTCAGGTTAGGTCATGACCATAATCTATCCCATCCCACCCCCCTCAAAAATCCACCCTGCCTTCTTTTTAAAGGAATTGCTGGAAATGTTAGCCTATTTTAATTATGCCAACTGAGAATGTCTCCTTTTACTCTTTTCTTGTTTGTCATTAGAAAAACAAAAACAAAAACCTTCAATTTAGGCCATTTCATACTGCTTCCTTCTATAAGTCTCAAGTCTTTTTTGGAGTTGAGCTATGTTTTCCTTTAGGGAGATGTTTTCCTGCTGAAAAAAGGAAGCAACAGGCTGGTTTGAGTCTTGGAAGCCTCCCAGACCATCAGGAAATCCCGGGGCCCTGGAGATCAGTCTCTTTGAAAATTAATTCCCCTAAAATAAAAAGAAGGCCGCAAGGGACCTCTATGAGCCCCAAATCTCCAGGGCCGGTTCCCCGGAGCCAGTGATTTGTAGCCATTAACAGGATAAAGCCTCTTCCTTATGGAGCCCTTTGTCTGTCCTCTCAAATGTCAAATGGTTATGAGGGCAGGAAACCCAAGGTCAGCTTCCACTTGGAGCACGCCTAGGAACTGAGGTACTCTGGCTGGAGGGTGTTCCGTGTATATTTTCATTTACACTTGACCTGGTCTTCTACTCCCACGGATTTTCCTTATTCTCTTTTCCCTCTACTATCCCAAAGGGAGAGCGCTCAAGGTTTCAACAGCTTAGCACCTTAAAAAAATAATAAAAAATTTTTTTTAAAAAAGAGCAAACTCAGATGACCACAGACCCTTGGCATTGCTCCAGTTGCTACAGCTTGAGGTAATCATGGTCAGTAACAGGGCATGAGGGTTATTTGCAAAATATCAATCTGTCAACAGGCACAAAGTTTTAACTGCCTGTTAAATGGCAAAGGGACCCATGCAGAGACTGTGTGAAACAAGTTCCAAGTTCTAAAAGCAAAGCCTTACATATGCAAAGTTATGCTCTTTCAAATGAAAACAGTAATAAATAATCTGGCAATGTTTACCACCAAGATCTTGAAAACAATGGTATTATCTAGGTTTCTAGGTCCCTCCAATTTTTTTTTTGAAGGCCTAATCTGTGCAAAGACTGATGGGCAATGACAGTCCCTCTGTCTATCAGCCCTGAAACGTTGGCTTGATCAGTTCAGGGGGTTGAAATAGAGCATTTGACCCAATGGAGATACACGTTCAAGATGGCTACTTAGAATGGCAGAATTTCAGAGCTCATAGGGGATTTCAGAAAAGACCAAAGACCAGAGAGATGCAGTGACTTGTTCAAGTCAGTCACACTACTCCAAAGCCAGGACTAAAGCACAGATCTCTGTAGGTCCATTCCAGGGCTCTTGGCCTTGTAGTCACCTCTTTAGCTTAGCAGAGTCGTGCCAACCTAAGAGTCACAAGGAGGAAGACAGACACTTTGGCAGCAGGGGTGGGTGGTACAGATAACACTGGGAATATCATGTCTGGGGTTTGCTAGTAGGGGAAATTGCCTGTAGCTACTGCTCAAGTCACCAGGAAAGGTTGGAGAAAAACCAATATCAGAAGGGCCTGTCTGACCCTGAAACATGGAACAATGAGAAGAACAGAACAACTCTTCACTCTTATGGCAGCCAGTCTCCCCCAGTGAAGCACAACTCTCAGTATTTGCTCACTTGTGAAGCCCACTCACGTCACTCAAGTGCAATGGAAGTCATGCCAGCCTTTCACCTTCGAATGCTTACTCTTAGGATGCATCTTCTCAGAACCTGGCCACCCAAGCTTTGAAAAGCCCAAGTTGTCACATGGAGAGACCAGGTGTGGTTGCTTCAATGGGAGAACTCCAGCGGAGCCTTCAGCCAGCAGTCGGCATCAACTCCCAGTCACACGAGTGAGCTTGATGGTTGACCAGCCCCTTCAAGTCTCCAGATGACCACGGCCCTACCCGACATCTGACCATAACTGCAGGAGAAACCTCTGGTGAAAACTGTCCAATGCCCAGCCAACCCAAAAACCCATGAGAGATAATGACCGTGTTCTAAACCACTCAGATTTGAGTGGTTGGTCTCACAGCAATAGATACTTGAAGATACACAAAATGGAACAGACAAGGAAATCCTAAAGATCACTGGAAAGGCATCATTTTTAACTAAGGACTTCCATGAGGTTAAAAAAAAAAAAAATCACACAACCTGAAAGAGAGGTATGAATTTTTGTGGAGCAAATGCTGGCACACTGTGAGGTCTACATGAGCGAGTAACCAAAAGTATCAGACATCAAGGACACAGATGGGAAACAGAAACTGTTCAAATCTAACCTTAATGAACACCTAAGGGCATTCATTATGCACGTCACCCCAGCAATAAATACTCCAGAAATAAATCAAATGGAGGCCAATGCAGAAGAGCGAAGGAATGCAAAGTGTAATCAAGGGAAGAAAGAGGCCTATGCTCTGCATGGTACAAAACCTTCTGGAACGCTCCAGAGGAGGGTGAAGCCACGTGGGATGAACAGAATGTCATGCTTTGGTGACTGCAAGCGATTGCCCAAGTCGTGCAGTGGAATAACAAGCAAAGTTAAGAGGGAGAACAAGAAATGTTCCAAATGCGCATGGAGAGAAAGGTCAGGGCAGGAGACAAGAGGTCTGGGCGTGACAAGGAAGAGCCTTTATGAACAACAGCAGCAACATGGAGCTACAACAGCGAGCTAATGGAGCAATTATCACACAGTAATCAGGCTTCAGTGCTAAATGTTACCAGTCACGGCCCAGGGTGGGCCTTGGAGTAATTCAGCCAGTTACAAGGTCTTAACAGAGACCATCAAGATCTCTCCCTGGGTCCCAAAGTTCACAAAGGTCGCTGCTAGAGACCTGCTTAAAAAGAAGCTTTGCATTTTATTCCTTCCTTCAATGATCACAAAGACTAAGGAGCAAGTACCTGAATCAGACTCACTTGTTCCAGGAGGAGACATCTGATGGAAATCAGGACTGGCTGAAAATGGGGTTCTAATGACCTCGGGGAGCACAGACCTCGCTGTAGAGCAGAGACACTGCTTTGGAGACGATTTCAGTTCTGTGCGCCCCATCACTGTCATAATGCAGCCTGGTATTACCTCTTCATTTATGTCTCCTGCAAGACCTCGAACATAGCAAACTAAATCAGGTGGAGGTAATTAATCATATACTAATATCAAATATCCTTAAGAGAGCTTCTACTATATACCAGAAACTGGGCTGGAAATTTTGCATACATTAATTGCAAGAACCATGTGACATTATTTTTACTACTTTGGTTTTATAGGTGAAGAAACTCAGGTTTAGAGAAGTTAACTTAATAGCCCAAGATGACAGAGCCAGGAATAATGAGAATAATAACAATAGCAAAGATTGTACTGAGTCAGGCCCCATTCCAAATGCTGTAACATATATTAACTCATTTCACTCCCATAACAGCAATGTGAAGGAGACACTACTACTAACTAATTTTAGATACCAAGTACATGGTAGAACTGGGATTCAGGCCCACCGGGAGTCACTGTATGGACTCCCGAGCTAGATGTCCATGTCTGGCTGACTCTAAAAGCATGTATCCTTTTCTTTGTATTCCACGTCCCCCATGACTTCTTTGGTACGCTTCCAACATCTAGGAATCCAAAATTAAATCTTCATAACACGACAAAGTCTTAAAAATCATCCTGAACACCATCCAGGGACCTGCAATTGGCTACATAGATGATGGTGCAGGAACATGAATGGTACCCATTCAGACCCTAAACTATGTCCAATGGCCTTATTACTGGCCCTTGCTAAAGGGAAAAGGGATGCTCACTAGGGCCAATTGTTAGAATTTGGAGTTGCTGTTGGGATTTTTCCCTATGAAAGTCAGAACTGAGAACGGCTCATTGAACTATGGGTGAAGGAAACAAGGAACAGCTCGCTGACAGAGTCTATATCCTGATATGAGATATACCTACAAGATTAGAAAGGCAAGTGATATTATTTTATTGCAAAAGAAGAAACCACAGAGAAAGCGGAGAGAGGACCAAGCTGCAAATATAGGCACAAATGATCAGCTGCTAAAAGAACAGGGAGATTCAGGCTGAGGAAAAGGCAGGAGGGACGAGGACATAGGTGCAGTGTGAGATGTGCCTCTCCTGCCCACGGTGTCTTTTCTCCTTTTATCCGTGCATGCTGTCTGAAAGCTAGCAGCCTTCAAACTCTTACTAAGAATTCCTTTTTTCTTCAGTTAATTTTCAGGCAATAAGAGTCAAACAATTAGGGTTGTTGCTGAGGTTTTGTCTTTTCCAAAAACAAGAGAAATGACTTAGATCCTGAGTTATTGCAAGCAAACACCCTGATAGCTAAAATAAATTTCAAGGCCTAGAGAGCCCAGGAACCCTAAGTCTTATATAACCGACTTCACCATGGGGTCCCTACACCAACAGCCAGGTCCAGGGGAGGTAGGAGAGTTTACAATGAAAATCCTAAGCAAGTATCATTTAGCTCCTCCCTACGTGCATTTCTTCACAGGCAGAGCCCGTTTCGCATGCAGCTCTCACTTGCTATCTGCCAAGGAATGTGTTTTCAATACACACAACCCAGAAGACTCAGCACGAAAACAAACACAATTTCAGAGTTCTCCAAACACTAGTTCAGAGTCAGAACAAAGTCTTTGTAGAATCTATAAAGAGAGGAATGTCTCTGCGAATCAACCAGAAGGGATGAAAAACTGAAGAGGTATCACAGCTAAAGTAGGGTTTATAGTCACCCTGAGGGCAGAGGGCACAGCAAAAAGGCCCTTTTGTTCCTTCAGGAGAGCACAAGGAAAAAACACTGACTCACATACCCATATACATACGACTCGCGTGTGTGCACACGCACATACACACAAACACACCAATCTCAGACTGCGCCATCCCTCCTCAGCTGTACACTCTGAGGACCTTTAGGCTGAAGGCTGATCATACCCTCAGCGGATCAAAGTGAGCACGTGAGTGGGAATCCTATCCCCACCTACAAATGTTGCCAGAGTAGCTATCAAGGCCCCCTGTGGTGTGTGGGGTGAGACCCAGGATGCACAGGCCTTTGTATCAGTTATCCATGCAAGAAATTACCCCAAAATTTAGCTGCCTAAAACAAGCATTTATTATTTCTTCTGGTTTCTAACCACATGGTCACCCTGAAACAACTGGGTTGTTCTGGCTCAGGGTCTGTCGCCAAGGTTGCTGTCAAGATGTTTGCTGAGGCTGCAGTTGTCTGAAGGCTTGACTAGGACTAGAAGATCTGCTTCCAAGATGACTCACTCAATAGCTGTTGGCTGGAGACTCCGGTTCTTTGTCACATGGAGCTGCGCATGGGGCTGCTTGAGTGTCCTCAGAATATGGTAGCTGGCTTCCCCCAGAGTATGTGATCAAGAAAGAGCAAGGCAGAAGTTATAATGTCCTTTATGACCTAGCCTCACATTATTTCCACACATAATAATGTCACACATTATTTCCACAGTATCCTGTTGGTTCACCCATGTCAGCCCTAGTCAGTGTGGGAGGGAGCTTCACAAGGGTATGAATTCCAGGAGGCCAGTATCACTGAGTCCCTTCTTGGACACTGATTCCTACAGTTTTACAACTGTGCTTCTGCCTGGTTCCTAGTATCCCACCAGTTCTTGCTGGTTCCTTGGCCGGCATCCTAGTTCTTCTGCTTGGTAAACCTCAAACTGCCAACTGAACTGTGATCACTTGTGACTTCAAATACTTTTCTATTGTTTGAAACACTTACAGTAAGAATATATTTTATAATTTAAAATGTTTTCAAAATAAAATACTGCCAAATTGATCAAGTTTCCCAAATTTTTCTGGTCTTTCCACTGTTTGTCTATTGTTATTATGAAATTTAAGGCTATAATTTTCTGGATTTCTTACCAACTAAAAAAAAATTGTGGTATATATGCGATTATTCAGATTCTCTAGATTTCTCCATTTTAATTGAATTTAACTACTTGGTGACCACAATTGTAGTTATCCTTGCATGAATATATCTTAAGAACAGGGTTACAATTTCTGAGTTGCACCAACCTCTAATTATAAAGAGGTCATATTTCATTAAATACTTAAGAGTATTAGTTGGCTACACAGACTAGAAAATCCAATGAAAAGTGGCTTAAACAATAAGGAGACTTTATTCTCTTACAGCTCATGAAGCTCCACATCTGTTCTACAGCTGTGTGATTCAGTAGCTCTACAGTGCCACCAAGGGCTCATGTTCTTTCCATATTCTGCTCTGTCACCCTCAGCAGGTTGGCAACTCCCTCTTGTAGTTGCAAAAGAGGCTCTGTCAGCTTGTTGGTATCACATCTCCTCACAGCCACATCCAAAGCAGGAAAAGAACCTCCTTCTCTTCTGCTTCTCCTTTTGAAGAACAAGGAAACCTTTCCTCACAAGTCATCCAGAAAACTTCCCTTTGCTTCTCATTGGCCAGAATAATATCCATGTTTTTAATCAGCAAAAGGGATGGAATTACCATAATGGACTTATGCATCCCTAATCCTTGGCCTTGGGGGTGGGGGTTTGGGGGGGACATCCTCCCCTGAAGATGGTCACTCAATACCTGAACTAATCATGGTGCTGTTAACAAGGAAAAGGAGAGCATTAGCTATTGGATAGGCCATCGATAGTGTTGAGTCAATGGTTTGAGCCTTCATCAGTATACTGCCAGACATCATTCTCCTTTTCCCAACCCCCACTGGCACTCAGGTATTTCTGAGAGGTCCCACAGGATGCTGTCTCATGAATGCCCAGGAAGAAGCGATGGCAAAATCACCTCCGCAAAAGAAGTGCTCTTGGGCCTTCCTGCTCTCCCCAGGATTCACACCTAACCTCCACAACGAAGTGAAATTGCAGAGGAAGTTTCCTCTTCTCCTCAGTCGAAGGTGTGCTTCTTGAGTCTCCTCTTCCTAGCCCGGAGTTGTCCTTTTCCCAGGATGACAAACAGTGAGAAAATTCACTCTCTTTAAGGAAATCCCACTGTCAGCCACCCACATGGCATTGAGTGAAGTATGGTCCTGTGGTTCTCATTACAATCACATCAGAAAATAATAGGTTGGGACCTCCCTGGTGGTCCAGTGGTTAAGAATCTACCTTCCAATGCAGGGGACATGGGTTCAATCCCTGGTCGGGGAACTAAGATCCCACATGCCGCAGGGCAACTAAGCCCGCATGCCACAACCACTGAGCCCACGTGTTCTGGAACCCGCACGCCACAACTAGAGAGAAGCCTGCACACCACAACTAAAGAGAAGCCCCGCATGCTGCAACTAAGAGCCCGCGCGCCACAACTAAGACCCGATGCAGCCAAAAATAAATAAATAAATACTTTTTAAAAGAAAGAAGGAAAATAATAGCATTAATACTAGTAAAGTCAGGGTTATTCAGCCTGGAATAACATCAGGTGCAGGACATCAACAGTACAGTGGGTATGCCTTAGGCCCTTAGGCCAAGGCCAAGCTCAGGTAATTTTCAAAGTCTATTCACAAGTATGACATCAAGCTCAGGGCTGCATATCTTTCCTGTCATTTTGTGATCTCTGGTTCCAATATCTGTAAGCAACTGTTTAAGTCAGAACACACACATAAGAATAAGCAATAACAGAATGCAGGGGGTGGCAAACTTTTTTCAGTAAAGGGCTAGATAGTCAATGTTTAGGCTTTGAGGGCCATAGAGTCTCTTTCACAACTACTTGCTGTTGTAGCAGAAAGGTAATATGTAAAAGAAAGAGCATGACTGTGTTCCAATAAAACTTTATTTACAAATCAGGCAGAGGGCCAAATTTGTACCACAGCCCATGGTTTGCCAACCCATGATATAAGGCATAGGACAGCTTAAATCCAAATAGAGAACAGTTTTCCCACAAAGTAATAAAGATGTCTAGAAATCTTTACTTTGATAAAATATACACATAATTTACATTAATAGTATTTAAACATTTACTGTCAGAAAAATCTTGAGTTCACAGTTTTCCCCTCCAAACAATGGATAGGTACTCAAGACATTTTTACAGAACAAAAGTCCCAAAGCTAAGTTTAAGCTTTCATCTCTTAGGAGACAGACACTGTTTTAAGATTTCTTAAAATTTATTAAAGTATAATTGATTTACAATGTTGTGTTAATTGTTTCATATATATATATTCTTTTTCATATCCTTTTCCATTATGGTTTATCACAGGATATAGAATATAGTTCCCTGTGCTATACAGTAGGACCTTGTTGTTTACCGTTTTAAGTTTTAAGTGACAGTCTTTCTAGCTTCTGATAATAAATCAAGTTTAGAAAAAAGTTAGGTTTCAAGTTTCAGCCAAGACACCTATTGCATCAGTGCAGCTCACTACTGCAGAGGGTGAAGTTCACTCCAGAGTCATCGGGAGGCTAAAAGTCCTAGCACCAACCTCCACCGAACGTTTGATGCCATCACGTATGTCATAAAATGGAGAAGCCGTGACAATGCCCAAGAATGTTATAGAAAGAGATAAAGCTGCATCGCTGCCAATCTGTAGATATTTGCTGCCCAGAATCACCTTCTCTCACTTCATATCCCATAAACACATATTTTATCAGAGAATTGAGTTCCAAACTGAACAGATTTCTAAACTGCTTATTTTACTACACACTTTTACTCGAAAGGCACAGATGCTCTTCTGACTACGTCCCTGGAGAAAATAGTAACTCATCCTCTGCCTCCAATGCTGCTCTAGCAGGAGGATTAAGTCCAGGAAATTTTAATCGCCTTTAAAATAATGCCCATTGATTGTACATAGTAAGCACTTACTGTCCTGATCCACTCTTGTGTGTACTTACTGAAATTTATTTACTCTCTCCCATCATCAATCACGGAATCCCTGCTCAGAAAGGCACTGGAACAGTGTCGGCAAGCTTGCTGTTCCAAAGCTTGGACAAGCCCTGACTTCACATGCAGGGCCAGGACTTCTGCAGGTGTGTTCTCCTAGGTGGGGAGTGGGTGTCAAACACCCCAAAATGTGTAGAGAAGACACAAACTAGCAAACAGTAGGAACTAACTAAAGCTCAATGCCAGGAAGATCCGTTAGTGGGTAGATGGGTTTTTTATATTTAGATCACTGAACTATGTAAAAGGAAAAAACTATTAAATTTAATAACTGCCTCATACGTTATAAGAAGAAGGCAAGTCACGGCTTTCAGCCTCAATCAACTTCCTCATATAGACCTTCTGAAAAGTGTGGTGACCTGTCAAGCAGCTACAGGGGAGATAAGGTAGACTGTAACAAAAAGAGACCTGGGGTATTTAAACCAAAATATCTGTGTGTGAATCTAGCCTTCTGTAGCTTTCAAGAACACTGGCATCAGATTCTTTCCTATTTGCCACTCTCATATAACTCTGTTTTCCTTGCAACTTTTTCATTACAGACATCCAAATCAGTTTCTTCACAACTCCATGGTACAGGGTCAGGGGTTGGGCAGTGTGATTTCTCACATTTCTCCCTTCCATTTCCTATTCCCAATGAGCTCGCTATGGTGGAGGAACCCACTGCTTGGATGGCATGGCAACCCATGATAGAAACACACCTTCATGCTCTTCTCTTCCTGAACACTTCTGATTTAAGCACACTCAACAACAGCCCAAGCAAAGACTTGAGCCTACCAGACTCCCTCTGACCATGATCCTGGGGCAGTGTTCTCAAATTTCAGGGTCATCAAAATCACCTTGAAAGCTTGTTAAAACTCAGATTCCTGGGTCCCACTCCCAGGGTTTCTGGTCTGAAATTTTGCTTTTTTTTTTTTTTTTTGCGATACGTGGGCCTCTCACTGTTGTGGCCTCTCCCGTTGCGGAGCACAGGCTCCGGATGCGCAGGCTCAGCGGCCATGGCTCCTGGGCCCAGCCGCTCCACGGCATGTGGGATCCTCCCGGACCGGGGCACAAACCCGTGTCCCCTGCATCGGCAGGCGGACTCTCAACCGCTGCGCCACCAGGGAAGCCCTGAAATTTTGCATTTTTAACCAGTTCCCAGGTGATACTGATACTGCTGGTCCAGGGACATCACTTGGAGAACCACTGCACTGGGGCATTAGACCAGGATGTGGACTGACAGAATCACCTGGGATAATAATAAAATAATAAATAATTCTGTGAAGACCACCGGGTACATCTGCCTTCACCTCCGGCAGAAGCAAAATTCACTGGCTACCAGATCCAGGGTTTGGAAGCAACGGCAAGTTGAGTCAGGGAAGGCCGGGCCTGGGAATACAAGTAGATCCTGAAACTCAAACGCAGACTGCGGGAGACGGCGAGCCTTGTAATCACAGCCCATGGCTGGAAACAGATGACCTGTTTGAATGCCTGCCCCACTCTCATACTGTGACCATGGACAAATCCCTTCCTGTCATTAAAATAGTTTCTTCCTCTATAAAATGGTGTTGGTAATCATAGCTACAACCTCAGGGAGCTGAGGTAATCAATGTAAACCATGCAAAGTGCAGTGTTGGGAGGATTCCAAATAAGTTGATTGTAAATGCTCAATAAATTCCTAGCATGAGAATAAGGCCAAGATTTGGGCCTTATTGGACTAAGGGGTCTAACAGGCAAAAATCTGGGTACAAAGCCTAGTCTGAGGCTGGATGATCAGTCTACATGGGGAAAAGGAAGGTAAGATACAAATAATACATTGGCCAGAGATGAAAGTAAGGTCTATGACAAAGATCTTCTGCCCAGCCGGGAACAAGGTATCTTCAGGTGCTGTGGACATACCATGTGGTTGGCCTTTAGGTGATCGGGCATCAGAATATTCATGGTAGGCTGGGGCTCAGGGCAAAGCACCCAATTATAGGAAAATTGAGATACAAGACAGGATCCAGTTGTGTTGCCAACATCAAAGGGTGACCAGATATTATGCCAAGTTAGGATTGGGCCCAGATTATGGAGCAGGGCTATGCATACAGATAAAGGTGAAGGAATCCAGCTGTAACGGTCAAAGAAACGAAGCACAGAGGGCAGAGATCAGAGTATCTACAGGCCTCCACCCCACTTTGGCTCCAAACAACAATCAATATGAAATAGTCCACGAGGCCTGAATCTCCTTCCCTTAGGAACAGAGTAGAGGTCCACCCTCTGGTACCACTCTTCCTGTCTCTGACCACCCAGCCTTTGGATTCCACCTGCCCAGATCTCTAGCACTAACCCAGGTGATCCCTCTGGACCTGACCCTTCCCCTGCCTAGACCTGAATTCTACTCCTTCTTGGCTAGAATGACAGTCCTTTCCCCTGTGACCTGTCCTGTCACGCCGCTGCCCACAATGAAAAGACCAAACTATGCTGAAGCTTGTGCCCTGCACACCTTGCTGTGACAGGCAGAAAAGTGAGAATTAGTCCAACTCCACAAGCCTTTTTTTAAAAATAAGCAATGCTCTAATAATACTCATAAAAATGATTTTCCTACCCTCACAGTTTCATGTTGTCCAAATAAGCACGACTTCGCTGTTTGCCAATTCCAATTACTTAGTAATGGCTGCCTGGGGTGTATGCATATTTCTTAATTATTAATTAATTTTCTTTTTATCGTTTTTTTTAATTTCCGAATCAGATAAACATGCATGTTTAAAGTTAATAGTCAAATAATTCTACAAGGTTTACTACAAAAAGATGGTGGTTTCTTATCTCCCTTAGCCCCATTTCCCCCTTTCATGAGGTAATTACTTTCCCATCTTTCCACCAATTAAATGAAATTGGTCTCTGGGTCTCTAAATAACAGTTTTGTATTCTGCTACTTGATTGTTTTTTCCCCCGGTCTTACACATGATTTGTTAACCTTCTGCTATAAATTTTAAAGTTTTTATTCTTTTTCTTTTATCCATCCCACTGTGCTCATGTACCTTTCCCATCTTTTCATCTTCCCATCATAATTATAATTCCATGATTTTAGACAGACCAGTATTTGGAATTTATAATATTATCACTGGGACTTCCCCAGTGGTCCAGTGGTAAAGAATCCACCTTCCCATGCAGGGGATGCGGGTTCAATCCCTGGTCGGGGAACTAAGATCCCACTTGCCGAGGGGCAGCTAAGTCCGCGTGCCACAACTACTGAGCCCACACACCTCAACTAGAGAGCCCGCGTGATGCAAAACTACAGAGCCCATGCACTCTGGAGCCTGTGCACCACAACTAGAGAAGAGAAAAACCTGCACGGCACAACTAGACAGAAGCCCATGCACCGCAACAAAAGATCCCGCATGCCGCAATGAAGATCCCACGTGCCACAACTAAGACCTGACACAGCCAATAAATAAATAAATAAATATAATATAATATCACTATATGAATGCTATTCACAGATGAGCCATGTAATAACTATAATTACTTTTCCTTTTCTGCATGACTTTTCATTTTCCCTGGAATTAATAACTGCCTTGTCTTCATTTACCATTTTCTATGCATTTATCACTAATTTAAAGCCTATCTTTGACAGTTGTCTAACTCTTTTCTCAAGACTTTCAACACATGGGATATTCTATTGATCTCATCTTCCTGAAGAAGAGTGTTCTAGAGCTTTCCGATCTGCTCCAATACCTCTATGCCTGGTACACTCACGGTCTTCCTGGTGTCTCCCTTCACTGTCCTTCTGGGAATTCCTTTTTCTCCCAGTTTCCTGCGTCTCGTATCTATCCCTTTCTTGGTTTACACCTTTACTTTCATGGAACACAAGGTATGTGGGAAGGAAATGGTTTTGAGAATTTGTATGTCTGAAGATGGGTTTATTCTCCCCTCATATCAAACTGCTACTTTGAATGGGTATCAAATTCAAGATCGGCAATCACTTCCCTTAGAATTTGAAGGCATATTTTCTGTTGTCTCCTACATTCTAATTCAGCTTTGGAGAAGTCCCAAGCCATTCTGATCCTGATCCTTTACTTTTTCTCTTTCTAAAAACTTTTAGGATCTTCTTTGTCCTCAAGATTCTGAAATCTTATGAGGAACTCTTGGTGTGAGTCAATTTTCATCCATTTTGAAGGTTTTTAATGAACTTTTCAGTCTGGAAACTTAGGACTTTCTCTAGAAAATTGTCTCGAATTGTTTGGTTGGTGACTTTCTTCTCTGTTTTCTTCTTCAGCAACTTTTATTATTTGGATGTTAGACCTCTTGAACTGGTTGTGAAGTTTATTTTTATTTACCTCTCATCCTATTCTCCATCTCCTTTTACGTTTGCTTTATTTCAGGGATAGTCACTCAACCTTATCTTCCATCTTTCTATTGCGTTTTTCATTTCTGTTATTATATTTTTAAATTCTAAGAGTATATTTTTTATCCATTTAATTTTTCTTTTTCAATGTTCATCTCCTGGTTTAGTCTCTGCTTCTTTCAGGTTGCTTTGTCTCTGTTCTCTCTCTCTCTCTCTCTCATTAGAGGCTCTCCTCTGATGTTTTATCGTCTTCGGTTACCTGCTCATATTTGAATAGGGACTGAAAACCTGACTGTAATACAGGCACACTCCCAAATATCACAGCATGTTTAACCTAAAGAATGATCAAGATTGTTTCTTTATCTTATTAATTGCTTACAACATAGCCATCAAGAAGGATTCTGTGAGTGTCACGTTGAAAAGTGGACTGGTTACTATTAAAGGTGGGAAAGAAGAAATAAATGGGCAAAGTCCACAGCACGCTAGATATAGAAGAAATCATCAGATCTCTCTTCCAAGTTTCTGAAAATACTGAATGTCTTTCCACTGAAATGCTTAAAGAATGAAGCAGATAAACTGCTTTTCCAAATGACTTAAGGACAAGTCCCTCTAACCTGGCATGTGAGTCAGACGTTCTTCACAAAATTGACTTGCTGTACTATGGAGAGATGACAACAACTGCCCCCAACCACATGCCTTTCTTGGAGGACTTGTTCACATCCTTGGGAAGGACATTCCTGTGTACCCCCTGTCCTCCACCACAGCTGAATGGGCCATAAGTGGACCTAACTCAAACTAGGCCACTCGGATTTTCTCTCCCAGGAAAGTGGAAATAGGACACTGAGAAACACAGTTAAAACAGTGGGGATTCCTTGAACTGAAAGGTTAAATACGGTCAAAGGCAGAGTTTGTGCCATGACCAAACTAAGTCAGAAAATGCATGAGACAGAGAATGCCAATACGCAGAAAGCAGCAGAAGAGAGCAGACGTAAAAGAGCAGAGATAAGAGAAGACAGGATGCCACCGGCGACTGAAGAAATCGTTTCAGGTACTGACTTTCCAGATGACTTGGTGTATGGCCTTTACCTGCCCTGTGTCCTTTCAGTAAATTCACTTTGTACTCAAGCTAGTATGTGTGAGCTTCTGTTTTCTGTCATCAAATGAGGAGCTATTCACCAAGTATAATAGTCAGGATCCAACAGGATAAAGATGCCATACTCAAACATGGTTAACAGAGGAAAGTCTAATAAAAAGAGATAATTGTCAAAGAGGGGCAGAGTATAAGGAAACCAACCTTGGGTGTGGCCACAGCAAAGCCATGGTAAATAAATGGTGTCTATTGCTATAGTCACCCATCGTTTTTTTTTTTTTTCTTTTCTTTTTTAAAATTTATTTATTTTATTTATTTATTTTTGGCTGTGTTGGGTCTTTGTTGCTGTGCACGGGCTTTCTCTAGCTGTGGCGAGTGGGGCTACTCTTCATTGCACTGCGCGGGCTTCTCATTGCAGTGGCTTCTCTTGTTGCAGAGCACAGGCTCTAGGTGCATGGGCTTTAGTAGTTGTGGCTCACGGGCTCTAGAGTGCAGGCTCAGTGGTTGTGACGCACGGGCTTAGTTGCTCCATGGCATGTGGGATCTTCCAGGACCAGGGCTCAAACCCGTGTACCCTGCATTGGCAGGCAGATTCTTAACCGCTGCGCCACCAGGGAAGCCCCCATGTTTTCTTAAAGACACCTAAATACATCTCAATTTTAATAAGATCCTCTATACACACATTTATTTGCTACTAAAAATTGAAATAGCATATCGAAAAATTTTATTACAATTCAAATTTTTGAAAACCAGAAAATCTAGTTAATGCACTCTGCTCTAATTAGGCTCTAGCCAAACCACCAATGTTTTCTTTACACTCCTTCTGCACAAGTTACTTTGCTTCCAATTCTTGATGTTGGGTTTCATCTCACTGACTTCAGGCTTCGAAAACACACAGGTAATATTTGATTCTTATTAGTACTTCTTTCGTTCAAAGAAGCTGAAAAGGCAAGAGGAGGGAGCATATATCTTAGCCTGGAGAGAGTAAGAACTTCCTGGCAAGACCTGCAATCATAGGTAGATGGACACAGGCAACACACAGCAACCTAGCAGGAAGGGAACTGAGAGAATAAATATTCTGACACTACTCCCCTCCTGCCCTCCAGTGCACTGTGGAGGCCCTTACTGTCAAACCTACCAGAAGACAGAGGGCAAGGGAGCCACTGACACAGTCAATAGGTGGAGAAGGATGGAGAGTAGACCTGGGGAGGCAAATGGAAAACATCTAGTGTGCAAAGTAACTTCTGTCCACATCTTCAGGGCAAAGCTTGCCCTCTTCTCCTGACCCCTGGGAAAACTCTTTTTAGCCCATCTGCTAACTGGGAGTGGAAGGAGCAAAGCAGGAATTCAAACTTGTCCTGAATTCAGCTTCCTCACAGATGAGTGTATTTAATTACAAAATAGCACCAACCTTTCATTCACAGATAAGACATGTTAGTCACAAATTTCCTTCAGAATTTAGAAATAGGAGTTCTAAGGTGTCCACTTTTGAGCACATAAGGATACAAATGTATGGAAAGCCCATTTCACTTTCCTGCAGAATTTCCAAGGCGAGAGTCTATGCCTTGGGCTTCCCTGGTGGCGCAATGGTTGAGAGTCCGCCTGCCGATGCAGGGGACGCGGGTTCGTGCCCCGGTCCGGGAGGATCCCACATGCCGCGGAGCGGCTGGGCCCGTGAGCCATGGCCGCTGAGCCTGCGCATCCGGAGCCTGTGCTCCACAATGGGAGAGGCCATAGCAGTGAGAGGCCCGCGTACCGCAATAAAAAAAAAAAAGAGTCTATGCCTTCTCCTTCCCTTCTAGCTCCCCCAGAGCTCCTTAGGCAGTAATTCTCAATCTATGGGGATGAAGCATAAAATAATCAGTAAACGAGAAACCGCACGCACGTATGTACACATCCTCCTTGGAGGACAGAGGCTTCATAAATTAGAGAAAGAAAAGAAAAGCTCAGAAAAGTAAAATTCCTACTTTAAAAAATTATATTTCCTTCAAATTTACCAACATTCCTAATAAGAATACGTCTGAGTAAGCTTCAGTTTTGTTAGAAAGCTGGCACGAGACAGTCAGAAGTTCCAGAACCACCTCTGTGGCTCCGGAATGTCTTCATCTCCCCAGCAGGGCCTGGCGGAGCCCGCTCAGGGCAGGCATTAGAGATGCCAATGAGGCTTGATTGCATGTCACCACCGCTGTCTGGTTTTTGATAAGCAGATAAGATTGGTGAGGGGCCTTTCATCTCTAGGTCGTGGTTAGAAGCCCTGCGTCACTGAGTGACAGTTAAAAGCTGCTCCTACTGGAGACGGTGGGAAATGAGTGGGTGTGCTCAGCCCACCTCTTCCTAGATGAAAGCTCCCTCACAAAACTACCTCAGTACATCTGGCACAAATGAACCAGTAGAGCTTCCCTTGGGGAGGGGAGGGGAGGCTGGGAAGAGGCTCTGAACTCAGACTCTGGGAGTGAGGGGGACCCAATTATGACAAAACAGCAAACAGCCTGGAAAGGCTGCTTGTAAATTGCTAGCTCTAATCACAAGATCTCAAAGAGTAAGAAAGGCCCCCTTCACATTATGCTGGGGAGCTGGGACCACATGAATATTAACATCCTCCCTTCATGAGTGAGAACCTTTCCAGAGGTGTGATATTCCTACACAAGGTGACTAAAGTAGGCGCCAGATCGCCCAATACTCAAAGATTTTCAATGATCTCTATTTTCTACGCATGGGTACTAGCATGAATGGGCAGAAAGCAGTATTAGGTTATAATTCTTGGCGGATTTAGTCCTAATGCCTTCCTAATGTTGGCGCTAAATCATTCCTCAGATCACCACTATTGCAGGCCCAGAGAGACTGGGAATATGGCTTAGGGTAGGAGGCAGGTGAAGGACAGAGCATGGCTAATGTCAACTTGTCTGTCTGACAAGGACAAACCACTAGGCCCCCAAGGAGATAGGTCCAAACAAAAACAATGTTTGCCCATAGTTACAGATCAGCAAGGCCCAATGGGCTAAAGTACACAAAAATCTGTGCCCTCCCATGGGTGTGTCCTATGGAAAATGGGGGAAGGATCAAACTGAGGGGATTCAAGGATCTACACAGTAGACTATAGCAGCAGACACATTTATTTACCCTGGCTTTTGTTAAAGTAAATAAAAGCAGACTACCCTGGCAAACCTTTTACAGAATCCAGAAAGTACACTGTATAGGCTCAGTGGCATACTCTCTCTATTGAGGAGAACAGAGGAAAAGGACAGTTGGGGAGAAGAGTGCCAATCAGGTCTTAGCAAAGTTTCAGTCTGTGAAATGAGACTGTATCATCCATTGTGTCCTACATTTGGGACTAAAGATGCTCCCAGATCTGGCAGAAAAACACCTGTTAGCATTTTCTGTGAAACGACCTTTTGTTGAGTAGATTGCAAAAGAGTGTTTATATTATGTTTTCATTTTATGTAAAATCATAAATACAAATATAGACATACGTATATATATATACACATATATACATAGAGAAGTGACTGGAAGAATGTTGTAAAAGTATGCAGAATAATTATTCCTGGATTGTAGACATTCAGGGGACTTCATAATTTTTAAAATTGTTTGATTTTCTACAATGAAAATGTATTACCTTCATAAACAGAAAAAAACTATTAAAATAAATTTCCTTAAACTAATCAGAAACCAGCATATTCATAAATTTTATTATAAAAGGCAAGAGAAAGAACGAACATTTATTAAGTGCTTCCCTTGCACTCAGGACTATGTTTGGCACAGACCCTGTGAACTGTTATTTTTATTTTACATATAAGAGTTGACGTCTCATTAGAAACCATGTAAGTAAGGAGTGTGTTGAGAGAACAAAACCATCAACCTTTAATTCTATATCCATTCAAATTATCCAACAAAAGTGAAGGAAAAGTAGAAACTTTCTCAGACAAAAAAAAAAAAAAAAAAACTTGACAGAATCCATTGCCAGCCATTCTAGCCAGCAAGAAATGTTAAAAATTCTTCAGGCAGAAGGGAACTATTGTAGGTCAGAAACTTGGAGGTACATAAAGAAAGGAAAAGAGAAAGAAAATTAAAAAAAAAAAAGAAAGAAAGGAAAAGAATCAGACAAGAAATAAATGAAGATAAAATCTTTTATTTTCTTATTTAAAAAAAGAAATAAAAGCTCAGAGAGTTTGATTAATTTGACCAAGACTTCTGTAAGTGTTATCAATCTTTCAGCAAAGCAGAGAATCCTAGGGCTGGATACTTTCCCCTTCTGCTTGGGAAAGAATCCCAGGGGAAGAGGAAGTTTTGGGTAGAAAGCACCAGCCTGGGAAGTGGCTCTCAAAGTACTCCCTGAGAGTCCCTTGGGCTAATGGCAGAGCTGAACTTTGTGGGTCCAACAATACAAAGAATGTTGCCTGCCTCACAGAGATGTGGCCAAAACAAATGAGAACAAGATGCTTCATGATCTTTGAGTAGCAGGTGTAGCTATGAAGAGTCATGTGTCACCCATGACACACGTTCTGGGGAAGGGAGCAGACCATTTTCTGAGGGCTGGTTGACCCTACATCAAAGCACAAAGCTAGTAATCAGGAAACCCTGGTTCCAGCCACCATGATAATCATTCAAAATAGCTGAGCTTCTCTGAGCCACCCTTTCCTCAGCTGTAAGCAACAGGGTTTACCTAGAAAATCTCTAAAGTCCTTTCTAGTTCTAGGAATCTACAATCCATGATCTAATTCCAACCATTGCTTCTGGATTCATTAAACAATTGCCCTAGCATGTTCAACTGGTCTACCAGACATTGCTTCAGGGCCTAAAACTATGTGTGCTAACGCAGAGATGTAAGACATCTTTTGTAATCTGTGTAGGACTTTGCTACCTACTTAGCTTTACTTCATAGCCCACAATTATCTTTGAAAACCAAACAAGTCTATTTACTCTCTACCATCTGTGTTCCAAATGGGGCCAAACCCTTCTTCCCCCTTCTTTATGGAAAATCCCAAAATCTCAGGTGGCAGTCAGTATAACTCAGATTTGGCACTTTGAGCTTGGAATCTTTCCCACTGGGTCCCAAATGCCTTATTTCCAAAAAGCTGCTTTTGTAAGGCAGGCAAGAAAGGCTGAGTTAATGGTTAGAATTTATAAATGGTTTTTGCAAATTAAACAGAATTCTATAACTAAAAAGCAACCACTAGAGTGGATCTGTTCTCCTATATTATTTCCTCACAAGCAAAAATTCAAAATGCCAATTAAAGCCCCCTGGTGCAGAAGGTAGACACTTTCTTATCAAAACGGGCCATAAGAGTGAATCAAACCACCCAGGAAATCATATATCCACCCTTTAAAAATATTAACCGGGAAAATCTCAGAGACAATGATACCATGAACAATTATAAACATGGGCTGCAGATGGCTGAATCACAATAGTCAACTCAATTGCTATTTGAAAAGAATTAAGCCAGGAATGAATTTAAATATGTGATTCAGAGGCCAGCTTCTAATGTCTTATCTGGTGCAATCCATATCCTGCTTTCCAGGGTAGGTGGAAAGGCACCAAGTCCTTCAGATAGGGGGCTGCCTTCTCTGATTTGGAAATTCTTCATAAACAGCATCAAGCCACTATCCAGCCTCCTTAGCTTACCCTTTTGTTCACTGTGGAGGCACCATGAGCTAGAGGTGCACTAACATCTTCTCTTCACATCCTTTGCAGGACAACTTTGGCCCAGGGGATCTGTCAGAAAGCTCCCTCTTCATGGTCTCCGAACCGTCATTTGCAGGATTCATTCCAGGGAATCAATTTCTGAAGACTATTTCATAGACTTTAATAGGTTCTCGATTTAAAAAGCAACTTTTGTAACCCTCTATTCAACTATATTTCATGCATGTCTATTGAGTCATTCACTTGACAAGCCATGTGTTATCGGCTTGCTCTTTAAAATATTATGTTTGGGCTTCCCTGGTGGCACAGTGGTTGGGAGTCCACCTGCCAATGCAGGGGACACGGGTTTGAGCCCTGGCCCGGGAAGATCCCACATGCCATGGAGCAACTAAGCCCACGTGCCACAACTACTGAAGCCTGCGTGCCTAGAGCCCATGCTCCACAGCAGAAGCCACCGCAATGAGAAGCCCGTGCACTGCAACGAAGACCCAACGCAGCCAAAAATAAATTTAAAAAATAAAATAAAATAAATTTATAAAAAAGTATATATTATGTTTTAATTTAGTCAAGGATGTGTGTGTGTATGTGTTTAGAGATAATTTTTTTTTCATTTCTAGAGAAGTGTTATATCTAAGGGTACATCTGAATCCAAGTTAGTAAAAGACTATTTACCTTCCCTGCCTTGGCATGTTCTACCCTTTAAAGAGGCTAATGAGTGACTCATATTTTTGGCTGGCTGACTTCTTGAATATCAGATCTTCTCTGAGTGAGCAACTCATCTTTTACACAGATACTGGATGCCTGCCCACCCATCCCAGCTTAAACGCTGTTTGCCCTGCTTCCTCTGATAGGAGAAAATATTCAAATTCTATCTTCCCACTCACTTCTTGAGCTAAGAGAATGGCGGGGGGGGGCTGGAAGAATTTGACGGCACCAGCTCTGAGATTCACCCTTATTGTCTCTACTTTTGAACATGCCACACGAAGCATCCGATGACCCTAATTCCATCTACAATTTTCTTCTTGCATCCGTGGATGCTTTCAAACCTGACTCTAAACACCAGTGTAATGTGAGGAACTGAACATAACCAGGTAAATGGGAAGGAAAGTAGTTAGATAACTATTTATAGTTCCATATATTTAGCATATATTGTTTCTTACTTCTTCACTTTTGCCAATAATTCTCATCTTCCCCTTCACCCAGCTAATCCCCCATTCTCTCATCCTTAAGGTGTCATCTGTTCCAAGAAGCTTCCCCTGGCCCCGAAAGCACCAGCCTTGGTTATCTATCACTCCCCTCTGGCTGCTTACAACTCTACCGTTGCATTGAACTTCACTACATTATAATTATCTGTCTATAGGTCTATTTCCCCAATGAAAACAGGATCTAAGTGTTTTTCATTTTTTATTGCCTAAACTTGATCCAGTCTGGCACATAAAAAGCATCCAGTCAGAGTGAGAATGAATGGGCATTAATGCTGTTCAGCTGCTCTCTGAGTCATTTAAGGAAATAAGTACTTTAGACTCAAAGGCAAAAAAATGTATGCAAATAGTAAAAAAAAAAAAAAAAAAATCTGAAACGCCCTTTTTTTTTTTTTTTTTTTTTGTGGTACACGGGCCTCTCACTGCTGTGGCCTCTCCCGTTGCGGAGCACAGGCTCCGGACGCGCAGGCTCAGCGGCCATGGCTCACAGGCTCAGCCGCTCCGCGGCATGTGGGATCCTCCCAGACCGGGGCACGAACCCGTGTCCCCTGCATTGGCAGGCGGACTCTCAACCACTGCGCCACCAGGGAAGCCCTGAAACGCCCTTTTTTTAAAAGCAATATACGTGGCTGCCTGTTCTTCCATGCACCGGTGCACATATCTCACTCTGCCTGGTATTAAGATTGGATATTTATGTAACCCACCACTCTGCCAGCCCCACCACCTTGGCTACTACCACAGATATCTCCATCAGGACACCACCAGCTCCACAACCTCCTGCACTACTCCTTCCACCACCTCCATCACCTCCAATACATGGCCCACTTCCACCTCCATCTACACCAATGTCTTCACCTCCTTCTCTATCTCTACTTACTCGACCACATCCTTCACCTTCTCGGCCACCATCTCCACCGCCTCTACTACCTCCATCACCTTCACCAACTCTTCTACCACCACTTGCACCTTCACTCCTTTCATTACCATCTCTATAGCCTCTACCACCTCAACCCTAACCTTCACCACCTCTGTTATAACCATCACCTCTACCACCATCTCTTCCACACACCCCCATCTCCAACTCTATCCCTTGTTCTACCTCCATAACCTCCTGTACCACTTCCTCCATCATCTCCACTACATCCTTCTTCTCCACCTCCATCTCCACCACCATCTCCTCCACCTGCACATTCGTCACCCCCACCACCACAGGCGCCATCACCACTAGCACTTCTCCTCTTCATGGCTCATCTTCCTCACATGTATCTGGGGAATATAAAGGAGACTGATTTCATAATTCTTTCTCCTTCTTCACCCTCTCTTGCTTTCTTTCCTGTTCCTGCTACTTTTCTTCTCTTTTAACACCCCTGGACCTGAAAAACATCTTTATACCTATTATAAACCTACCAGAGATTCTGTGCTCAAGACATATTAGAAAATGAAATTGCTTTGCAAATCTTCACTGGAAGCTGTGGAAACTTAAGCCAAGATCAGAGAAGGTAGAGAATAATAAAAGTGTATCCTTCCCGTCCTCCGGCAGCGAGGACCTCTCCTTCCACTGTTCTCATATCTGTTTCTACTGTTTTTCTCAAACCATCACTAGAAAGGGTCCCATCTGGTGGTCATAGAGCAGAAATGTAGGGTGGTTCTTTCCTTTCTTCCAGGGATTGGAACCAATATATTCTATGCAAGGAGGTACAGCACAAGCTATTTCACTCACTGAAAACTGCTTTAGCCAAGGCAAAAACAGCCTAGGAACAAAGTATAGCATAAACAGAGCATGCTGCCTGCTCCAAAGATAAAACTGGAGTCTGGACAGCAAATTTTAAAGGTTCACCCATTCCCAAGTGATTGAACCCTTTCTGTCATAGATGCATGTATATCACAGCAGAAGAAAATATTTAGCCTTATGTTGCCCGTGTTCGGGATGACTGAGAACAACATAGTAAGAATTCAAGGCATAATGAGATATAAACATACAAAGGGAATTTACCATAAAAATTCAGTTCAGCAGGTCTCTGTCTTCTTTAGGAGACTGATGGGAAGGCATGGGGATTTTCAGGTGTTAAAGTGGTCACCAGAGGGAGGTAAGTTTGAAGGATGAGCAAACCCTAGATCTATGTAACTCCCTGGAACAGACTATACACAGATAAAACAAGAACTTCCAGAAAAGTCACTGGAACAGCTAGTTCCAAAGCCACCAACTTGGTTCCTCCTTGGTATTTCAATTCTGAATCCTAGCTTTTAAGAAAAAAGATGAAGAAATAAAGACATGTATTTTTTCCCAAGCACATTCAAAAGCTTAAGGCTCCAGATGTCCACACACAAACATAAGAACAAACTTAAGAATATTGAGTTATATACAGCCCTATGTTTGACCCTCTCACAAGGTAGAACAAAGAATGAATATAGAAAAGAGGAACTTTCCAATGTTGTAATGATCATCAACATATTCTAAGAAGTGCCAGGCTGAATGTAACAACTTTGCTACGGATGTGACCAAGGTACGCATAGTGAAAACCTTGTTTCCAAGGGAATTTCATCAAATCTCATCCAGTGACAAGGACAAGAAAAAGTTTTGTTTGTATTTCTTTTTCTTTTTCTTTTTCTTTTTCTTTTTCTTTTTCTTTTTTTGCGGTACGTGGGCCTCTCACTGTTATGGCCTTTCCCGTTGAGGAGCACAGGCTCCGGACGCGCAGGCTCAGCAGCCATGGCTCACGGGCCCACCCACTCTGCAGCATGTGGGATCTTCCCAGAACGGGGCACGAACCCATGTCCCCTGCATCGGCAGGCGGACTCTCAACCACTGTGCCACCAGGAAAGCCCTGTTTGTATTTCTTTAATCTCTTTCAATCTAGTGATGTTGTTTTTAATCAATCTAAAGGTTTGGTGTCGCTGAATTTAAAGACTCAGTGTGAAGCATTTGCCACGTCCTCTGCCCAGATCCACATCACTCACTCACTCACTCACTCCTGCTGTTTGGATCTCAGCTCAAGTGAAACCCTTTCAGAGAGGTCTGCTCAGAAAGCCCCACCCAAAAAAAACACATACACCAAAAATTATCACTCTCTGTCCCCTCACCCTACTTTATTTTTTGTTCTTTTTCTCATTTATTTTACTTTTCTTATTTATCTCACACTGCTTTATTTGTCCTTTGTATGACCACCCCCTCCCCTAAGAATATCACTTCCATGAGAGCCTTGACCTCTTCATATCTACTTTTGTTCATTCACAACTGAATCCCCAGATCTGAGGATGGTGCCTGGTACAAAATATTTGCTAAGTAAATATTTAATTAATTAATTAATTAGTACACATTCTGCAGAGGAAACACCTACAGTCTAATTAAAGGAATTATTATATCTCCAAACAACACAAACTGTTAATACAAGTAAAAATTATCGAGACTGGTTCAAGATGGCAGAGTAAAAGGACGTGTGCTCACTCCCTCCTGGGACAGCACCGGAATCACAACTAACTGCTGAGTAATCATCAACAGGAAGACACTGGAACTCACTAAAAAAGATACCCCACATCCAAAGACAAAGGAGAAACCACAATGAGATGGTACGAGGGGCACAATCACAATAAAATCAAATCCCATAAGCACTGGATGTGTGACTCACAAACCGGAGAACAATTATACCACAGAAGTCCACCCACGGGAGTGAAGGTCCTGAGCACCAGGTCAGGCTTCCCAACCTGGGGGTATGGCAACAGGAGGAGGAGTTCCCAGAGAATCAGACTTTAAAAGCTAGCAGGATTTGATTGCAGGACTTCAACAGTACTGGGGAAAACAGAGAGTCCACTCTTGGAGGGCACACACAAAGTACTGGACACAGCAGGACCCAGGGAGAAGGAGCAGTGACCCCATAGGAGACCGAACCAGACCTCCCTGGTAGTGTTGAAGGGTCTCCCGCAGAGGTGGGGGGGGCAGCTGTGGATCACCATGGGGACAAGGACACTGTCAGAAGTTCTAGTAAGTACTCCTTGGCGTGAGCGGTCCCAGAGTCTGCCATTAGCCCCACCAAACAGCCTGTAGGCACCAGTGCTAGTCGTTTCAGGGCAAACAACCAACAGGGAGGGAACTCAATCCCACCCATCAGCAGACAAGCAGATTAAAGTTTTACTGATCTCTGCCCACCAGAGGAACACCCAGCTCTACCCACCACCAGTCCCTCCCATCAGAAAGCTTGCACAAGCCTCTTAGATAGCCTCATCCACCAGAGGGCAGGCAGCAGAAACAAGAAGAACTACAATCCTGCAGCCTGTGGAACGAAAACCACATTCACAGAAAGACACACAAAATGAAAAGGTACAGGACTATGTACCAGATGAAGGAACAAGGTAAAACCCCAGAAAACAACTACATGAAGTGGAGATAGGCAGCCTTCCAGAAAAAGAATTCAAAATAATGATAGGGAAGATGATCAAGGACCTCCAAAAATGAATGGAGGCAAAGATTGAGAAGATTCAAGAAATGTTTAACAAAGACCTAAAAGAATTAAACAGCAAACACCTAGAGGAATAAAAGAACAAACAAACAGAGATGAACAATACAATAACTGAAATGAAAAATACACTAGAAGGAATCAGTAGCAGAATAACTGAGGCAGAAGAATGGATAAGTGACCTGGAAGACAGAATGGGGTAATTCACTGCTGTGGAAAAGAATAAAGAATGAAAGTCAATGAAGACAGCCTAAGAGACCTCTGGGAAAACATTCAAAGCACCAACATTCACATTATAGGGGTCCCATAAGGAGAAAAGAGGGAGAAAGGACATGAGAAAATATTTGAAGAGATTATAGTCAAAGGATTCCCAACCATGAGAAAGGAAATAGCCACCCAAGTCCAGGAAGCACAGAGAGTCCCAGGCAGGATAAACCCAAGGAGAAACAGGCCGAGACACACAGTAATCAAATTGACAAGAATTAAAGACAAAGAAAAATTATTAAAAGCAACAAGGGAAAAATGACAAATAACATACAAGGAAACTCTGATAAGATTAAGAGATGATTTCTCAGCACAAACTCTACAAGCCAGAAGGGAGCGGCATGACATATTTAAAGTGATGAAAGGGAAGAACCTATAACCAAGATTACTCTAGCCGGCAAGGATCTCATTCAGATTCAATGGAGAAATCAAAAGCTTTACAGACAAGTAAAAGCTAAGAGAACTCAGCACCACCACATCAGCTCTACAACAAATGCTAAAGGAACTTATCTAAGTGGGAAACACAAGAGAAGAAAAGGACCTACAAAAATAAACACAGACAATTAAGAAAATCATAATAGGAACTATAAAAAAAACCCCAAACAATTAAGAAAATTGTAATAGGAACATACATATTGATAATTACCATAAATGTGAATGGATTAAATGCTCCACCAAAAGACACAGGTTGACTGAATTGACAAAAAACAAGACCCATATGTATGCTGTCTACAAGAGACACACTTCAGACCTAGGGACACATACAGGCTAAAAGTGAAGGGATGGAAAAAGATATTCCATGCAAATGGAAATCAAAAGAAAGCTGGAGGAGCAATACTCATATAAGATAAAATAAACTTTAAAAATAAAGAATGTTACAAGAGACAAGAAAGGACACTACATAATGATCAAGGGATCAATCCAAGATGAAGATATAACAACTATAAATATATATGCACCCAACATAGGAGCACCTCAATACAAAAGGCAACTGCTAACAACTATAAAAGAGGAAATCGACAGTAACACAATAATAGTGGGGGACTTTAACACCTCACTTATACCAATGGACAGATCATCCAGACAGAAAATCAATAAGGAAACACAAGCTGTAAATGACATAATAGACCAGATAGATTTAACTGATATTTATAGGAAATTCCACCAAAAAATAGCAGACTACACTTTCTTCTCAAGTGCACATGAAACATTCCCCAGGATAGATCACACCTTGTGTCACAAGTCAAGCCTTGGTAAATTTAAGAAAATTGAAATAATATCAAGCATCTTTTCCAGCCACAATGCTATGAGCTTAGAAATAAATTACAGGGGAAATAATGTGAAAAAAGAACACATGGAGGCTAAACAATACGTCACTAAATAGCCAAGAGATCACTGAAGAAGTCAGAGAGGAAATCAAACATACCTAGAGACAAATGACAAAATGAAAACACGATGATCCAAAACCTATGGGATGCAGCAAAAGCAGTTCTAAGAGGGAAGTTTATAGCAATACAATCCTACCTCAAGAAACAAGAAAAATCTCAAATAAACAATCTAACCTTACACCTAAAGGAACTAGAGAAAGAAGAACAAACAAAACCCAACGTTAGCAGAAGGAAAGAGATCATAAAGATCAGAGCAGAAATAAATGAAATGGAAACAAAGAAAACAATAGCAAAGATCAATAAAACTAAAAGCTGGTTCTTTGAGAAGATAAACAAAATTGAAAAACCTTTAGCCAGACCCATCAAGAAAAAGAGGGAGAGAATTCAAATCATAAAATTAGAAATGAAAAAGGAGAAGTTACAACAGATACCGCAGAAATACAAAGCATCATCAGAGACTATACTACAAGCAATTCTATGCCAATAAAATGGACAACCTGGAAGAAATGGACACATTGTTAGAAGGGTATACCTTCCAAGACTGAACCAGGAAGAAATAGAAAATATGAACAGACCATTCACAAGTTATGATGTTGAAACTGTGATTAAGAATCTTCCAACAAACAGAAGTCCAGGACCAGATGGCTTCACAGGTGAATTCTATCAAACATTTAGAGAAGAGCTAAAACCCATCCTTCTCAAACTCTTCCAAAAAAATTGCAGGGGAAGGAACACTCTCAAACTTGGTCTATAAGGCTACCATCAACCTGATACCAAAACCAGACACAGATACTACAAAAAAAAGAAAATTACAGACCAATATCACTGATGAATATAGATGCAAAAATCCTCAACAAAATACTAGCAAACAGAATCCAACAACATATTAAAAGGATCATACACTATAATCAAGTGGGATTTACCCAGGGTCGCAAGGATTCTTCAACATACGCAAATCAATCGATGTGATACACCACATTAACAGATTAAGGAATAAAAACTATATGTTCAAATCTTGGAAATACAATGCAGAAAATACAAGAATTGTTTAACAAGGACATAGAAGAACTAAAGAGCAAACAAACAATGATGAACAACACAATAAATGAAATTTAAAATTCTCTAGAAGGAGTCAATAGCAGAATAACGGAGGCAGAAGAACGGATAAGTGACCTGGAAGATAAAATAGTGGAAATAACTACCACAGAGCAGAATAAAGAAAAAAGAATGAAAAGAATTGAGGACAGTCTCAAACACCTCTGCAACAACATTAAATGCACCAACATTCGAATTATAGAGGTCCCAAAGAGGAAGAGTAAAAGAAAGGGAATGAGAAAATATTGAAGAGATTATAGTTGAAAAATTCCCTAATACGGAAAAGGAAATAGTCAATCAAGTGCAGGAAGTGCAGAGAGTCCCACACAGGATAAATCGAAGGAGAAACACGCCGAGAAACATATTAATCAAACTAACAAGAATTAAATACAAAGAAAAAATATTAAAAGCAGCAAGGGAAAAACAACAAATAACATTCAAAGGAATCCCCATAAGGTTAACAGCTAATCTTTCAGCAGAAACTCTGCAAGCCAGAAGGGAGTGGCATGACATATTTAAAGTGATGAAAGGGAAAAACCTACAACCAAGAATACTCTACCCAACAAGGATGTCATTCAGATTCGATGGAGATATTTAAACATTTAGAGACAAGCAAAACCTAAGAGAGCTCAGCACCACCAAACCAGCTTTGAAACAAATGCTAAAGAAACTTCTCTAGGTGGGAAACACAAGACAAGGAAAAGACCTACAATAACAAACCCAAAACAATTAAGAAACTGGTAATAGGAACACACATACCAATAACTACCTTAAATGTAAATGGATTAAATGCTCCAACCAAAAGACACAGGCTCTCTGAATGGATACAAAAACAAGATCCGTATATATGCTGTCTACAAGAGACCCACTTCAGACCTAGGGACACATACAGACTGAAAGTAAGGGGACAGAAAAAGATATTCCATGCAAATGGAAATCAAAAGAAGGCTGGAGGAGCAATTCTCATATCAGACAAAATAGACTTTAAAATAAAGACTATTACAACAGACAAAGAAGGACACTATGTAATGATCAAGGGATCAATCCAAGAAGAAGATATAACAATTGTAAATATTTATGCATCCAACATAGGAGCACCTCAATACATAAGGCAAATGCTAACAGCCATAAAAGGGGAAATCGACAGTAACACAATCATAGTAGGGGACTTTACCACCCCACTTTCACCAATGGACAGATCATCCAAAATGAAAATAAATAAGGAAACACAAGCTTAAATGATACACTAAACTAGATGGACTTAATTGATATTTATAGGACATTTCATCCAAAAACAACAGAATACACTTTCTTCTCAAGTGCTCATGGAACATTCTCCATGATAGATCATATCTCGGGTCACAAATCAAGCCTTGGTAAATTTAAGAACACTGAAATCATATCAGGTAATTTTTCGGACCACAATGCTCTGAGACTACATATCAATTACAGGAAAAAATCCGTAAAAATTACAAAAACGTGCAGGTTAAACAATACACTACGAAATAAGAGATCACTGAAGAAATCAAAGAGGAAATCAAAAAATCCCTGGAAAAAAACAAGAATGAAAACACGACGACCCAAAAGCTATGGAATGCAGAAAAAGCAGTTCTAAGAGGGAAGTTTATAGCAATACAATCCTACCTCAAGAAACAAGAAACATCTCACATAAACAACCTAACCTTACACCTAAAACAATTAGAGAATGAACAACAAAAAAACCCAAAGTTAGCAAAAGGAAATAAATCTTAAAGATCAGATCAGAAATAAAAAGAAATAAAAGAAACAATAGCAAAGATCAATAAAATTAAAAGCTGGTTCTTTGAGAAGATAAACAAAATTGATAAACCATTAGCCAGACTCATCAAGAAAACAAGGGAGAAGACTCAAATCAATAGAATTAGAAATGAAAAAGGAGAAGTAACATTGAAACTGCAGAAATACAAAGGATCATGAGAGATTACTATGAACATTATGCCAATAAAATGCACAACCTGGAAGATATGGACAAATTCTTAGAAAACTACAAGCTTCCAAGACTGAACCATGAAGAAACAGAAAATCTGAACAGACCAATCACAAGCACTGAAATTGAGACTGTGATTAAAAATCTTCCAACAAACAGGACCAGACGGCTTCACAGGCAAATTCTACCAAACATTTAGAGAAGAACTAATACCTATCCTTCTCAAACTCTTCCAAAATACAGCAGAGGGAGGAACACTCCCAAACTCATTCTATAAGGCCACCATCACCCTGATACCAAAACCAGACAAAGATATCACTAAGAAAGAAAACTACAGGCCAATGTCACTGATGAACACAGATGCAAAAATCCTCAACAAAATACTGGCAAACAGAATCCAACAGGACATTAAAAGGATCATACACTATGATCAAGTGGGGTTTATCCCAGGAATGCAAGGATTCTTCAATATATGCAAATCAATCAATGTGATACACCATATTAACAAACTGAAAGAGAAAAACCATATGATCATCTCAATAAATGCAGAAAAAGCTTTTGACAAAATTCAACACCCATTTATGATAAAAACCCTCCAGAAAGTAAGCAAACAGGGAACTTACCTCAACATAATAAAGGCCACATGTGACATACCCACAGCCAACATCTTCTCAATGGTGAGAAACTGAAACCATTTCCTCTAAGATCAGGAAAAAGACAAGGTTGCCCACCCTCATCACTATTATTCAACATAGTTTTGGAAGTTTTAGCCAGAGCAGTCATAGAAGAAAAAGCAATAAAAGGGATCCAAATCGGAAAAGAAGAAGTAAAACTTTCACTGTTTGCAGATGACATTATACTATACATAGAGAATCCTAAAGATGCTACCAGAAAACTACTAATCAATGAATCTGGTAAAGTAGCAGCATACAAATTAATGCACAGAAATCTCTTGTATTCCTATACACTAATGATGAAAAATCTGAAAAAAAAAATAAGGAAACGCACTCCCACTTACCACTGCAACAAAAGAATAAAATACCTAGGAATAAACCTACCTAAGGAGACAAAAGACCTGTATGCAGAAAACTGTAAGACACTGATGAAAGAAATTAAAGATGATAAAAAACAGATGGAGAGATAGACCATGTTCTTGGATTGGAAGAATCAACATTGTGAAAATGACTATACTACCCAAAGCAGTCTACAGACTCAATGCAATCGTTATCAAACTACCAATGGAATTTTTCACAGAACTAGAACAAAAAATTTCACAATTTGTATGGAAACACAAAAGACCCTGAATAGCCAAAGCAATCTTGGGAAAGAAAAACAGAGCTGGAGGAATCAGGCTCCCGGACTTCAGACTATACTACAAAGCCACAGCAATCAAGACAGTATGGCACTGGCACAAAAACAGATATATTGTGTAATGCAACAGGATAGAAAGCACAGAGATAAACCCATGCACATATGGTCACCTTACCTTTGATAAAAGAGGCAAGAATATAAAATGGAGAAAAGACAGCCTCTTCAATAAGTGATGCTGGGAAAAGTGAACAGCTACATGTAGAAGAATGAAATTAGAACACTCCCTAGCACCATACACAAAAATAAGCTCAAAATGGATTAAAGACCTGAATGTAAGACCAGACACTATAAAACTGTTAGAGGAAAATATAGGAAGAACACTCTTCGACATAAATCACAGCAAGATCTTTTTGACCCACCTCCTAGAGCAATGGAAATAAAAACAAAGACAATCAAATGGGACCTAATGAAACTTAAGCTTCTGCACAGCAAAGGAAACTATAAACAAGACGAAAAGACAACCCTCAGAATGGGAGAAAATATTTGCAAATGAATCAACGGACAAAGGATTAATCTCCAAAATATATAAACAGCTCATGCAGCTCAGTATTAAAAAAACAAACAACCCAATCCAAAAATGGGCAGACCTAAATAGACATTTCTCCAAAGAAGACATACAGATGGCCAAGAGGCACATGAAAAGATGCTCAACATCACTAATTATTTGAGAAATGCAAATCAAAACTACAATGAGGTATCACCACACACCAGTTAGAATGGGCATCATCAGAAAATCTACAAACAACAAATGTGGGAGAGGGTGTGGAGTAAAGGGAACCCTCTTGCACTGCTGGTGGGAATGCAAATTGATACAGCCACTATGGAGAAGAGTATGGAGGTTCCTTAAAAAACTAAAAATAGAATTACCAAATGACCCAGCAATCCCATTACTGGGCACATACCCAGAGAAAACCATAATTCAAAAACACACATGCACCCCAATGTTCACTGAAGCACTATTTACAATAACCAGGTCATGGAAGCAACGTAAATGCCCATCGACAGACGAATGGATAAAGAAGATGTGATACATATATACAATGGAATATTACTCAGCCATAAAAAGGAATTAAATTGAGTCATTTGTAGAGTCGTGGATGGATCTAGAGACTGTCATACAGAGTGAAGTGAGTCAGAAAGAGAAAAACAAACATCATATATTAACGCATATATGTGGAATCTAGAAGAATGATACAGATGAACCGATATGCAAGGCAGAAATAGAGATACAGATGTAGAGAACATATGTACAGACACCAAGGGGGGAAAGCGGTGGGGGAGGTGTTGGTAGTGGTGGGATGAATTGGGAGATTTGGATTGACATATATACACAATTATGTATAAAATAGATAACTAGGGGCTTCCCTGGTGGCGCAGTGGTTGAGAATCTGCCTGCCAATGCAGGGGACACGAGTTCGAGCCCTGGTCTGGGAAAATCCCACATGCTGCGGAGCAACTAGGCCCGTGAGCCACAACTACTGAGCCTGTGCGTCTGGAGCTTGTGCTCCGCAGCAAGAGAGGCCACGACAGTGAGAGGCCCGTGCACCACGATGAAGAGTGGACCCCGCTCACCGCAACTAGAGAGAGCCCACGCACAGAAACGAGGACCCAACACAGCCAAAAATAAAATAAATTAATTAAAAAAATAAAATAAAATAAAATAGATAATAAAAACCTGCTGTATTTTTTTTAAAAAAAACAAGTATAAAGTTATCACTCAAAACTGAAATATGTTTTTGCACATATTCTCGGCTTCAAGGTTTCAGGCCAAATGAGGTCAAGATCAGCAACTCCCGTGCCTATTTTTTAAAGTCTTTCATTCTCCTCTGCTTCTGAGTTGAAGAAAATGAATCCCACCCTTTGTAGTTTCCCAGCCTGCTTTCCATCTTGGCTCTTTTTCCTCCTTGTTGAGAAATAGGAAGAAAGAGAAGAGAGACTGGGAGACAGGAATAAAGGTGAGGGATGATCAAGCAGAAAATATCAGGGACAAATTTGGTCTAGCATGGGGGTCCTTACCTCTAATTCCTGCCTTTTTTTAAATTAAAGATTCATCATCCAAGATAATCAAGATGAGGCAGGGAGATATTTGGGGGGGAAATCTATACATGGAAATGATCCCACCTTTTTATCTACAGAACTTTGAAATGATCCCATCAAAAGTAGAAATAATCCTTACATGGAGAGATAAATTGTATATGAAGATTATTAACAGGGAAATTACTTGTGTTAGAAAATGCATATACAGAAAGTAAGAATATATGGTCACCTCTGTACCCTTGCTTCGATGATGGGCAGAGAAGGCATTAGCCAAGAAAGTTCTGACCCTGACGCCTGAGTGAGCTTTCTCAGGAGCTTTCTGTGTGATACTAAAAGTATCATTGCTTTCTGTATGATACTAAAATTATCTGTCAAGATGGAAAGCCCAGGGGACAGAGAATGTGGCCCCCACAGGGAAAGTAAATAACAGCTAGTATTTTTCAAATACTTATTACAATACTCCCCGCCCATATCCATGGTTTTGCTTTCTGCAATTTCAGTTACCCAAGGTCAACCACAGTACAAAAAGTATTAAATGTAAAATGCCGGAAATAAACAATTCATAAGTTTTCAATTGCACACTATTCTGCGCAACATGGTGAAATCTCACACTGGCCTGCTCCATCCTGCCCAGGATCCCCAACCATCAACAGTGTCATGGCTGCATGATCCAGGATCACCCAAAGCAGATGATCTTCCTTCTGACATATCATCAGAAGGTCAATAGTAGCCTAACACTATGTCACAATGCCTACGTCATTCATCTCACTTCACCTCATCACGTAGGCATTTTATCATTTCACATCATTACAAGGAGAAGAGTACAATACGATAAAATATTTTGGCAGAGACCACACTCACATAACTTTTATTACGGTATATTATTATAATTTTTCTATTTTATTATTCGTTATTGTTGTTAATCTCTTACTGTGCCTAATTTATAAATTAAACTTTATCATAGGTTTGTATGTATAGGAAAAAACATAGTATATAAAAGGTTTGGTACTATCTGTGGTTTCAAGGATCCACTGGGGGGTCTTGGAACGTATCCCCTGTGGATAAGGGGAGACTACTGCATGTTCTAAAGTGATTTTACAGGGTTACTTCATTCAATTCTCAACAAAAAACCCATGAGGTATTATTATCAACCCAACTTTACAGACAAGGAAACTAAGGACCAGAGGGGTTAAGCCCCATGCCCAAGACCACATAGCCAACAAGAAGAGAAGCTGGTATTGAAGCCCAGACAGTGTAGCCCTAGAACCCATGTCCTATACTACTACTTTCCTGCTGAAAATTACTCTTTGATCACCTTGATAATGTTTAAAGTATAAAATGCCCCGATGTTTGAATAGCTATCACCAAAAAGAACACAAACAACCAAAGTTGGCGAAGATGTGGAGAAAAGGGAAACTTCGTGCACTGTTAGTGGGAATGTAAATTGGTGCAGCCACTGTGGAAAATAGTATGGAGGTTTCTCAAAACACTAAAAATAGAAGTACCATATGACCCAGCAATTCCACTCCTGGGTATATATCTGAAAAAAACAAAAACACTAATTCAAAACGATAGATACACCCCAATCTTCATAGCAGCATTATTTACAGTTGCCAAGATATGGAAGCAACCTAAGAGTGCATCACCAGATGAATGGATAAAGAAGATGGGGTATATATATACAATGGAATACTACTCAGCCATAAAAAAGAATGAAATTTTGCTATTTGCAGCAACATGGATAGACTTAAGAGAGCATTATGCTAAGTGAAATATATCAGACAGAGAAAGACAAATACTGTATTATATCAGTTCATGTTTATAGAGCCATGTCCCCTAAAGCATGCCCATAGTAAGAGCAAGTGTTAGGCTGGGAAGGATTTCACCCTCAACAGCATACTGGACCCAGAATTTTCTTCCAACCCTTTGCTTTTTTAAACAAACAAAAAAATAGGTTCAAACAAAATTACACCACTATGATGAAAGACACTGTGATTTAGCATTCATATCCTCCTTCAGGAATGAAGGATTTCTTATCCCTTGTTATCTCCATGGGAATTGCCTGTCTGAAAAGAGCCGCCTCACACAAGCTGATGCACTCTTTCAGCACAGTCTTGTTGGATGACTGGTTGTTGTGAGATATAAAGTCTAACTCAACTCAAAAGGGTTATCCCAGCTTCAAAACTTCCCTTATTGTATCCGCTCTACTGAGGCTTCATTGCAACCTAGCTTCTGCCTCTGATTGATCCTGCTTCTTTCTCTTCCTTCCCTCCCCTCCCCTTCCCTTCTCCAAGCGTTGACCCCAAGAGCACTCTCTAAAAACCTCTCACACGCTAATCTCCATCTCAGAGTTGGCTTTCCAGGAAACCCAACCCACTATACCTGTTATGCCAACAATTATCATTAGCCCAAATTTCCTAGGTAAAAAAGTTTCAATTCAGTAAGTAACCCATGGTTACCCTGGCCACATCAGCCTGGAGGCAAATACAGATGACATCAATGACCTTTCACAATGCAAAATACCTGGAATTCTCGCCTTACCCTATTTCTTGGGTTCTCGTAAAGGCTCTTTGGAAAGAGCCACATATATCTATGAATTACTATCTTCCTCTTGACGCCTTGATGTCCCACATGGCTGCTGGTGTGAATACTGTGGTCCTCAGGAAGCTTCTCTAAGAAAATACTCCCAGATTAGGATGCAGCTCCACTTGTTCAACATTTCCAATCATCATGTCAAAGTTAAATCACCCTCAGTTAAGGATATGCCTTATGTTCTCTATTTTCTCATATTTTCCCACATTTCTCTATTTAACTATGTAAGTTATATCTAAATAAGAGAGAGGAATTTTTTCAATTGTAATTACTTAATTCATTATACAACCTTCCACCACCTACATCAGAAAACAAATTCATCAGAGACTGAATGAAAAGATACATTGACATAGGCTTAATATAGGAAAAAAAGAAGTTCTTGAATTTGTTTTTACGCATAAAATCTTTGAGCAAATTTTAGGTATAATTTTTCATTTCCACCACTCAGGTTAGTTAGTTAGGTAGGTAGTTAGTTAGCTAGTTAGCTTTCCTTTTGTTATTAATTTCCAGTTTTATCACATCATAGTCAAAGAATATAGTCTTAGGAAGTTGAGCCTTTGGAATTTATTTAACTTCCTTTTTTATTTAAATCACACAGGCCTGAAAAGAATATATTATATATGATTGTCATGTATCTTTTCTTATTTATTTTATCTGTTTGCTCTATCAGTTTCCAAGAGGATTGTTTTAAGTTCTAACGGTATCTGTTGATTTGTCTTTTTCTTCTCTTAGGTCAACAGCTGACATTGTTGTCTTTTATATTTTGAGATCTTATTGTTAGTATCATATATATTCATGATTGTTATATCTTTTTTACTAATATATCAATACAATGCCCCTTACTGTCACTTAGGTTTTTCACCTTAAATTCCATTTTCTCTTATATGCCAAGTTCTACCTCTGATTTCTTTGCTTCATATATGCCTGGTGTATCTTTTTCCATTCCTTTATTTTATTTTTTTCTGTATAATTTTGTACTTAAGACTTTTAAGTCTTATACATATCACACATCTAAATCTTTGGCTTTTTAAAAATATGACTTTCTGACTTTTGATTGGTCACATTAACTCACTTATATATATTGTGGTTATTTTACACTGACACTCACTTTGCTGTCTTATTTGGTACTATTTACCATGCTTTTTACTCGTTTTTTCTTATCCCTTGGTCTCCTTTAAATAGTTTACATTTTATATTGCTGGTTTAAATGTCATAATCTCATAGTTATTGTTGTGGTAATTGCCCTAAATCATTAAGATCCATACTTATACTCAGTTTTCCTAACAATGTCTATATTTATATCCTCTCCATGAGCAAAAACTTAAGTGTCTTCTCCTCTTCTGATCTTTCCCTACAGCATTCCCCAAATTTCTAATGAGTTTAATGTTCAAACATGACTTGTAAAATTTGTCTTCTTACTTAAAAGTCACTATTCACACACATTTTGAGTTTTAATTTCCACGAATACAGACTTAAAGGAAATCAGGCATATCTAGTCATCTACCTAATCATTTCTCTCCTGCCTGGAAATATGTCCCTGATAAATATGCATTATATATAGTCAAATCAAGTTTTTAGTTTTTCTAAATCCTGCTTTATCCCAGCCACATCTCCAGCCCTGTGGTTTCCTGGGGAGATGTATACAAAGGGAAATAAAGTAATGATTTCTAACACTGTGTGACTTCCCTTTTCATAAGTTATTCAGACCTACTTAGGCCAGACCCAAAGTAGTTTCTCTGCCCTTCTTGGACTGTTGCCTATGCCCAGCCTATGTCCTGAATCTTATCACAGAGGAGAAAGGAAAGGGCCAGATAAGGGACACTTGCCAGCCCAAGTCATAGATGCCAGAGAAAGGCAGACAGCAGTAGGAGTCTGCCTAGTGCCAAGCAGGCATGGGCTGGGAGACAGCTGTCCCAGGCTCTGAGGCCCAGAATGAAGAGGGTCAGCTCCAAGAAGCTGGAGAAACAGAAAAAATGAGGCTAAGCCCACCCCAGTATGTCCCAGGCATATACTCAACAGCACCCTGAACCTAACTTCCTATCCCAAAGGCTGAAATACTTAAAGGTGCGAAGTTGAGATTAACTGTGATGCCTGTGATGTGCAGCTCAAAAACTGTGCATTGAACACCAGCTATCAATGGAAAAACACAGGTGAACAAGACAATGTCTCTGTCCCCATAGTGCTCATAGACAATTAGAAAAGACAAATGTGTACAAGACTGTAGATGTCCATCATAATGAAAATCTTCTCAAAACTCGGCAATTCCCAAGAACAGTCACTGGCACTCGTCATCCTAGGGGTACAAGAACAATTGGGAAGTTGAGAGAGAAAAATACTTTCTCTTCTGGACCAATCCCCTAGCATAGAAATAACTAGAATGGCTTCCCTTCCCCAAAATGGTCTCTTTCACTTATTACTAATGCTCAAAATTTCTTTCAGAGGAGACAAAGCCTGTCTTTCTACAATTAGAAAAAAGAGGCTTAAAATAGAAGTGCTGTGGGATGGTAAGCATAAGAGGAAATTAGGTCAAACCCATGTGTGAATGACTAATGTCAGATCATTGCCAGTTTTGATAGCAGACAGAGGTTAGCAGTTCTAACCTCTAAATGAGGTGCGCACATTTTACTCACTGAAAGAAAACTAGAACACCAAAGAATATGTAGGCATGTGTCAAAATATTGTTCAGAGTTTGCTCTGTTGATATCTATTTATGGAAAAACAAATAGAACCTGAAAAGATATTGCCTGTCACCTCTTTTCAAGTCACCTCAGAAGAGGTGGTGTCTTGAAATCCTAGTCTCTGTCTTCATCTCCTGGCATCTGGCCTTCTGAATTCATATTCTGAATCATGAATACCTCTAGCCTAGCTATTTCCAGACCTCTGCCCAGACCCCTCCATGGTCCAGTCCCTTCCTCAGCAGGCTAACTTGATCATGTTTCAACTGATTCCCAGAATGGTCCTTAAATTTCCTCCAAGGCGTCTCCAAGGTATCTCCAGATCCTTCAAGGACAATAATCATCTCTCATGCCTCCCATGCCTGTGATTATCTGATCATTCCTCCATCATACTAACTTCATCCACAACTGCTCTCTATGGCTCCTCTCATTTATCCCTCTCTCCAAACAATTAGGTCCCCATGTGGGTAGACAGTCAGGTTAGAGGGTTTTCTAGGGGGAGGGGTGAATCTGATGCCTTTTAGATGCCTTCAGAGCTCCAGCTTGGTTTAATAATCCCCGGGCACCACTTTGCGTGCGGCAAGGTATAAATATATGCTAATAGGAGGTCTGGCTCTTTGTCACAACACATTGCAGGCTGCATTCGTGCAAGATAGAATAAAAAGATTAGATGTAATCTTGAAGTCAGTCAGAAAGCGAGAGGAAACCAAAAAAACGGAGCTCAGACTGTCAACAAGGAGAGGCAGAAAAATGACTTGAATCGAATTGCAGTTTATCTCGTTAAGCGTCAAAGGAAACCAATTTCTTTCAGAAATTGGAAGGCAATTTAAACATTTCTACAGTTTTACTAAAGTTTGAAATTTTCCAGTGAAAGAATAAGGTTTTATTTCTGCATATCTGACATTTTCCCTGTACTCTCAGGGACTAGAAGGCCCTAGATAAGAGGATAGTTAAGGAAAAGAAAGCACAGTTACCAACAAGTAAGGAAAAGAATCTATTAAAGAAATACTCATTTGATTTCTCTAGCTCTTTCAGGTTCCATGCCAAAAAAAACTATGGAAGCTAGAACTGTGTATGAAAAAGCCAGGCTACAAAATCTGCCCTGGCCCTGAATAAATCATCAGGCTGCATTAATTGACAAACATAGAAGTCACATTCAATCTATGAAGGTCAAATAAAATATACCAATCTCAAGGCCAAGCTACATTCCACTGAAGTTGATGACATCACAAACTAAAGGTACTGTTCATAATGAACTCACATCTTCATGGATAAGCCTCTTTCCCCATTCCCAGAAGCAGGAACATACTGACAGTCACCTATGTTTTTGTTTGTTTGTTTTGCAGTACGCAGGCCTCTCACTGTTGTGGCCTCTCCCGTTGTGGAGCACAGGCTCTGGACGCGCAGGCTCAGCGGCCATGGCTCACGGGCCCAGCCGCTCCACGGCATGTGGGATCTTCCCAGACCGGGGCACGAACCCGTGTCCCCTGCACTGGCAGGCGGACTCTCAACCACTGCGCCACCAGGGAAGCCCCAGTCACCTATGTTTTGCAAAATGTTAATTGTTACTATTCCTGCCCATGCTGAAGTATATAATTCTCCCCAACCACTGTATTTAATAGAAATCACTAACTAAACCTCCATCTTCAGAGTTAAGACCAAACCTTCCCCAGCACCGTGGTCCATCTGGAAGTGATTTGCTAGCCAACAAAAGCAAACTTTTTTTCCTGTTACCCTGGGCAATGAGTTCTCAGCACCGCCAGGAACACAAGGGCTTAAAGGCGACATCTACTGTTAATGGCCCTTACCTCAGGCAGAGGATCAACCGGAGTGAGGAGAGAGGTGCCCGCATTTTACTCAGTATTGAGTATTGTTTGAATCTTTTTGTTTGTTTGACTCTTTTACAGTGAAAAAGTCAAGCATTTCTTCTATGATTTTTAAACATGCACTCTAAGATGTTCTGAGATGAATATGCCAAGGTCAACACCTCTGAAACACTGCCAGCTCTCGGGTGTGCTTAGTGGCCAGTTCTTGGGTTAATGTTTGCTGGACAAAGCTCAAGTGTAACTTGCTGCCGTTGTGGCTTTGGTCTTCATTCCTTCCTTTTCTCACACTCTCATTCAGTCTATAAACACTTACTGAGTGCTTACCACCTCATGCTCTGAAAAAAAGAGAACGATGTGAAGCTAACATTATTCCACTTAAAGAAGAAATAAGAAAAAAAAAGAAGAAATCCGAAATGGCATCTAGGGCAGCCAGTTGGTCTTTGTTATTACAAAAAACAAAATCTCAGACAGATTCGTCAGGGAGAATATTCGGGAACCAAAAAAAGTGTCTTCCCTGGTTTCTAACTCCTACTGACAACTTTTCCCTTTCAATAACTTGTTATGTGCCAGGAGCAAACAATATGAAATCTATTCTTAATGAGCAATAATTATAGCTTTAAGAAGCTGTACAATCAGTGTTCAGTGATTTCATTATTAGATAGCACCATAAATTATGCTAATGCTGATAACAGTTCTGGATGAGAGAGGTCCAGATCCAGGAGACTGCACCGGAATTATTTACATCCTCTATTTCTGAAACAATAGACCTAGCAATTTGAAAATCAGATGATCCGATGTATTCTGGCAGGACACACATGTAACAAGTTGCATCAACCATAAAATTAAATAGGTTTCTTTTTTCGCTTTTAACTTTTTCTCCTCATTCTTCTTCTACCTTGCACGTTACCAATCTCCTCTGAGGAGAGATTTCTAATTACTGTAAATCTTGCTTCTAAAATTACCTCATGTGGTGGATGATATCATGTGACAAGGATGGCTTTAACACACTCATGTCTTCATACAAGCTAAGCCTGAAAATGCAATGCCTGAAAAGTCACAATTGCCTACCTGGATGCAGAAAAAGAGCACATGGCTTTGGTAATAGGAAATTATTGCCTCTTTTAATCAAACATCCAAAGTTTAAGGGTTAGCGATGAAAGGAGAAAATCCAGATGGTTATGGAGAGCTGGCTCAGGTCTCCCAACTGCATCCTTCCTATGTTTAACACTTCCCCTTGGAATTTTCTCACTTCTGTTAATAGTAACACAGGCTACCATTTCTTGAGTACTAATTGTATGCCTGGCCCTGTGCAAAGGGCTTCATGTACACTACTTCAATCAATCCTCATAAAAAACCCTATGTAATGATTCTATGGTTCCCACTAGGCAGATGAAGAATAAAAGGCTCAGAAGGCAAAACACACACACACACATATATCCCTCACCTAAAAGTACACAGTTAGTAAGAATCCTGGAGAAGCCAGGATTCAAACCCAGGGGAACCTGAGATTGTTGCCCTTGACAGCAAATGTGAGGAATCCAACATAACTCTGACTCCAAATGAGGGGTCTTTCCTGAAGCCTCATAAGGGGCAGCAGAGGAGGAAACTATACCACACGATGCCCAAAAGACTTCCTTAAAGTTCTCATTAGGTGTTTCCAAAGATGTGGAGAAACTAGAGCACTTGGTACTGCCTCAGGTGATGCCAACCATGTAATCACTTTGGAGATCTATACGGCAGTACCAGCTAAAGTTAAACATTTACACACATCCTGTGACCGAGCAGTTGCATTCTCATTGGACCTGTCTGTCCCTCCAAAATCCCAGTCATCATGGCAGTTGGTCTCCCAAACATTTCCTCTTACTATTCCTTCAAACTTCACCCCCACCCCTTGCTCCCTCCTCCTACCTTCTAGATTTATTATTTTCTTTCCCACTGGTAGCTTCATGTCCTTTCTTATATGAATCAATTTGGCTCCCTCTGGCACCTACATTTCTCCTCTCTACTCATTACCGTAATCAACAGAATGAAAATCCCAGCAGCCAAAAAGATCAAACAAACACTTCTCTTTAGAAGAACATTAGTGTACTTTTACAGACAGAGCTTAATTATTTGCATCTATCTCCTCTGAGAGATGGTTAAGCTCCCTGAGGGTGGGAGGTATATATCCCCAGGCATTCAGTAAATGTGGAGTTGTAGTAAGTGAACACCCTTATTCAACACTTAAAGTCATGAAACCAGGGGCATTCACAAAGTTCTCATCTACCACTCCAGAGCCAGCAATGGATTAAGGTAATAACCAAGGATACTTGGAGTTGGGATCATAAAACTATGTTTCAGAGGCATTTGCCTGAAAGTTATAAGAAAAATATAAGATGGCTGACTTTCATGATCTCAGGTCATTTTTATTACTTTTAGTCTTTTATCTCTTCCTATCTTAGTGAACAAACATAACCAGGCAATTCCAGGATCAGGAAGGAAGAGAATAACAATAATTCCCTTGGAGTTTTTGGAGGAGAAGACAAAAGGCAAGAAGTTTAGACTATTAAAAAGTCTAGCTTTTGAAATGTAAGAAACAGGCCTGGAAACCATAGTGATGTCATTTCTTGATTTTTGACTAGAGCAGAACCTTGAAGGGTGATTACTTTCATTTTATTATATAGGTGGAAGAGGCACTGACCTACTTGCTCAGGAAGCTACTCAATAGTAGGCATCGCATAAGAATAAACCTATCTTTCAAACTTGGTGTACGCCAGCTACCAATCACTGACAGAATCTCCAAATTCAAACTCAGGAGTGCAAGGGAAAAAATAAAGACAAAAGGATGAGTTCAACCTAATACTTAAAGGAAGAATGATTTGGAGGAGGACCTTCAAGATGGCGGAGGAGTGAGACATGGAGATCATCTTCTTCCCAACAAATACATCAAAAATACATCTATATGTGGAACAATTCCTACAGAACACCTACTGAATGCTGGCAGAAGACCTTAGACCTCCCAAAAGGCAAGAAACTCCCCCACGTACCTGGGTAGGGTAAAAGAAAAAAGGAAAAACAGAGACAAAAGAATAGGGATGGGACCTGCACCTCTGGGAGGGAGCTGTGAAGGAGGAAAGGTTTCCACGCACTAGAAGCCCCTTCGCGGGCAGAGACTGCGGGTAGCGGAGGGGGGAAGCTTCGGAGCCACGGAGGAAACCGCAGCAACAGGGATGCGGAGGGCAAAGCGGCGAGATTCCCGCACGTAGGATCGGTGCCAACCAGCACTCATCAGCCCTAGAGGCTCGTCTGCTCACCCGCCGGGGCGGGCAGGGGCTGGGAGCTGAGGCTCAGGCTTCGGAGGTCTGATCGCAGGGAGAAGACTGGGGCTGGCTGTGTGAACACAGACTGAAGGTGGGCTAGTGAGCCACAGTTAGCCAGGAGGGAGACCAGGAAAAAGTCTGGAACCACCTAAGAGGCAAGAGACCATTTTTTCAGGGTGCGCAAGGAGAGGAGATTCGGAGCACCGCCTAAACAAGCTCCAGAGACAGGCGCGAGCTGCGGCTATCAGCGCGGACCCCAGAGACGGCCATGGGACGCTAAGGCTGCTGCTGCCGCCACCAAGAAGCCTGTGTGCGAGCACAGGTCACTCTCCACACCTCCCCTCCTCGGAGCCTGTGCAGCCCACCACTGCCAGGGTCCCGTGATCCAGGGACAACCTCCCCGGAAGAACACACGGCGTGCCTCAGGCTGTTGCAATGTCACGCCAGCCTCTGCCGCCAAAGGCTCGCCCTGCATTCCGTACCCCTCCCTCCCCCCGACCACGCCTGAGTGAGCCAGAGCCCCCGAATCAGCTGTTCCTTTAACCCCATCCTGTCTGGGAAAAGAAGAGATGGCCTCAGACGACCTACACGCAGAGGCGGGGCCTAATCCAAAACTGAACCCCAGGAGCTGTGCGAACAAAGAAGAGAAAGGGAAATTTCTCCCAGCAGCCTCAAGAGCAGCGGATTAAACCTCTACAATCAACTTGATGTACCCTGCATCTGTGGAATACGTGAATAGACAATGAATTATCCCAAAATTGAGGCAGTGGACTTTGGGAGCAACTGTAGACTTGGGGTCTGCTGTATGCAACTGACTAGTTTCTGATATTTATGTTTATCTTTGTATAGTTTTTAGCGCTTGCTATCATTGGTGGAATGTTTATTGCTTTGGTTGCTCTCTCCTTTTTTTCTTTATTACTTGTTTTACTTTTTATTGTAATAATATTTTTTATTTTAATAACTTTATTTCTTTTTCCTTTCCTTCTTTTTTTTCTCCCTTTTCTTCTGAGATGTGTGGCTGACAGGGTCTTGGTGTTCTGGCCAGGTGTCAGGCCTGAGCCTCTGAAGTAGGAGAGCCGAGTTCAGGACATTGGTCCGCCAGAGACCTCCCAGCCCAACGTAATATCCATCAGTGGGAGCCCTTCCAGAGACCTCCGTCTCAACACTAAGAACCAGCTCCACTCAAGAATCAGCAGGCTACAGTGCTGGACACCCCATGCCAAACAACTAGCAAAACAGAAACACAACCCCACCCATTAGCAGAGAGGCTGCCTAAAATCATAATAAGCTCACAGACACCCCTAAACATGCCACCGGACGTGGTCCTGCCTACCAGAAAGACAAGATCCAGCCTCATCCACCAGAACACAGGCACCAGTCCCCTCCACCAGGGGGCCTACACAACCCACTGAACGAACCTTACCCACTGCGGGCACACACCAAAAACAACGGGAACATGAACCTACAGCCTGTGAAAAGGAGATCCCAAACATAGTAAGTGAAGCAAAATGAGAAGACAGAGAAATACGCAGCACATGATGGAGCCAGGTAAAAACCCACCAGACCAAACAAATGAAGAGGAAATAGGCAGTCTACCTGAAAAAGAATTCAGAGTAATGATAGTAAAGATGATCCGAAATCTTGGAAATAGATTGGAGAAAATACAAGAAATGTTTAACAAGGACCTAGAAGAACTGAAGAGCCAACAATGATGAACAACACAATAAACGAAATTTAAAATTCTCTAGAAGGAATCAGTAGCAGAATAACTGAGGGATAAGAACAGATAAGTGACCTGGAAGATAAAATAGTGAAAATAACTATCACAGAGCAGAATAAAGAAAAATGAAAAGAATTGAGGACAGTCTCAGAGACCTCTGCGACAACATTAAAGGCACCAACATTCGAATTATAGGGGTCCCAGAAGAAGAAGAGAAAAAGAAAGGGACTGAGAAAATATTTGAAGGGTTTATAGTTGAAAACTTCCTTAATATGGGAAAGGAAATAGTCAATCAAGTCCAGGGAGTGCAGACAGTCCCACACAGGATAAATCCAAGGAGAAACATGCCAACACACATATAAATAAAACTATCAAAAATTAAATACAAAGAAAAAATATTAAAAGCAGCAAGGGAAAAGAAATAAATAACATACAAGGGCATCACCATAAGGTTAACAGCTGATCTTTCAGCAGAAACTCTACAAGCCAGAGGGAGTGGCATGACATATTTAAAATGAGGAAAGGGAAAAACCTACAACCAATATTACTCTACCCAGCAAGGATCTCATTCAGATTCAATGGAGAAATTAAAACCTTAACAGACAAGCAAAAGCTAAGAAAATTCAGCACCACCAAACCAGCTTTACAACAAATGCTAAAGGAACTTCTGAAGGTAGGAAAGACAAGAGAAGGAAAAGACCTACAAAAACAAACCCAAAACAATTAAGAAAATGGAAATAGGAATACACATATCAGTAATTACATATCGATAATGTAAATGGATTAAATGCTCCAACCAAAAGACACAGACTGGCTGAATGGATACAAAAACAAGACCCATATATATGCTGTCTACAAGAGACCCACTTCAGACCTAGGGACACAAACAGACTGAAAGTGAGGGGATGGAAAAAGATATTCCATGCAAATGGAAATCAAAAGAAAGATGGAGGAGCAATTCTCATATCAAACAAAATAGACATTAAAATAAAGACTATTACAACAGACAAAGAAGGACACTATGTAATGATCAAGGGATCAATCCAAGAAGAAGATTGTAAATTGTAAATATTTATGCACCCAACATAGGAGCACCTCAATACATAAGGCAAATGCTAACAGCCATAAAAGGGGAAATCGACAGTAACACAATCATAGTAGGGGACTTTAACACCCCAATGGACAGATCATCCAAAATGAAAATAAATAAGGAAACAAGCTTTAAATGATACATTAAACAAGATGGACTTAATCGATATTTATGGGACATTCCATCCAAAAACAACAGAATACACTTTCTTCTCAAGGGCTCATGGAACATTCTCCATGATAGATCATATCTCGGGTCACAAATCAAGCCTTGGTAAACTTAAGAAAATTGAAATCATATCAGATATCTTTTACGGCCACAATGCTATGAGACTACATATCAACTACAGGAAAAAATTTGTAAAAATTACAAACATATGGAGGCTACACAATACACTACTAAATAATCAAGAGATCACTGAGGAAATCAAAAAATACCTAGAAACAAATGACAATGAAAACACAACGACCCAAAACCTATGGGATGCAGCAAAAGCAATTCTAAGAGGGAAGTTTACAGCAATGCAATCCTACCTCAAGAAACAAGAAAAATCTCAAATAAACAACCTAACCTTACACCTAAAGCAATTAGAGAAAGAAGAACAACAACAAAAAAAAAACTGAAGTTAGCAGAAGGAAAGAAATCATAAAGACCAGATCAGAAATAAATGAAAAAGAAATGAAGGAAAAGATGGCAAAGATCAATAAAACTGGTTATTTGAGAAGATAAACAAAAATGATAAACCATTAGCCAGACTCACCAAGAAAACAAAGGAGAAGATTCAAATCAACAGAATTAGAAATGAAAAAGGGAGGTAAAAACTGACACTGCAGAAATACAAAGGATCATGAGAGATTACTACGAGCAACTATATGCCAATAAAATGGACAACCTGGAAGATATGGACAAATTCTTAGAAAAGCACAACCGTCTGAGACTGAATCAGGAAGAAATAGAAAATATAAACAGACCAATCACAAGCACTGAAATTGAAACTGTGATTAAAAATCTTCCAACAAACCAAAGTCCAGGACCAGATGGCTTCACAGGCGAATTTTGTCAAACATTTAGAGAAGAGCTAACACCTATCCTTCTCAAACTCTTCCAAAATATTGCAGAGGGAGGAACATTCCCAAACTCATTCTATGAGGCCACCATCACCCTGATACCAAAACCAGACAAAGATGTCACAAAGAAAGAAAACTACAGGCCAATATCACTGATGAACATGGATGCAAAAATCCTTAACAAAATACTAGCAAACAGAATCCAACACACATTAAAAGGATCATACACCATGATCAAGTGGGTTTTATCGCAGGAATGCAAGGATTCTTCAATATACACAAATCAATCAATGTGATACACCATATTAATAAACTGAAGGAGAAAAACCATATGATAATCTCAAAAGATGCAGAAAAAGCTTTTGACAAAATGCAACACCTATTTATGATAAAGACCCTCCAGAAAGTAGGCATACAGGGAACTTATCTCAAAACAATAAAGGCCATATATGACAAGCCTACAGCCAACATTGTTCTCACTGGTGAAAAACTGAAACCATTTCCACTAAGATGAGGAAAAAGACAAGGTTGCCCACTCTCACCACTATTATTCAACATAGTTTTGGAAGTTTTAGCCACAACAATCAGAGAAGAAAAAGAAATAAAAGGAATCCAAATCGGAAAAGAAGAAGTAAAACTGTCACTGTTTGCAGATGACATGACATTATACATAGAGAATCCTAAAGATGCTACCAGAAAACTACTAGAGCTAATCAATGAGTTTGGTAAAGTAGCAGGATACAAAATTAATGCACAGAAATCTCTTGCCTTCCTATACACTAATGATGAAAAATCTGAAGAGAAATTAAGGAAACACTCCCATTTACCATTACAACAAAAAGAATAAAATACCTAGGAATAAACATACCTAAGAAGACAAACGACCTGTATGCAGAAAACTATAAGATACCAATGAAAGAAATTAAAGATGATATAAAAAGATGGAGAGATAGACCATGTTCTTGAATTAGAAGAATCAACATTCTGAAAATGACTATACTACCCAAAGCAGTCTACAGATTCAGTGCAATCGCTATCAAACAACCAATGGCATTTTTCAAAGAACTAGAACAAAAAATTTCACAACTTGTATGGAAACACAAAAGACGCTGTATAGCCAAAGCAATCTTGAGAAAGAAAAACGGAGCTGGAGGAATCAGGCTCCCAGACTTCAGACTATACTACAAAGCCACAGTAATCAAGACAGTATGGTACTGGTACAAAAACAGAAATATTAATCAATGCAACATGATAGAAAGCCCAGAGATAAACCCACATACATATGGTCATCTTATCTTTGATAAAGGAGGCAAGAATATGCAATGGGGAAAAGGCAGCCTCTTCAATAAGTGGTGCTGGGAAAACTGGACAGCCTCATGTAAAAGAATGAAATTAGAACACTCCCTAACACCATACACAAAAATAAACTCTAAATGGATTAAAGACTTAAATGTAAGGCCAGACACTATAAAACTCTTAGAGGAAAACATAGGCAGAGCACTCTATGACATAAATCACAGCAAGATCCTTTTTGACCCACCTCCTAGAGAAATGGAAAATTTAAAAAAATGAGACCTAATGAAACATCAAAGCTTTTGCACAGCAAAGGAAACCATAAACAAGACCAAAAGACAACCCTCAGAATGGGAGAAAATATTTACAAATGAAGCAACTGACAAGGGATTAATCTCCAAAATATACAAGCAGCTCATGTAGCTCAACATCAAAAAATAACCCAATCCAAAAATGGGCAGAAGGCTTAAATAGACATTTCTCCAAAGAAGATATACAGATTGCCAACAAACACAGGAAAGGATGCTCAACATCACTAATCATTAGAGAAATGCAAATCAAAACCACAGTGAGGTATCACCTCACACCAGTCAGAATGACCATCATCAAAAAATCTACAAACAATAAATGCTGGAGAGGGTGTGCAGAAAAGGGAACCCTCTTGCACAGTTGGTGGGAACGTAAATTGATACAGCCACTATGGAGAACAGTATGGAGGTTCCTTAAAAAACTAAAAATAGAACTACCATACGACCCAACAATCCCACTACTGGGCATATACCCTGAGAAAACCATAATTCAAAAAGAGTCATATATCACAATGTTCACTGCAGCACTATTTACAATAGCCAGGACAGGGAAGCAACCTAAGTGTCCATCGACAGATGAATGGATAAAGAAGATGTGGCACATATATACAATGGAATATTACTCAGCCATAAAAAGAAACAAAATTGAGTTATTTGTAGCGAGGTGAATGGATGCAGAGTCTTTCATACAGAGTGAAGTTAAGTCAGAAAGAGAAAAACAAATACCGTATGCTAACACATATATATGAATCTAAAAAAAAAAATGGTTCTGAAGAACCTAGGGGCAGGACAGGAATAAAGATGCAGACATAGAGAATGGACTTGAGGACACGGGGAGGGGGAAGGATAAGGTGGTAAGAAGTGAGAGAGTGGCATGGACATATATACACTACCAAATGTAAAACAGCTAGTGAGAAGCAGCCGCATAGCACAGGGAGATCAGCTCAGTGCTTTGTGACCACCTAGATGGGTGGGATAGGGAGGGTGGGAGGGAGACGCAAGAGGGATGGGATATGGGGATATATGTTTACATATAGCTGATTCACTTTGTTATAAAGCAGAAACTAACACACCACTGTAAAGCAATTATACTCCAATAAAGATGTTAAAAAAAAAAAAAAGAAAGAATGATTTGCGTCCAGTTTGAGTCCAGTTTGAAAGGCTGTGTGTCAGGCCAGGTTTAGAGGAGAGAAAAGTCTTTAATTCAAATCCCTCACCCAAATATAATGAAATGGACTAAAAATCTGAGGTCATGTGAAAGGCCTCAATGGTTAGGCTGTGAAAAGCCTATTTGAACTATAAGCCATTTTTCTGAGTATTGATATATTGCAGGTATTTATGGAACATTATATCACACAAAACATTTCCATGTTTAGAAAGGAATGTGCCTTTCCATCCCAGTCCCCCAGGACAGTCACCTCAGTTGGATGACTATTGTATAAATACAGAAGTTAGCTACTAAGAAATGCACCTCTACTTCTTAGAAAAGTATTCCTGTGTTTATCTTCTGGTGGAGCTGGGCTTGCTAGACATAAACCATTCCTCACCAGCAACAAGTAGGGGTCTATTTTTGTCATTCATAAAATAAACCAGGGCCAAGCCGAAGGAAATGAATCTTGGAGGCGGCCCCGTCGTCGAAGTGCTGTAGAAGTTACGAATGGCTCTGTGGCCTAGGCCCTAAAGAGTCTTCAGGAAGGCTGGTTCTGAGCTGTTGATATTAAAAATCACCTCATTAATTATGTTTGTAAACAATGCAGCTGTCTGTGCTTTGCAAGATGGCTTCTTCAACATCATAATATTTGTAACAATAATAACCATCATTTCAAGCCTAGCAATAAATAGTCAGTCCAAGAACCTCAAGTGAAATCGCATCTGGGAACTGCCACCTGGTCAAAATACCTCTTCACAAGGTAGGAGGACTGTTGTTTGTTTTCCACTCAGAAGGCACTTATCAGCATCAACTGTTCCACTAGAATTGCTCCCATCTCAGTTTTTGAAAGGAACAGGTGAATAGCTAGTGCAAGAAGAGGAACAAAACCAAGAGAGACTCCAAAAGCCAAAAGAAGTGGAAGAGTGGTCCAGAAAAGGACATGATGTGAGAGAGCTGTCAGAGGGGGTGATGGGGAAGGGGCCCAGTCCTTCCTCTGGTGAAGGACTGGTGAAGTCAGGATTGTAGGTCAGGGTACCAGTTAACCAGCCACGCCTCCTCAGCACTCATTCAGTTATTTATTAGTCTACAAATATTTATTCAATACCTACTATGTGTCAGGTGTGTACCAGGTGCTGGAGAAAATTCACAAGCAAATGTCCACTTTAGATGTCTGTTGGTGATACAACTGAGACATACCTAACTGACTAAGTAATTACACAATGCAAGTGGTCTGGTATTTATTTTCTTTAACGTCATATTTTTGGAGCACATATTTCTAAAGTTAGCCCAGCAGTTGTAAGCCCTTAAAACTGATAAAAACAAGAGGAGAATCTGTTTTCTGTGTCACATAGGCAAGCTGGAATTACTAGACCTCTTTCCACACCAGAGGACAACACCTTCATACCTCATTTATGCCTCTTCCGCATGTAAATTCTGATTCTGAACTTCACCGGAGAGAGAGAAATGTGTATCTAATTCCAAAGCATTACCCATTTTCCCTGTCTCTGTCCCTCTCTTTCCTCTCTCTACTCTGTGTATATATTAATTTTATAGATCTTTTTATTGTCTGAACTACACTGGTTGCGTGAGAAGCAGAACAATAGGCCAAGGAGTTCCATTTCACACATGCCATCCTTATAATTCAAATAGGACAATAAAAAGAGAGAGAGATCTATAAACTGGTGATAAATCAGTGTCCTAAACCAAATTAACCATCGAAATAGATTATCATAAAAATAACGCCGTGAAAAATATTCTTCACCTTCCTGGTTCAGCCATCTGTAATGGAGAGAGGGAAGGCATGTGTGTGTCTCTGTGTATGTGTACATGGGACACACACATTCAGAGATGCACACATAGACACCCCCCCACACACACACACACACTTGTGAAGAGACCCAGGGGCCATGCAGTTTATACATACTTCTTGCCCCCCCAGGAGCAGGGGAGGGCTAAGAAACCCCAGGATTGATCATTAGTATTTCCCAGCTTCTAAAGCTCAGTTTTTATTCAACATGATAAATGAAAATACCATGTGCTAAGTATTGTGTTAGACCCTGAGGATACAAAATGAGATAAAGGGGACACAAGGCTTGTCCTTATAAAATGTCCAGGCAGGGCAGGATAGATAGACATTAACCAAATAACTACACAAATAAAATTTCTGAAACTAAAAATCCTGATACCTGCCATTGAGAAAAGGCACAGCTGCTCTGAGAGCAGAGACCAGGGGACCCTAACCCAATGTGAGGTCAGGAACAAACAGATGTTCAAGTTGCAGAATAAGTAGGGTCTAGAAAGATATAAATAGTCAACAAACAAGCAACATCCTACATCAGTAGGAGGTGTGAAACACTCTTTCTTTCATAGGAGAAAACCGAGATGGAAAAGATAAGGAAACATGATTGAGGCCCCAGGCGAAGAGAGGAAGGGGTCGCTCCCATCGGAGGGAAACACATCTACAAAGACTCAGAGGACAGAGGAGAGATGGCACAACCCAGAACTGGAAGAAGGTCACAAAATGCAGAGAGCAAGGATGGTACTGGAGGAGGCAGGATGGCGCCAGAGGAGACACAGGAGGTGGGTAGAAGCCAGATGGTACGGCATGGCGGGGGAAGGGACCGGTGATGGAAGGGGGTCTTGGGTTTTCTTATGCAAAAGCTTACATTGTTTCCATGTGGAGAAGGGGTTGACCTGAGGGAAGCAAGATACTGGGAAAACAGGTATCAGTCTTCCCACGGGCCTCCACATGAGTCTAGGTGGGAGACTGGATCTGAGTCTAACGCTAATTAGCTATTTGACCTTGGATAACTTGCTTCACCCCTTTAAGCCTCAAATTCCCCACCTGTAAAATGGCAATAATAATGGTTTTGGTGGGGATTAAATGAGATCATGCCTGCAGAACACCCGACCCACTGTAAGCCTTCAATAAATGTTAGCAATTGGTGGTGTTGGAGATGGAAAGAAATAGACAGATTAGAGAGATATAAATAGTCCACCAGGCAGCAGTCACCCTACCTAATTCATCACTAGGAGGACAAGTCTTCTCTCCTAGGAGAAAGATCGGGGAGGGATGAATGAAGGAAAAGTGATTGGTACCACTGTGACCAGTTTCTTAAATTTGAAACAACTTTTGTTCCTTATAATAGCACTGCAGGTAATATTTACGCCATGAAAGGTATCTGAGACCATTTACAAAATTAATTACTAAAAAGTGCTCGAGTAATATTTTTAAAAACCTTTGGGACAACAGTATCAAAAAGAGTACAGAAAGGCCAATAACTTGCCCAGGGTCATGGGCTGTTACTGGCTACTGCCAGGAGTGGAACCCAGGTTGCACTCCAAGTTTGTGCTTTTTCCAGGAGGGGGCACAGCCTCCAGAGAAGTCCAAACCCAACCCCCTCCTTCCAGAAGCTTTCAGTCTAGTCAGAAAACCAAATGGCAAGCTACAAGAAACAAGGTACAAGTAAAAGTCCAGCTCTATCATTTACATTGAAAATTATGGTGGACATCCCTGGTGGCACAGTGGTTGGGAATCCGCCTGCCAATGCAGGGGACACGGGTTCGAGCCCTGGTCCGGGAAGTTCCCACATGCCGTGGAGCAACTAAGCCCGTGCACCACAACTACTGAGCCTGTGCTCAACAGCCTGAGAGCCACAACTACTGGGCCCACGTGCCACAACTACTGAAGCCCGTGCGCAACAAGAGAAGCCACCGCAATAAGCCCGCGCACCGCAACAAAGAGTAGCCCCCGCTCGCCACAACTAGAGAAAGCCTGCGCGCAGCAACAAAGATCCAGTGAAGCCAAAAATAAACAGAAATAAATAAATAATTTTTAATAAAAAGAAAATTATGGTGACAATATAAATTGTTTTGATGTTTCAGTAAGCAATGTCTAACTAATAGTGCTATAAAATAGTTCTTGCCTTCGGATCTAATAACATCACTTGGAGGTCTCTATCAAAAAGCATACAGTTAATATTATACATAAAATAGATAAACAAGGTCTTACTGTATAGCACAGGGAACTATATTCAATATTCTGTAACAAACCATAATGGAAAAGAATACGAAAAAGAATATATGTATGTATGTGTATATATATGGAAATATATATATATATGACTGAACCACTTTGCTGTACACCAGTAAGTAACACAACATTGTAAATCAACTATACTTCAATAAAAATAATAATAATAAAGAAAGCAGCATTATTTACCAATTGCCAAAGGCAATTGTTATTTACTTTTAAAACAAGTTGGCTGATACGATATTTACATATCCAAAACTTCTAATGCAGTAAGAAAAAACATTATCCTCTGTATTAACCACAGACTTGAGGACTGAAAGACTTCCTTAATTAAATCAAATAGAAGCTTTAGGTAGAAGCTACTTGTAGGAAGCTTAAGGTAATTGATCCTGAAATTAAGCACTTGCTCAAAATTCAGGCCCTGGATTCTTGGTGTACCCCCTGCAAAAACCTCACTCACAAAAACCAGAACTGGTTCCCCCAGCTGATCCTTGAGGGCGTCCCCTTTAAACTTGCCAGCTCTTCCAGTGGAAGATAAAATCATGCAGGGTATGGATTCGCTATCATGTCATTATAGCAGGCATAGCCGTCTGTTACAGGTAAATTGCTAGGCAATGTAATAACAATGCAGTTTATTTACTGTGCAGGGTGCTTATCTACAGAAATGTTCCCGACAGACAAAGAAAGGCACAGCCAAACGCCTTTTCCTTAGAATTACAGACTGAAGCTATGCCAGCACCTTCAGAGAATAAAAATGCTAAATAATCCCTGTATAAACAGAGTCCCTAAAAACCCAAAGCATTTCCTAACAGAGGAAGCAGAAAAAGGAAATTGGCAGATGGGATGTCCACAAGGTCTTTCCCAGGCTCGCATTACTATTGACCAAAACATGCCAAGGGGAAGAGGGGTGAGGAGGACCCAAAGACCAGTCAGGCTGAATCCAGACTCAGAGCACTTGTTAAAATATGATGATGATGACAATGGTGATGAGGTAGACTAGCATTTGTCACATGCCTCTCATCTTCCATGGCACTTTTCAAATTATCTCTTTTAATTATCAAAACAACCCTATAAGGTTAGTCCTACTATTATCCCCATTTAACAGTTACAGAGACTTATAGCAAGGAATTTGTCCACTAAGCTGCTACCTTGAGATTGGAAACCGGGCTGCCTCCCTCCAAAACCAGAGCTCTTAACCTTATACTAGACGGTTCTCAAGAACCTGAAGGACTCGCCTGAGGTTGGACTTGGCATATAGGACTCCTGCCCACCCCTGCCATCGGCTCCCACCTTACATACACACCTCACCCAATGAAGCATCCCCTGGCCTCACACCTTGTGCTGCACAATGATGGCCCTACTTCATGAAGGTAATACAAAGGGCACCATGTTACTGAAAACCTAGTATATACCCCTTAAACACACAGCCTTGCATGAACAGAATAAGCGAACTAATAAATGAAGGAATGAAGAACCCAATTAAGGAGCCCAGGATGCATCTAGAGAGACATGACTGGAATATGATTGCTCTACAAGAAAGTTATAACTTAATCAATAGTATTAACATATCTGAAGAAAGAATGTATCCACAGAAGGAAGGGGTCTGCCCTGAGTTCAGAAAAATACAGCACTATTGCATTTGGCAGTGTTTATCCAATTGTACCCAAGGGAGAGAGGGAGTGTATCTGGTAGTTGATAGAAAGATGTACCAAGATTGTTTAGTTCACTTAAGTAGAATCTGTGTGCCTACTATGTGCCATGGTGTATAACAGGCACTATGATGAAGCTCGCACGTGTGTGCACGTGTGCACACACACACAGTTCCTAACATGGAGGAACCAGAAATGATAATGGTAGACACCAATATATAAACATCTCTTGAACGCTAAGTGCTACAGTAGTGGTATGTGAATGGACCATGGAGCACAGAGGAGATAGACTTACTTAGTCTCAGGTCTAGGAAAACTTCCTGAAATGACCCTTGAGCTGTGTTTCAATGAATAAGCAGGCATCATCTAGGCTATAAAGGACACACACACAAAAGAATTCCAGGCAGAAGGACCAGAAGTTACCTATATCACAGCAGGTTGGGGATAAAAGAATTAGTCCAGAAACTGAGGATGGTTATATGTTCAGTAACCTGAGATTCATCCCCAGGGAAATGGAGAAACACTGAAGGGTGTTAGCTGGAGAGGAACAAGATCAACTTGCATTTAGAAAGATCATTCTGGCAGGAATATCAACAAGGGAGGTAAATGGAGAAAACCAAGGAAGCCCAGAGACCAGTTAAAAAGCTACTGTCAGGCTTCCCTGGTGGCGCAGTGGTTGAGAATCCGCCTGCCAATTCAGGGGACACGGGTTCGAGCCCTGGTCCAGGAAGATCGCACATGCCGCGGAGCGACTAAGCCCGTACGCCACAACTACTGAGCCTGCACTCTAGAGCCCGCAAGCCACAACTACCGAAGCCCGTGCACCTAAAGCCTGTGCTCCGCAACAAGAGAAGCCACTGCAATGAGAAGCCTGTGCAACGAAGAGTAGCCCCCACTCACCACAACTGGAGAAAGCCCACGTGCAGCAATGAAAACCCAATGCAGCCAAAAATAAATAAATTTATATATAAAAAAAAAAGCTACTGTCAAAGTCCCAGGTGAGGATATGTCCTAGATTAATGGTAGCTAGAATGAAGAGGAGAGAGAAAACTGAACATTTAGCTAGTGATGTTATCAACTGGTTAGTTGGGAAGGATGAAGGAGAGATAAGCAATCTAGGATAACTCCAAGTTTCTGGTTTGGATGACCAAGTTAATGGTGCTATCATGAACTGAGATAGGAAATGCAGAAATATAGAAGGGATGGCAAATTTGCCTTTGGAAGATGAAGGAAATTAATTTGGTTTTGAACATGTGGGGCTTTCAGTGCCCACTGGACATCCAAGTGGAGCTGTCCAGTGGGCTTCTGGACATATAGTTCTGAAAATCAGAAGTCATCAGGGCTGAAGGTAAATATTTGAACATCATGAGCAAATAGGTGATACTTAAAACTATGAGAGTGAAGGGATTAACCAAGGATGGATGGAAAAAAATGGATGGATGAATGGATGGATGGAAAAATGAGCTAATTAAAATATTAACTAGCTTTAAGGGGCTTCCCTGGCGGCGCAGTGGTTGAGAGTCCGCCTGCCGATGCAGGGGACGCGGGTTCGTGCCCCGGTCCGGGAAGGTCCCACATGCCGCAGAGCAGCTGGGCCCGTGAGCCACGGCCACTGAGCCTGCGCGTCTGGAGCCTGTGCTCCGCAAAGGGAGAGGCCACAGCAGTGAGAGGCCCGCGTACCACAAAAAAAAAAATTAACTAGCTTTAATTTTTATAAAGCTTTTAAACTTAATTTTACTTGAACTCAGATGAAAAAAGATTAGAAAGTGAAGAAAATAAACTTCAGATAAATGTTCTTTGCCACAAATGGTAATATTTCTTAAAAGAGCCCACTAGAAAAAAAACAAGAAAGATTATAAAATAGCATAAAGTGTTTAGAGTCGTTTTGAAAAATCAACTTTATGCTAAAATGAAGAAATTAGTACTCTCACACCTCCACCCACATCCCCTGGTAAGGATTACCACTGGTCTTTAACTGTGACTACTCCACCCCGAGTCCTTTATTTTGATTTACCCTTGACATGGATGAATCTTAACACTGAGTAATTTCTTTCCCAAGAAGTTTTCATGCCTTGTGTATTTCTTGAGTTTGTTGATGTGTGATCATCTTTACCTGTGGTCTTTACATTTTACCAACACCTTGGCTGGATAGAATATTCTTGAGTCACTGCTTCCCTCAGAATTTTATTGACTTCTGGCATTGAGTGAAGGCCCAAAGCCAGGCATATTTTCCCTCTTAATAAATGACTTGAGAAGCCCATGCCATTAACCAAATAAACGGCAGGGAAAGGAAGACTCAAATAGTCTCTCTTAACATGCTTGGCTCCTCCATCTTTTGAGGCGGACAAAGCTCTTCTTCAGCAATAATAAAGGCGATGTTAAAAGCTACAAGCCCTTCTCTGCCTCATTAAATCTCATCTTTCAAATCACTGTGCTCTAGTGTTGTCCACTACCCTTTAAATACTTCCCCTCCCTCTTTCCTTGGCAGAATTACTATATTTTTGCAGTTATTACATGTATAGTTGTAGGCAAGCATGTTTCCCCGCTAAACTATAAAGAGCTTGAAAGAAGAAACACGTTTTCCTCATTGTAACCCCAGCACTCATCACACTGCTAAAAGACGGGGCGGGCACAGATGCTGATTGGATAATCTACCTATTCCCACTTTTCCCCACACCTGTCTGAGGGACTCTTTGGAGCAGTTGTGTTCAAACTTAAGCACACACCACAGTCACAGGGAGGGGACCGGTTAAAACATAGATTGCTGGGCCCCATCCAAGTTTGTGACTCAGGAAGCCTGGGGTAGGTCTCAAGAATCTGCAGGTCTAATAAGTTCCCAGGTGATACTGGTGCTCTTGGTCCAAGAGCTACTCTTTAAGAACCATTGATTTAGAGCACGATTAGAAACAGAAATACATGGAACAAATCCTTGCAAACAAGGGACGAATAAGGTTCAGATAATAAGCTTATGCATACCTCCCAAACCATCAAAATCTGGTGGGCTAAATTATGCCTTATATCATAAGCCCAACATAAGCCCAAGTGTTAGAGCATGTGGTCCATGAGAAAAGACATTTTATAATGTTTCACTTAGTTTCTCTTTCTTGATTCATTTGATCACTCATAAATAAGTACCTTAATCAGTGTTACTTACTAAGACTCTCCAACTATTATCCTATAACTATTAACTATACTAACAATTCAATTCAGGGGTCGGGAGCGAGTATAAATCCAGAGGAGCCTCATGTACTTCAAACAAAATTCTCCCTCAGAATAAAATAATAATTATAATTTAAAAATCCATTCTGGGAATGACATATATACACTAATATGTATAAAACAGATAACTAATAAGAACCTGCTGTATCAAAACAAATAAATAAAATAAAATTCAACATGAAAAATAAATAAATAAATAAAATTCCATTCTTGGGACTTCCCTGGTGGTCCAGTAGTAAGGAATCCGCCTTCCAATGCAGGGGACGTGGGTTCTATCTCTAGTCAGGGAACTAAGATCCCACATGCCGCAAGGCAACTAAGCCCACGTGCCACAACTACTGAGCACGCACACCTCAAGGAGAGAGCCCGCGTGCCGTAAACTACAGAGCCCACACCCTCTGGAGCCCGCGTGCCACAACTATGAAGAAGCCCACGCGCCTCAATGAAGACCCTGTGTGCCACGACTAAGACCCGACGCGGCCCAAAACAAAACAAAACAAAAAATCCACTCTTCTCTCACCCTATTCTGTTTTCTTGGGCTTTTCATTTCCTCGGCCTCCTTATCTTCCAGGCACACAAGATGGTTGTAATTCTTACTTGTATCAAGACTGCAAACCACCAGTAGGTACATATCCCTTTCTACACCATCCTTGCCATTTAGCCAGTTAGTTCCAGAAGAGGATGGTCTGTGGTCCCAAGGCTTCTAGAGGAACTGCTAAGTGGTGATTTCTGTACTCCTTTCCTTAACATGTCTAACTTTTCTGAGCACTAAATCTTCCCCGTTTCCAGACTAACAGGCATGGCGGTGCACTAACGTTGCGTTGTAGTGCCACCTAGAGTCTGCTGCTAGTAAAGACCCAGAGCTAACCAATTCCGGGTACTCACCACCAGCTGGCTACTTAAAGGACTATATGTAGTCATTCTGGCTTCAAACGAACCCTGCCTCAAGAAACTGTTCAGTCAAGGAGGCCTCCTGTCTGGAACTTCCATCTGGAACCACGGATTGTTAAACCGTCATTTGAAATAGTGTCATCAGCTTAAATTTTTCCTTCACATTAGGGTTTTAACTCTGAAGGTTTGTATATAAAACATCTTCCTGGCAAGAGACCTTCGGCGGCGAAGATATGGAAAGGAGAAAACTGCAGCTTCTGGGCCTTTGGGTTCTGCTTCTCGTGGCTGTGGCTGAGCTTCCCTGAGGTCTGCAGGATGAAAATCAGCTTGGCCTGACCAGGGAGATGGATTGAAATGGAGCCTCTGTGCGCCGTGCATTAAGTAAGCAGCAGCCGCATTAGAAGCCGAGGGTCCATTAGCTCTCATTTAATGTTTCTTCTCAAGCAGATAAGTACAGGCATCAGACACCCCAGCCCTTTTATGACACATAAATCACAGGTCAGTGCCTTCCATGGAGATTCCTGTTTGCTAAGTGAGTAGTGAGACCAGGAGCAGGGAAGCAACACTTCAGCGCACTAAGAGACCCAGGGGGATGAGCTGATTGCACAGGGCAAGACCAGGAATTTCTCCCTACAATTTAACGATTAAAACCTCTCTCGTGCTTGAGAACTGGCACATCATTCAGGACCTTCCACGAGCAGCAGCTCACACCACAGCCCCACCCTCGGTCCCAGTCCCACCATTAACTTCTTTCTCTGGGAGTTGGTTTCCACAAGCCTTACTGAGTGGAGACCAGGCTATGAGAGCCCATCTTTTGGCCCCCACTAATTGGACTGAGGTGGACCATTTGCCCTACTCAATCCACAAAATCTCTTTCTCTTGATAATTTATGCCAAGAAGCACAGAGACAGAGGGGGGGCCGGGGAGCTGAGCCATGTTAACGGTGGGTCCCTCAGCGAAGGTCCATGAACTTAGGCTGCTGAGGTCCTGGGAACGGCCCTGGCTTCCGCCCTTCCTGGGCCTGCCACCGTGGCCTTTCTGCAGGTTCCGTGAGTTCTGTACCTAAAACCAACTTGAGTGGATTCAGCTCCTTATTACTAAAATTGCTTCTAAGAAACCCTGAATCTTAGGGAGAACACTGATCCAACTCAGACTGGGACTTCTGTTGCCTACTCCAGAGCCACACTCAGCCCGGCCACGCTCCTGTCATACAGGCCCGGGGCGGGAGCTGGCCACCCCCGTGGGCAGGAGGCCGGGGAGAGGGGGGCAGTGGGGGCCAGAGTGTGGTCTGCAGACTGCTGCCAGCCCACCATCTGTTACGGGTCTGCAACAAGAAAAGTACAGAAACTGAGAAACACTGAGAGCTTTCGTGACAATTTTCCACAGCAATCTGATGTCTATCGAACCTCATTTTTAAAAAACAGAGCTTGTATTTTGATTATCTTTGTTTTTTTCCATTCATTTTTCTAGTTTTATATTTATTGTATTTTACCCAAAAAATCAGTTCACAAATGATTGGAAATAAAAACAAACAGGTCTTTCACTGCCAAGAGTTTGAAGAGTGCTACTTAAAATCCCCCTCCAGGGACTTCCCTGGTGGCGCAGTGGTTAAGAATCCACCTGCCAATGCAGGGGACACGGGTTCAAGCCCTGGTCCGGGAAGATCCCGCATGCCGCGGAGGAACTAAGCCCGTGTGCCACAACTACTGAGCTCACATGCCACAACTACTGAAGCCTGTGTGACTAGAGCCCATGCTCTGCAACAAGAGAAGTCACAAAAATGAGAAGCCCACGCACCACAACAAAGAGCAGCCCCCGCTCAACGCAACTAGAGAAAGTCCGTGAGCAACAACAAAGACCAATGCAACCAAAAAAATAAAAATTAATAAATAAAAATTAAATTAAAAAAAAAATCCCCCGCCACACTCTGATCCAGGCCCCTGGGCCACTCAGCTGCAGCATTTCACCTAGAAGAGACAGGACTACAGCTGTGCCTTCTCTCCAAGGAAAAGTAATGAGTCGCAGGCAGAGGCAAAGCCTATTGCTCACAACTGTTAGTGAGGAGGGCCCATCCTTGGATCAGCAGGTCAGAAGCAAGACCCAAAGCACCCAGATGGAGTTTAGACAAAGTATTCCAAGGGGGCCGGAAGCGCTATCAAGAGCAAACTTGGGAGCTGCACCCAGATGCGAGTCAAGTGGCTCAACTGGGCTTGGGGGGTTTCTAACGCCCAGTCAGTGCCTCTCTGTGCCACCTCCCTATGCGCGTGCGCGTGCGCACGTGCACACACACACACACACACACACACACACGCCCCGTCCCTTCCTGGAGCCTATCTACTTCTCTGGGCAGCCCCACCCTCTCCCGCGGAGCCAGGACAGAAGCATAGACAGGGATGAAGTGCACAGCTCCCACCACCCCTCCTTTCTGTGCATAGACTTAGCCTGGGTCTCCCCTTATCCTCTCCAAGGAAGAGGCGAGGCCACTGGGGATGTAGGGTGGGCCCTTGGGCTGTGCCGAACCCTCCCAACTCTCAATTCTCTCCGTGTGGGTCCAGAAAATGAAACATGGACATGGAAAGGCCTTTTTTTTTTTTTTTTAACTAGTGTCCCTTTACCATGTAAAAATAGAGAAGTGTAAGGAGAAAGAAGGCGAGTGAGATGGAAAAGGAGGAAGCAAAAGATGGAGGGAATAAAGGGCTACAATTCCATGAGGGCAGGAGCCAGGCCTGTGTCCCTGGGCCTAGCACAGGGCAGGCGCACAAGGGCTCTCAACAAATGTTTGCTGAGTGAATGAAGAAAAGCCGGGAAAGCCGACCCAGGAGCAAGGAGGCCGAAGGGGCCCATACAGCAGGCAGCAGCCCCGGGGAGGCAGCAGGCAGGGCCGAGGGCCGCCGGCAGGGTGGTGGCTGCACACGACTGCCTCTCTGAACAAGACTCCTCGCTGCTCTCCTTCTCTCTTTCTCCTTAAAAAAAAAAATGTTCTAATGCAGGGAAGAGTCATTGATTTCATTTGAAACTATTCCCAAACAGGATATGGACGCTCAAACAGCTCCTTGGCCCTTGGCAACCGTTGTGCGCAGGTGTTTCTTGCAAGTGCCGGGCAGCACGTAGGGCACCGAGGCCCGGGGAGCACAGGGGGGCAGCCCGAGCCCTGGAGCAACCCCTGCATTCCAGGAGTTAGACTCCTTCCCACACGCCTCTCCCTGCCCCCTTGCTCACCTCACTTCCAGCCCCCAGTCTTTTGTACAACAGGAATTGAGTTTTCACTCTTGTTAGTTCTGTAATTCGTATGATGAAAACAAACCACTGTCACAAAGAGAGAAGTTAACATGCAGTGAACAAAATGGAAGCAAGGAAGCATAAATAGGACTGCTTGATAACAACAGACAAAAACAGGATGGACTTTACCTTGCCAAGCAAAAACAAATATGTGAACACTGATAGAACTGAATAAAAAGTTCATCAATAAAAATCAATACATACACATTTTTTTTCTGAAGTATAGTTGATTTGCAATGTTGTGTTAGTTTCTGCTGTACAGCAAAGTGATTCAGTTATACAAATATATACATATTCTTTTTCATATTCTCTTCCATTATTTTTTTTTTTTACAGGATACTAAATATAGTTCCCTGCACACACATATCTTTTTAATCCAAGTTTCTAAGAGTAAAGTGGAATCGAAGAGCATTGAAGCATGAAGGAGTATCTCCAACAAATAGGAGTTTATAAGTAGCCCTGGACCAAGAGTTAAACATAGAGTTACCATGTGATCCAGCAATTCCACTCCTAGGTAGAGTGCATACCCAAGAGAAATGAAAACATAGATGTCTGCATGAAAATCTGTATATGAATGCTTATAGCAGCATTATTCACAATAGCCAAGAAGCAGAAACAACCCAAATGTCCACTGGTGAATGAATAAATAAAATGTGATATCTCTATATATTGGTATATTATTTGGCCATTAAAAGGAATGAAGGTTTCATACGTGCTACAACTTGCATGAAACTTGAAAACACTGTGCAAAACATTAAGTGAAAGAAGCCGGTCACAAAGGATCACATGTTGTATGATTCCATTTATATGAAGTGTCCAGAAGAGATAAATCTGTAGAGACAGAAATTAGATTAGTGGCTGCCAAGGGCGGGGATGGGTAAGGGGGTGGCAGGATTGGGGGATGGTAGCTAAGGGGTATAGGATTACTTTTGAGGATAACAAAAACTTTCTAAAATTGTAATGATGATTGTTCAGCTCCGTAAATATACTAAAAGCGACAGAATCATACACTTTAAATGGGTGAATTCTATGGAATATGTCCATGTAAAGAAAGCTATAAAGAAAACAAAAAACAGAGACATCATTTTCCAAGCAGAGATAAGAAAGGTGGGGTATGTCTGGTGGATTTCATCGATCCCTTCTGGCAAGGAAAGGGTTAGGAGAGGATGCTAAATCTTGAAGTACTTCTTCGCTCTCCTTTGGGCTTTTTTTGTTTTTGTTTTTTTTCTTCGCTCTCCTTTGGATCCTCACTGTTGCCCCCAAGGCTCCTGTTACAAGGCTTCATCCAGGGGGTCCTGGAAAGGAGCCCCTCTCTTTTCCCCTGTTTTCGTAATGGAAAGGGCTGGCAAGAGCTTACAGTGTAACCCTTCTAGAGATGTTTATGATTTTGGATTATAATCATAACTTAGAACATTCGAGGTTCAGGAACAATTGACGCTTAGGACAATCTCTTCTACTGGATCTCTTTGTGTTCCGTGGAGCCCTTCCAGGGCTATCAAGTTGGAACCAAGAGGAAGGGAGGGGCCGTGAGAGGGGCGCTGGGTATACCATAGCTTTTAGAGAAATTCTCACTTCACATGGTTAAATACAATGTTTGGGGGTTTAAAAGATAAACCCTTAGCCATTCACAAAGAAAAAATTATCCAGAAAAACTCAACCCTGAGGTTTCTGGACAACTGACGTTTGACTGAGCTTTCCCAAAACATTACAGCACCACGAGGCCCACGTTCCCCTTCAGTGAGTTCCAGAGAGCCCTTCACAGGCTCTTAGCTGCCTCCCTCCACCTCTGGACATCATCCATAGATTCTCAAGGCCCCGCCAGATCTGACGTCCCCTACAATGCTCTACGATCCTGCCTGAGGCATAGTCCGCTGACCCAGAGCAACAAGGAGCCCATGCCAAACACATGCCCCAGCACACGGGTCACCAGGAAAGTCTCCTGAGTCAGGCCCTGAACGAGCCTCTCTCTCTATCACATGATCGTCGACAATGTGTTTACATAAGTAGGCCAGGAAAGGGGTCAGAAGTAAAACACAGCTAAGTTGGTCCATCACAGCAGCCATATTTCCTTGCCCCTCCCCCCAAAATAAGGCCCAGCCAAATCCCCAGACTTCCAGCCAAAGAGCTGAAACTGTTACATGATGCTAGCTGCTCTAAACCACACACGACACTACCTAGGAAAACATCTATCAGTTTCTTGAACTTTACGAAGCCCCAGAATGATGAACTTGACCAAGGTAGCATCAAAAGTCTCAGAGGGTCAGAACCTGGGAGGTCCGCAGTTTCTATTTACATTTTTTTAATTTGAATTCTCTCTCACCCAGAGCCCAGTTACTGTGAAGCCCTTTCTCTGAGCCTGCCTTACTAAAAGCTAGAATGGGTAATATCACCTAGCAGAGGTTTTGACAAACAGCAGGCACTTCGGTAAATGCCTCAAGAAATTGATGAGTAAGTTCATGAGTGAATTAATTAATGATTTCGGAAGTAAAACTGCTTTAAAGTCAAAAGTATTACACACTGCTACATATAAAATAGATAACTAATAAGGACCTTTTTTGTTGTTGTTGTTGTAGTTTTTGTTTTTTTGCAGTACGCCGGCCTCTCACTGTTGTGGCCTCTCCCGTTGCGGAGCACAGGCTCCAGACGCGCAGGCTCAGCGGCCATGGCTCACGGGCCCAGCCGCTCCGCGGCACGTGGGATCTTCCCGGACCGGGGCACGAACCCATATCCCCTGCATCGGCAGGCGGACTCTCAACCACTGCGCCACCAGGGAAGCCCCAATAAGGACCTATTTTATAGCACAGGGACCTCTACTCAATACTTTGTAATGACCTATATGGGAAAAGAATCTAAAAAAGAGTGGATATATGTATGTGTATAACTGATTCACTTTGCCATACACCTAAAGCTAACACAACATTGTAAATCAACTCTACCTCAATAAAAAAAATTTTTTTAAGTATTACAGTTTAGTCATCCCAATTTTTATAATTTCTCCATCACCTATTTAGGACCTTCTTAAAGTGAACTAGTCCCAGCATCATAGAGCTTGGAAGGGACAGGAGACACTACCCACTCTGATTAATTCCAAACTCTTGCCTAAACAATGTCCCAGAGGCCACCTAAGGGGACAAGTAGGAGGCTGAGAAGAAAGGCATTTGGGATCTCCATTCCCATTTTTGTTAGTATATTAAGATAAGGCTACCTGCTAGAATAAATAAACCTCAACATTTCAATGGCTTGGCAACATAGAACTTTATTTTTCACTCACATAACAATTTGATGTGGGAGTTTCTGGCCTGCAGGTGGCTCTCCTGCACGGGAGCCCAGGCTCCTCCCATCTTGTGGTTCCATTATCCCCCTAGGGCTGCAGCCAGGAGACAGGGGAAGGAAGAGGAGAGAGAGCACACCTGCTTCTTTACCACCGTGGCCTGTGTATTAGTCAGGGACTTTTCAGGAGAACAAAGTCCAGGCCAGGTAATCAGAAAAACAGGACCCAGGCCAGGCAATCCAATAGACACCCTTTAACATGGGCAATGACAAGAGCTTAAAAGCCAGACAGGGAACATGAGAAAATCCAGAGATTAGCATCAGCAAGAAGTCACTTCCACTCCTAGGACTGGAGGAACCATCTCACTCACCACTTACCCCTCTGAACGACAGAGAAAGCTGCTGGGCAACTAAGACATGGAAGAGGGGCTGTTAGTTAAGAGCTGAGACTACAGTGATGTCACCTGAAGCTAAAGGATCAGGGCTGAAATACCTTGTCTTCTCCCTTTCTCCCTCCCTCCGGTCTCCTGCCATTCCCCGGGCTGGCTGAACCTAGCCAGAGCCAAGGAAGGAAGCCTGGACAACTGTAGTTTGTAGGAACCAGTCCTGTACAGAATGAGCAGCGTAGGGAAAGGGCAAGGAAGTGGATCTGAGGGCAAACAGGCTAGTGACAAACATGATCCATAAGTGACACAAATCACTTTCACTCCCAGCTCATTGGTAAGGGGTAGTTACAGGTCCACGTCAAGAAGCAAGGGCTGCTGGGAAATGTAGTCCTGGGAAATGTAGCACCCGGAAGTGTAGTCCTGGGCTGGACATCCACTTACCAGTAACATAATATAGTGGGCAGTTGGCCATCTCTGCCACAGTTAGGTTGGAATAACTTTTCAACCCGCCCAGCGGCTCCATTTTCACATGAGGTTCATGAGGGACACAACCACAGGAAAAAGACCCTGGTGACTCTCTGGGCAGCATTACTACTTCTCCCTTCTCATGCCATCCCTTAGACCCAGAGCACTGGTAGGAAGAGGAGGAACCAACAGCAGCTGCTTGGTTCTCCTGAGAGGAAGGGGCAGAATGTCCAGAGATTCCTGGATCCTTAAACAAGCTGTTGATGACCAGAATGCCCTCATGGAACTTTGGGGTGAACTGGGGTATTGAAGCGTGAAGGAATTGGTACACAAGACAGAATTGGCTTCCGTGCTGTGGAGCACGTGATTCTGCTTTATTAGGAGTTGCACAGTAAGTGCTCGGGATCAAAGAAATGGAGCCCCAGGATGAAGGAAAACAGACAGTCTTGCTCTGGGCAGTATCTCAGCCTCCCCACTGATATTTCAGCTCCAAACACTTATTTTTAGGCCAATCTCCTTCTGTCATTATCTTGGAGGTGTGCTTACATTCTTAGCTCCTATATTTATATTCCACCCAACACAGATGACTTCCCTGTCTTTAATCTTCAAACACTACAATCCATTCAGAGAAACTGCATTTCTGCTGCACTCCTGAACCCTAACTAGGTAGACTGAGGCCTCCCTCCACACTGGCCAGAGCAGTTCCACTCATTCCTGTTTTATATATTGGGCTGTTTATCTAATATGGATGAAAAGTTTGCAAACCATGAATCTTGCTTAATTCTTCCCTTTATATGTGAGAAAGCAGTTCACTGAGAGAAGGGAAATTGCCCCAAGACTGCACAGCTAGTACACCAGGAGACAGGCCTAGACCTTCAGATCCTCTGGAAATTCTAACAAGAATAGTTTCTAAAACACATGTTCCTCGCGGAAAGTGCCTAGAAACTCTCCACCCCTGAAGATTACATCATGGAAAATGTTTTCAGTGTTGTGCAGAGCTGGCTATTTCCTCATGAATTAGGGCTCCTTTGGTTGCGAGCAACAGAAATCCACGGAGACGACTTTGGCCAAAAGGAGCAACTCTACTACAAGGGGCTAAGGGAACACACAGCAGGAATGAATCCCATGCCAGGAATGCAGCTGGGCCCCAGGGATGAGCTGGAACCAGGGATTCAAACCGCTTTAGAAATCGCTCTCCGAATCCTGCTTTGATGTCCATTCCTAAACCAATCTATATGGCCAGAGCCAGGGAAACTCTCCGATCTCCCCAGCTTGATCACGTGCCTGCTCTGGTCTAATCAACAGGATCCAGAGCTCCAGCGCAAAATATAGCTGCCACCAGGACCCATGTGGTTGGGAAAAGGGCAGATCAGTAACCAGAGAGCAGGGATTTATTACAGACTGGAAAGATAGCCTCATGTGTCCATGTATCATGTAATCTGGCTCTACCAATTTAACACTTAACATTTTAAGCAATTAACTTGGAACATTACTAGGTTGCTTATTATTAAATGAACAGATCTTACCAATATTCACACACAATTTTCCACATTGCCCAAAAAAGTCCTAGTCATTCTTCCATGCCTAATCTACTAAGATGCCATCCCCATTGTGAAGGCCTGGGGGACTCCTCAGTTAGCACTACTATGGCACTTGAGACATATTTGTCTTCTCCAACAAACTATTACCTCCTCATGGGCAAGAACCTTATCTTGTTTGTCTCTGTCTCAAAGACTAGTTTAATTCCTGGCATATTATAACTTTTGGTACTTGTTGAATATTGGGTTTGTCCTATAACTATTTGTCAAGTATTGATTAAATAATAAAGAACCACCATGAAGTCTCTCGAATTACTTTGCAGAATTTTTTACAAGAAAGATCATCACTTGAGATTGATGGCCAATTCACACTCGACGGAGAAAAACATTAAGGTAGACAATCCAATATCAATCTCACTCTGACTTTTCACCCTTGCCGGGAGGATACATAATTCAAATGCTTCCTTGCAGTCATGATGTACAAGGTTGAGCTGAGGCCCACTTGTTGAGGAAGAGTTAGCTCTATCATTAGAGTCCTGTGATCAGTAGAGTGCACTACATTTAATCTTGTGTCATTCTTATTAACAGTACATAACATACTTTGCTGGCACAGTTACTCAAAGAACAGCAAATATTAGAGGGAAAGTCTATAATAATGAACTACAGTAAATGCAACATTATTGAAAATTTACCCCCCGAAAAGGTGTGGCCTTCAAATGGAGGTTTCTGGATAGGACTTGGGGCAGAAGTCGCCAAGAAGCAAAGTAGGAGCCAATCGAGTCAGAGTAATAAGAAGTTTAAATAAAAACTGTTGTTAAAGGAATGTATCTGGACTCTGAAGGTATTAAATATGAGCATAAAGGCTATAGTTGCCACACATTCTTTGATTTGGAAATAAAACAATTTCTGAATGTTTAGAACAGGTCCTTTAAATAAAAGAATGTATAGGCACGGAGAAGAAATTTCCATCATAAAATCTTTACACAAATCTTAAGCAATGGTGGAAAGTGCATGTCCTGCTTCCATTCCAAGTGCTAAAGGAGGCTTTTTGAAGGATATGAATGTGAGAAACAGAAAGACTCCAGGGTTGTGGAAAGAACAGAAAGCCAACTCTCCCTGGATTCCAAGGAGCCTCTGCGGGTTCCCATCATTCTGGAGTCCCTACACCTGCAGCCTTGGGTCCCGCAGAGCCCATCCCAGCATGCTGCGTATTTGGGTAATCTTGGATGTCCTCCCTGCATGGGCAATGTTGTGAGTAGGTAAATAGGGTGGCTTCTGGATCTCTCCAGCAAAGGACAAATGACTCTGAATTTAGAGAAAAACAGATCCACAGGCAATTCAAGTACCTGGATAAGAGGCAGAGGACAAGCAGAGAAAGATTTTTTTTTTTTAACTTGTTTGGATTTAGTGGAAATCAAGGACCAGCTGACTGAAGGGAGGGACCCTCCATCTGAACTGGGGTGGAAGCTGACAACAGGAGCCGAGTGTTGCTTCTTGGTGGGAGAGGAGAGAGACATCCTCAAGGTCCACTGTCCGCAGGATCCTGGACTTAACTTTGAACTTTATGTGCCATCCTAGGTTGCAGTGTGAACTAGGACTTAACTCTTTTGTGCCCCTTTATTCATGGATTATGAATTTGTATTTTGTTTCTGTTTCTTATGATTCTTCTGCCATTTTGGAGTGGGAGGGGTGAAAGCAAATCGATTCTAAGCTCACTGGGCTCAAATAACAAATCTTCAAAGAACAGAAAATTTTATATGCTTGTTACTGGACTAACTTAGCCACTTTTCTTTCTATTTTTAATTTTTTTAGAATTTTTTAAAATGTAGACTCCTACTTAAACAACTGCTCTTTTAGAAGTCCACAGTGTTTATCAAAATTTTGTATTTTAATATCTGTGAATATGTTTTTGTTCCCACTTATTTACTGGCTGAATTATTTTCTGTTCCAGTTTTATAATGTAGATAACTCATTTACAATAGTATTTCTCACACTGAGTTTGGGAATTCTGAGAGATTTCTAGAAATCAGACCCACTGAACGGTCAATAGCTGTGTGATGCTGGTGTCCCTCTCTGAGCTATATCTAGATGGATAAACTGGCACTTCTGCTTCTAACTAAGAAACGGTTACCTAAAGAGCTACCTAAAGTTTTCCAACTATCAAAAGTCTTCTATCTCACACCATAAGATAAATGTTATGGCTTGAAATCTAAGGGAGAGATATATGATCGGCCAATACGCTCTCTTGTTTACTTTGTCCAGACTTTGCATCTGTTCTATATATAAAACCCAACTGCAGGTGACTTAACCAAAAGTTTATTTGGTGGAAAGCAACTTAACCAAAAGTACTTTGACTAAAAGCAAATTAATCAATGTGAAAGAATTTAGTTGATATAAAAATTTGATTGGAAAATATTGACACAAGTTACCAATATTTTTTTCAAATATTACTAACTTTGAAGTTACCCTCCATGGATCTCTCTCTTGAGAATTATTGAAGGGTCTTTTTTTTAACCTTAAAAAAATTCAAGTGCATTTTTAGTGAATCATTCCTTCTCTGTTCTGTGTATGATAGTGAAAATTTGGAACAACCTAACTCTCTAATGACAGGAGATGAGTCCCACATCTGAGCTGCTACTAAAATCCATGATCTCCATCCTTAGCTAACAAACTTTCACCTTGTCTTCAATCCACTCTAACCCCACCACCTATACCCTCACTTTCAACAGATGGCCTTGCCTCCTTCAATATAGAGCAACTAGAAAACACCAGATATGAAGCCTCACATTCCTCCCTGGCCATCTGCAACCTTACCTCCACTCTTCTGTCTTAGTGATGGAGGGATCCTACCTTTAGCCAGTTAATCCTTCTGTGCTCTGGGACTTGTGCTCTGTACTCTAGAGCCTCTCTCCCCTCCCCCCTCCCTCTCACTCTCTCTTCCCCCCCATCACACTCTCTCTATCCTGTACCATCAATCTCTTCTTTACTCAGTCAGCATGTAAACAGTCACAAGTCTCTTCACCTTCATCCTAAAAAACAATAAAGACTCTCACCTGACACTTCGCTCCATTCTTCTTTCCTTCCTCCCCTTCAGACCCAACTCCACATGGGGTCATCAGCTCTTTCTGGTTCTACCTGCTCTTTTTCCATTCTCTCTTCAACCTGCCTCAATCTGGCTTCGGCTAAGATCACCAATGCCAATGGCCAGCAGATTGTCAACTTCAATGGACATGTGTCTGTGTTTGTCTTGCTTGACCTCTCTGCAGTATTGGATGCCAACTTTTCCCTCCTTCACCAAAATTCCATTCCCTTGGCTGCCATGACAACTCTCCTTTCTGACTTTTCTTTTCCTTCTATGGTCTTCTATGGACTTTTCTACTCCTTCTTTTCCTTCTTTTCTATGACTTTTCTTTTCCTCCTCAGTCTCCTCTGGGGTTCTTTTCCCACTCACCTTTTAAGGACCACCATTTCCCAAGCCCCTTTGTTCAAACTTCTGTTTTTGTCCCTCCACCTCCTCTCCCTGGACCTCCTCAGACAACATTTATCCTGAGGACCTTCAGTAGAGCACAGTGGTTGAAGATGTGGACTCTGAGTTTGAATTCCTAGTTCCATCACTCACTGGTCATTTTCCCTCCACCAAGCTACTCTCTAAGCCTCAGCTTCCTCAGCTTTGAAATGGAGTAACAACACCTTTGCCATAAAGTTATTGTGAGGATCAAATATTATAATGCATATAAAACAATTAGCATAATTGTTATTATGCAATGCACTAATAAATGGCTCGGTTAGGGCTTCCCTGGTGGCGCAGTGGTTGGGAGTCCGCCAGCCGATGCAGGGGACACGGGTTCGTGCCCCGGTCTGGGAAGATCCCATGTGCCGCGGAGCGGCTGGGCCCGTGAGCCATGGCCACTGAGCCTGCATGTCCGGAGCCTGTGCTCCGCAACGGGAGAGGCCACAACAGTAAGAGGCCCGCATACCGCAAAAAGAAAACAAAAACAAAAAATGGCTCGGTTAATGTTATCTATTATTATTATCTTGCCTTAAGCTCCAAAACATCTGGTTCGCTAAAAAGACATAACTCAATACCAGAAATGACGCCATCTACTCATGGATCACTGAGGCCAGAAGATGATGCAAAGCATCTCTTTTCTCTCCAGATTGCCCTCCAGGTGGTACACAGTCCACCTTGGATGTTCTTCTTTGGACACACACGATATATTTCTTTGCCCCATCTCCAGTCCTCTTCCCTTTTCCACCCCTCTGTTGGAGCCCCAGCTCCACTCTGCTAGCATCACACCACGCAGGCTGGATTGCTACTGCCTCTCTCCTAAGTGGGCACCTCCCTACAGCCCCCCACAGGAGCAGGACTGGATTTTCAGAGTCTTCCAAGGGGTCCCACAAACCTCTCTCTAGTTAATAATGACTGCCTCTCACAGCAGCTTGATGTTTTTTCATGCTGTAAGATTCTCTCTGCACCTGGGATGAGAATTGAAGGGACAAAGAGGGGGAACAGGACAGAGAGACTTATTCTGCCACCACATTACTATTATTTTTCATAATTAATAAATTTTATAATATATGTCCAGAGACCTGTATTTCGACCTGACATTCACCTGTACTAGATTGTATTCAAACCAGAATATAAAATATTTAACAGGCACTAAAGCATCTTATTATACCTTGAACTCAATATGCCTAATACTAAATTAAATATTTTTTTCTCCCAAAACTATTCTTCCTATTGTATTCACCACCAACCCAGAGGTACAAGCCAGGAACCTGTCCCTGGTTCTCTGTCCCAGCTGCTTTCTTATCCCTTAACCCCCTTATCTACTCCTACCTCCTAAATATCACCATATCACCTACTCTTCATCACCCCTGCAACTACTCATAACCCAGATCACATTTTGAGTCATGGCCTACACCAATTCATTTCTGAATTAGATGACCCTCCCCTGAGTCATTATAGCAGTCTGTACTTCTCTCTATGCTGGTATTATCAGGCTGTGGAGTACTTGTGGGGCCTCAAACATAACATCTTGATGCTTTCAGTGCCTAGAAGAAGGCCTGGCATCTAGTAAGTGTGCAATAAATACCTGCTAAAAGAAGGGAAGATGGAAGAAAGGAAGGAAGGAAGGAAGGAGAGAAGGAGGGAAGGAAGGAAGGAAGGAAGGAAAGGAGGGAGGGAGGGAGAGAAGGGAGGAGGGAGGGGAAAGAAATCAAAGTCAATTACTAATCTTACAACTTTTTCTTTTGAGGACTATTTATGAACTTATATTTTGGGTATCAAATACTCAGGTCTATACATACTCTGCCTCTTCTGTCGGGCTCAGCTTGCTCTGCGGATCAGGGCTTCAGAGTAGTGTGAAATCCTGCAGTCATTTACAACTTACGGAGAGAAGGTAATAATTGTCTCTTAATGCTTCTCGCTTTACCCTATGTACTTCCTACTCTAACTTCTCCTTTAAGGCATCATGTTTAATTTCTTCAGGTTTTACTGGCCTTCTCCAAGCTTCTAGTCCTGGCCATTTGCTTCCTCTTGGTTTCTTATTTCTCCACAGGGAAGAGTCTAAATGGAGGACAGGAGTCAGGAAAGAAGGGAGGTTAGTGTTTAGAATGATTTCACCTGGAATAGTGGAGAGAACGCCATCAATGGAAAGACAGAAAGAGAGAGTTTCCGAAGACACTAGGGCGGGCACACGATATGAGTGTCCCTGGGAATTCTAATTCTCTGTCCCTGCATCCAGCGCTTCCTCATCTCCCAGTACATCTTCTTGCCTTTCATATTAAGATTATTCTCCAGTGAATGGCTTAAAATTTCTCCTTAACCTGTCTAGTACATATCCAACTGCTCTCAAACTATTTATTAAAGGGATTTTAGCTCTTTCTTTTGAACACTTTAATAACATTTGAACAAATCAGAATTTTAAAAAAAAAAGCATACAATGTTCACCCAGTGAGGTACATAAAATGCCAATGCCCATTTGTCAGAGATTTGGGAGGTAGCTTTAGGTGAAGTTGGTATATATTGTGATTCTTTCAGCAGGCAATTTGCACAATGATGCTATCCTTATAAAAACTGAAACTTACAATGGTAAAGAGAGACTTTATCACATATATGTGATAAACCGGGGCATGAACCTGTGTCCCCTGCATCGGCAGGCAGACTCTCAACCACTGCGCCACCAGGGAAGCCCACAGGTGCCAGTTTTAACAGCCTCTTCACGGTCCTCACCTTCATCAACCTCCACATAGCCCCTGACACCGCTGACAACTACCTCTTTCTTGAAGGCCCCTTGATTTCTGTCTTGGGCGGCACCACTCAGAGAGTCCTATTCCAGCAGAAGGCAAGAGAATACAGACGGCACTGGGTCTGGAGGGTCCTGAACCTGAAATTGTCCAGGTGGAAATAAGAGACGTATCCTTTTGTGCAGATTGCATCCTTGAGCCTGTGCCAGCAAGCGGGTCATGATGCAGTCCTTCCCCAGAGAAGAGTGACTCAGAAAGAGAGAGAAGGGTTAATATTCTCATCTTCAGGAATGAAAGCAGAGGGCAGAGATCAAAGGGAATTCCAGTTACTGTCCCAGCAAGAGAGTCAGGAACACAGACTGGGAATCAAAACCATAAGAATTTTTTAAGATTCTCTAAATCTCATGGGTTTGTGAATTTTATTATTCCTGTTATATTAAGTGGTGGTGATTAGGAGTAAAATTTATTTCAAAAATAAATAGACAAGGGCTTCCCTGGTGGCGCAGTGGTTGAGGGTCCGCCTGCCGATGCAGGGGACACGGGTTCGTGCCCCGGTCCATGAGGATCCCACATGCCGCGGAGCGGCTGGGCCCGTGAGCCATGGCCGCTGAGCCTGCGCGTCCAGAGCCTGTGCTCTGCAACAGGAGAGGCCACAACAGTGAGAGGCCCGTGTACCGCAATAAATAAATAAATAAATAAATAAACAAACAAACAAACAGACAAATAAATAAGCGGAGCTGGTAGGTTGTTTTCAGGGATCTGAAGAGGAATTAGAAGGAGCTGGGGGGAACCACATCCCTCCGGGGGAGAGAACCTCAGGGGAGTCAGAACCGGCCATGCCAGCACCCGGGAGGAGAGGAAGAAGGTCGCGTGCCCAAGACCTATTGCGGGGAGCACAGGAGAAAATAACAAACACATCCAGCCTGGCAGGAGTGTGCAGAGCTTCCCTGTCTCCTCCGCCAGTTCCTTTTCCTTTACCTTCCCCTAAACACTTAAGATTCTTAAATCCATAACCCCAGCCACGCCCTCTCTCCTGCTCCAGACCCACATACCACGTACACTGCCACACCCCCAGCTGAGCATATGCAAAATGAACCATCACCCTCTCCATTCCCAGCCCGTATCTGTCTCTTCTCCAGTATCCTTGATCTCGGTGGAAGACATTACAAATCTCCCAAGCACCAAGGCTACCAATCTAACTGTCCTCCCCTTCTCCATAAGCCATCAGCCATCAAGGCCCATCAGTTAGATACCAGGTGCCCCATTCTCTTGTTTCTCACAGTCCCTGTCCTATCTCGGGTCCTATAGTCTCTCATAATACTGCTGCAATTGTCCCCTAACTGTAGTAGTTCGACCTGCAACGTGTGGTAGGTGTGACTTTTACAGTGAATCCTCACGACTCAGGCAAAATTATTTCCATACTGAACTGTATACAGCTCGTGAGCCTTTATTTTTACTGAGGGTGAGAAGCGTTGAACTTGTCACTTTAATAAACGTATGCCATCATCTCTGACCTAAAGCTCTTCCAAATCCCCCACTTCTATTCCCTAGGATCCCTTCCCAAAACAAACTTCCCGCATCCGAGCCCTCATCTTAGGCCCTGCCTTCTGGGGGAGTGCAGGCTACACCTTCCAGTCCTACGGTCTAAAAAGCTTCAAGGCTACATTTCCCCTCCTTTGCACCTAGTGTGCTGCGTGTGATCTAGGTTCTACCAAGCATCACATAGACTCTAAGGGCCCTAAGGGGCCATGCGGGTGGTGGTGACACAAGGAGATGGACCAGTGTGGCTGCCGAGGCTCTGTTCTTCTGTGGCAGCTGTGGCTGAGGTTCCAGTGTCCCTCCTCAGCTCACAGGTGCCAAGCAGTGGGCAGGGGCTCCAGTGGGGTCTCTGCAAGACCCATCACCTGGTTAGAGCTTCTCCAGGCTATGCTGCTCCTGGCTGGATACCTTCCATTCTCAGTTCTCTGGTCTTCCTGGAAATTCCAGAAGCTACTGGTGTAACAAGTTCCTTTCTATTAAAATCAGCCTCTATGATTCTGTTTTCTGAGATTAGGAATCAGATCCAATGCAGTTATTCAAAGTCTTATTCAATGATATTGGGTTTTGTTATTATATAAGGGAGAAGCCATTCCTTTACACTTAGTATTGAGAAAAAAATCATGTATCAAAAGAAATTTTTACACTAGGAGATTTTGTTTTTAGCTCTTATATTTCTACCTATGAGGGTTCATTTAGACAGCATGAATCAATGCCTTGCTATTAATCATAAAGGCAAGAGTTTTACAAACCTTGAATATGTAAAGTCCTGTTAATACTTCATGTATTTTAATAATAATAGCTACATTTTTAGTGCCTATCATGTATCAGTTATTGATCTTTTCTCAGTATGATATCTGATTACTCCTTACAACCACAGAAACTGAATTTCTAATCACACACATTGTAACTGATTGGTTCAGTGTTTTAACTCAAGTTTTTCTGACCCCAGGCCCACGCTCCCTCCCCTATGCTATGTTCCTCTCTGACCAAAGGCCCTGCTATAATCTGAGCCACACACTTCTCCTCAGGGCTCTGGCCCTCTGGCCTCCAGTTCACGTCACACTATCAGCTGAGCTCCCAGGGGAAGTTCTGGGCTCAGGAAACACACGTGCTAAGTCCTCAGAGACAGACGCATGGTCTGCCTAGTTGAAGTAAATCAGCAAAATATTCCCCTCAGCTCACAGCTGCTGTATTAATCAGAATTAGGTTCTGCTGTAACAGAATCATCCAAAATAACTATAGCTTAAGTTAGTTGATCTCTTTCCAAAAATATAGAGGTTGGTTAGTCCAGGGCTGGAAAAGGCCTTCACACTCAGGAACCCAGGCTTCTCCTATCTTCCTTCTCCACTGCAGGTGGCTTCCATTCCCAAGGCGACTGCATGGCCCAAAAGGCTGATGGAGTTAAGCTGCACATCTACACTCTGCCAACAGGAAGAAAAGCACGCAGTCCCTTTCCTTTAAGGACGTCTCCTGTATGTTGCACTCACCACTTTCCTCTAATATCCACCAGCCAGAGCTCAGCTAAGATGAGTTCCATAGCAGGAAGGAAAGCTGGGAAGTACAGTCTTCGGATGGGGGCGGATCCTTGTGCCAAGCCAAAAGGGAGGAACAGGTATCAAACTCTGCAAACTCTGCAAGCAGAGTCTTTGATATAATGGTCTACTTTGCTTTGATAAACAATTTTTGCTTTTTTTTTAACTTAATTTAATTTTTTTTATACAGCACGTTATTAGTTATCCATTTTATACATATTAGTGTATATATGCCAATCCCAATCTCCCAATTCATCACACCACCACCACCCCCTGCCACTTTTCCCCCTTGGTGTCCATACGTTTGTTCTCTACCTGTGTGTCTCTCCTTCTGACCTGCAAACCGGTTCATCTGTACCATTTTTCTGGATTCCACATACATGTGTTAATATATGATATTTGTTTTTCTCGTTCTGACTTACTTCACTCTGTATGACAGTCTAGGTTCATCCATGTCTCTACAAATGACCCAATTTCGTTCCCTTTTATGGCTGAGTAATATTCCATTAGCATATATGTGCCACATCTTCTTTATCCATTCGTCTGTCGATGGGCATTTAGGTTGCTTCCATGGCTTGTTTTGTGGAGGAAATAAGAAATGTGTTTGTTTCTAAGAAAAAAGGTCAAAGCTTGAAGAAGTGGGGATATGAAGGCTTATTAATATTAGGTCAGAAGGTAAAAATCTGGCAGCTCCTCTGTCACCAACTCAACTTTCCCAACTACCTACTCATTACATTTTCAGCTTTTCAGGATATCCTCTCTTTAATATGACTCCAGCCTCTGTGCAGGACTTGCATTGAAGGTTCCCGCCAAATCTTAGACACAGCCTTCCTGCTGAGAGCATGGGACAAGCAGGGTGGTTATCTCAGTGACAGAGCCAAGAATAGGGCAGAGATAACAAACACATCATAGGATCTCAGAGCCATTATTTCATCTCCATGAAACGATTTCCCCTGGCCTTTCCCTTCCTTTTTCTCCATTTTTTGTACAAGAGTCATTTCATCCTTTATGAGCTAGCTCATTCATTCATCTATTCGTTCAATAAACAGAAGCATTTTCCAAGGACTCCCTTAGGGAAGTTCATCGTCCACTGGATGGGACAGACCCCTGAACAAATCATTGTGGAATCGTGTGGTAAGTGCTATCTAGAGGAATAAAAAAGTTCTGTAGGGACCTAGAGGATCTCCAGGAGACATCTTGTGAGAGGTGGTGTATGAGGTGGTCTCTGATTCATCTCTGAAGCATCCCCACCCCTGTATCCCCAGCACGGTGCCACAAACACAACACCATTTTCTGAATAAAAAATGTCACTATCCTCAGACACTTGGTTCTTATAATCTTTATGATGAGAATGTGACTGTTCTATTGTTCTACAGAAGCGCCCAGCAAGAAATGCAGCAACCCTTTCCAGAGATGTTCAGACAGATGAACAGTAAGTTATTACCCCCGACCCCCAACACACACACACACACACACACACACACACACATACACACACAGACACACACAGACACACACAGACACATACACACACACGTATAGACAGAGATGCACACAGAGACACACACGCAGACACACACACAGACATACACACACAGAGATGCACACACAGAGACACACACATACACACACAGACGCACACACACAAAGACACACAGACACACACACACACAGATGCACACAGACACACAGACACACACACAGACGTGCACACAGAGACACACAGACACACACAGAGACGCACACACACACACATACACACACACACACGTTTCTTTATTCTATTTAAAGATTCTGTAAAATCATGTGCTATTGTGCTTGATTATCCTTATAGTAAATAAGAATATCCGTCTAAAATGAACTTTGTCTCTCCTACTGTAACTCTAATTCATTCCTGATTTTAAAACCTACTAAAATACAAAAACAAAAAGTATTATAAAGACTTGTTTGTGGGTGGCTGTAGGTACTTGATATAGGTTACTTTCTTTCCGTTCCTTAGTCAAGATCACAATCTGGTCAAAAAAACAACTGGGTTGGAAATGAGTAAAATTTCGCAGAAAGGATTTTTGCCCATTTTTCAAAATTTGGGGGGTGGGGGAAGGGCAGGATGTTTCTACTTGATTTTAATTAATTTTAGCCAATTGTGTTTGCTCTAGTTTTCTTATAGTAATGATTAGTTGAAAAAGTAGATGTCTAACAGAAGGGATTGATTAAAGAAAGTATAATGTTACAAAATAGTATGTATAATACATACAAAAGTTACAACATAAACTGATTACTGTAAATTGAATTTTCTAGTATTTAGCAAAATATTTTATTGCATGAAAATAAACCAGGTAAAATAACCTAAGAAAAAATTAGAAAGTTTTTTTAAATCCTAGAACCTTTTCTTTTGTTTTACTATTTTAGGGATTTTTTCTTTAATACAAAAACAATGTATACTCATTTCTATAATTTACAAGAGGATAAAAATGTAAAGATAACCCATAATTACACATATCAGAAATAACCACTGTTAACAAATTGGTATGTATCATTTTTTCATGTATCTATGTGCAAAAATGAAATGATTTCAAACATATTGTTTTATTACCTTCCAAAAACTACTTTCCCACTTCTCCCTCCAAGAAAGACCCTAACGTGGTGACATAATTAATGTTAATAGCTTATCCTCAGAAAGAGCTTGAAGAAGGGCTAGAGGGAGGTGTGAACTCCTGGACCCCTGTGACAGATCAAGGCTTCATCCCACAGTTGGAGTTCAGTACTGTGCTGCATGGAACATGCTAGAAACAAAGGCTCAGTCCCTCTGAGCCTTCATTTCCTTGCCCACCACATGAGGATAAAGATGTTTGTATCTCACAAATACTCTAACAGATGGGGTCAACTTTTAAATGAGCTTTGAGTTTTGGAAAAATAGCGGCATAGTATTTTATTATGTTGCTACCTGCTCGCTATTGGTATTATTATTATTCAATTACCCGGCTTTGAATTTTAAGCACTCTTTTTTAGAATATCTCTGCTGATTAGCCCTATGGCACCCTAATCACTCCTGGACTCTGCTGTTGTTGTTTTAAAATTTGTCAATTCTAACTTACTTGAATAAACATTCTTAAGCCTTTTCCATGGAATTTTTTGGTAAATTCCCATGTGGACAGCGTGGTAGGGGTTGGGTTTTACCTTGTATTGGTATTTCCTGCACCATCTCTCTGTTACCCCCCAAGCCCACATCACAGTGATATTTACAATGTCCAAGTCCATGGTGGCTTCTCCATGTAGGGGAGACACTGTCATCCCACAAGCTTCCCTTTGTAGAGGAATGGGAGGTGCGGGCCACTGAGATTCTCGTGGGAGGTTGTCCAGATGGGAATTGTCAATGCTGGGAAGTGAATTATGCTGCCAGGAAAGATTGCTGAAGCTTGCTGAAGCCAGTAAGCCCTTGCTGAAGGTTGCCTGAGGCCATTTCATCAGTAACCCCTGCTGCAACACAAGGACTGAGAAATGGCCAAAAAATTAACACAACCCCACCCTATCCTTGGCCTCCACCTCAGCCTTTATAATGTTGAGTCCTCAGAGCCCACAAACAAGGGAACCTTTGTTGAAAACATGGCTATGCCCTGGTTCATTTATGCCTCACTGTCTTTACCAAGTACCGAGAAATCTACTCATGGACACACAGGACAATCTTCCAAAACACAGGTGCTGGTCTCCTAAGGACACAGAGGATTTTTCTAAACTAAGTAAGATTTTTTTCCTCCTCTACCTCTGTATGTGTTTCTTTTCCTTCTAATTCTGATTTTAATTTTTCTTCAAAACCTTACTTTTCTCATTCTCCATGAATTCCTCTTTCACGAAATGAACAGAAGACACTTTACTAAGAAAAAAGTCCATGAACCATACGTAGCCTCACATGAATTCACAAGCAGGCACTGAGATGATGGGAGTCTTTCACAGACACTTGGTGATTTTCTGTCCCACGGGACAGACAGCCTGACCCTCTGGCCCCCACCTGCACACTCGCAACTATTCAGGACCAGCCAGGGAGCCAAGCTTTGACAATAACAGGCGAGAAAACAGGTGTCTTCCGCAGAGCCTGGTGCTTCCCAGATGGGAGAAGCGATTAAGGAGAACAGGAAGTGTTCTCTGCAAAGCTGGGGACAGACTGAGAACTGCGCTGTTCTGCTGAAAGTGCCAAGGTCATTAGTAAATGGTTGGAAACTATTGTTCATAAAAGGAACTTGTACAAACGTGAAACTCTCTTAACAGCCCTGTTTAAATTTACCTCAAAACAAAGGGTTGTCAATGAAGAGTTGGACTGCTTCCCCGCCCTGGGTTTAACCACACGCAGACACCTCGTAAATCTCCCAGCTCTTATTCTGGGTGCTCCCCGAGTGACAGCGACGTCTCCTCCCTGCCCTTCCCTTAGTGCCCCGTGAGCCCCCAGAGACCTCACTTCAAAATACACAAAGGCTGAAAAGCATCCCCACCTTGGAAACTAGTCCCTAATTCTCCACTATGGAAATTTAGGAACAATGATAAAAACTAAGTTACTAAATTTATTTTCCTCTAGGGTTCTGTGAGGGTCCAACACATTTTAAAACAGCATTTTCCAGTCACCTTCCTGCTTCGCCCTTTCCAGGGTGGAACCTTCAGCGTACTGACCTCATCATCTCCCACTGGCAGGAAAGCAGCCGGATTCCCTGGGGCACAGCAGGGCCCAGTGAGGAAGCCACACAAGGTGCTGCCCCTGTAACGCCTGGCCTGGTCTGGATTACTCACACTTCACACTCCCTCTCTATTGGCAATGTTACAGGAAACTGGTCCCAGAGCCTGGGTCTCAGGGTGACTCCCACCCCCCAATACCTGGGTCATGGGTAAGGCTCCCAGGGGCAGGAAGCAGAGGGAGGCTGGAGTTTGTGCTTTCAAAAGATCAAAGAGACAATGAGGGCCCAAAGATGGCAAAGTGGTTCTGATGCCAAAATTCATGACTGTATGTGTCATCCGACATTTACAGTCTCCACATACTGGGAAGATTGAAGTGTGCTCCCACTTACAGGCTGCAGAGATACTAGCTCCAAGGTTCCCAAACCCAGCTGCCCAACAGAACCCACCAGGGTGCTTTTTTTACTGAAACATAAATTCGTAAGTCCTCAGAATGACTAAGTCAGAATTTCTAGAAGTGGGGCCTGGAAACTGGATTTTTCAGGCCCTGGAGGGACCTAGTTGCAGAGTCAGGTCTGAGAATGGCTGCGTGAGATGGCTTTCTGTGCCCCCTTCCCCAAGCCTAGAGACCTCGACATATTACTGAGTTTCCCTGGAATTCGTGGCCTGCCCACACGCTCCCAGATACACCGCTAAAATGCACCTCCTTGGGAAGAAACAAGAGAAAGAAAATGAAAAACAGAAACACAAATTCATTCCTAGCATAAACAAAAACATTGCAGCCCGGTCCTCCACTTCTGCCCAAGATGACTCTTCCCCAGCTCACAGGGCACAACTTTGAGGAGGGAGAGAGAGAGAGAGGCAGTTAGTTGCAAGGCTGATGCTTGAAGCTTGAAGTGGGTTCCTCTCTGTAGACCTGTGCCACAGCCATGCACCCACTTTGTATGAGCCACTGTCCGCATGGGTATCCCACATAACTCTTGAGCTACTTAACTCTTGAGTAATTCCTCAAGAAACAGCACTGCCTTCTCACCTCCTGCAATGCATGGAGAATCTACACGCCCATGCCTATACACACAGGCAGAGCTCAGCACAAGGGGCTACCCTTCTCGGGAGAACAAACTCTCCTGGTGGGACTGCCTCTGCCTTTAACCCAAACCCAAGTGGTTCTCCTGCCACAGCGCCGGACCTCAACCCCAATTCTGTACCGTTCGTGATACAAAGGGCAGCCTCGATTCATGCTTTAGAGAGGGCCATACAGTTTATGACCAAAGGAAGAACAGAAATGATACCATTTTCAAACTGAACTGGATCCCTTCTTCTACCCTCTAGCTCAAGTTCATTTCTCAGGCCCTCCTCCAAAAAGATCATCAAAAAACAAATGCTGTAAACATCAAAAGGTTCTAGAAGAGAAGGTACAGAAGTCCATTCCCCTCTCCTCCAGGAACGTACCCTGACCCAACACACACATACTAAAGGTAAAAGATATAACCAAAATAACCAAAAGTTATTTTTATGCGCCATCCCTCAAAGAAGGAATAGAGACAGTGAAAATATTTACCTTATCCAACTTGGACAATGCAAATCCATATCCATCTACAAAACTGACTTTAACCGAAGAAAAACTGTAATAATAGTCATTGCCACACCTCAGACGGCTCCATTGTTTTGTTCTGTGATAGCCACTTGAAAAACAAATTATTTTATAGGCACCTGGCTCATTATGTATTACAAATTAAATCTTCATTTATCTATATGCTGCAAACAGTACCTATCCATCGTCATCACTTAAAAACCCATTGCCCTTCTTTCTAGCCTTGTTAATTTCCAGATGCTAATTAAATTTAAACTCATAAAAGTATCTGTTTAGCATGCATGACAAGATCGTCCTTCAATATCCATTACCCACTGGATATTCCAGCATGTTTCCCCACAGTTTTCTATTTGCTTTGTCATCTATATGCCTCAATTTCAAGGGACGGACTGGAGATTTAACCTGGAATTCAATCTCTCTTATTTCAATTCTACCCAAGTTGTACCCTCTGCTTGACGGCTTCATAAGCAACTTTCTTTCAAAATTGCTAAGAAGAATGACTTCCACATAATAGCACTTAAATAGGGAATAGAAGGATGATAAAGAAATTCTGGGGGAAAGCTATAGTTCAGCCCCTTTTCACCAGGACATTACACAAGAAGAGAAGACCTGCAGTCTCCGGAGACCCACAGTCACTTATTGCCCTAATAAGGCTGACAGTCTAAAAGCCACACAGATAATACATGGGGTTGTTCACGATCAGCACCTAACATAAAACACGCTACCACCCCACAGGAGTGTCCTGAAGGCCTGGGAGAGGATTCAAAGTATCACCCAGCAGAAATGATATTCACATTCTCTCTTCTCACTAACAAGTCCTCAAAGCAGGGAAACAGCAGAAAAGAGAGAAGAGCTCTGCCTCAAGGCGGCTGTGTTCTGCTCAGAGGTGTCTCTGCTCTGACCTACCTTTCTCAGCTGGAGGGATGTTCTCTCGAGGACTTACACTGGTCCTTCAGATGTGTCTGGCCCATGTGAGGACGTCCATGCCTCCATGCCCATGTCAAAAGAGAAAGGGAATGTGTCACCACAGGCCCAAACAATTACCCTTTGCATCAGGGTATAAGTGAAGGCTCCACAAAGATAAAGACAGTCTGTAGTACCACCTCACCTTCATTTAGCCCAAGAAAACGTAATATAAACACTTGGTGTCACAGTTCCACACAACAGAGCCTTCCTTATCCCCTCCAGCCTTTATCACAAAGCTTGACAAACTTTTCTATAAAAAGCCAGATAGTAAATATTTTAGGCTTTGAGGGCAACAAAATATCTCTGTTGTGTATTCTTTTTCTTCTTCTTCTTTTTCCAACTTTTAAAAATGTAAAATCCACTCTTAGCTGGTGGTCCATAAAAAACAGACCACAGGCCAGATCTGGCTCATGATCCATAGTTTGACAACCTCTATCTTATTATAAAATATGAAGTAAAAAAAGTATGAGTTCTTCAATTCATGTAAAATACAAACTCCTTTTAAAGAAAAAAGAATCCTCACTGTCTTTTTTTTTAATATAAATTTATTTCATTTATTTTTGGCTGCATTTGGTCTTTGTTGCTGTGCGTGGGCTTTCTCTAGTTGTGGTGAGTGGAGGCTGCTCTTCGTTGTGGTGCACAGGCTTCTCATTGCAGTGGCTTCTCTTGTTGCGGAGCACAGGCTCTAGGTGCGTGGGCTTCAGTAGCTGTGGCATGTGGGCTCTAGTAGTTGTGGCTCACAGGCTCTAGAGCACAGGCTCAGTAGTTGTGGCACACGGATTTAGTTGCTCTGCGGCAGGTGGGATCTTCCTGGACCAGGGCTCGAACCCCTGTCCCCCGTATTGGCAGGCAGATTCTTAACCACTGCACCACCAGGGAAGCCCCTCATTGTCTTTTAAGTGTACATCCACAGACCCCTGGGTACCACATATCCCAAACTGAGGACCGCATTAAAATTAAATCTGTGACTCTGAGGAATCCCATATCACCAACGCAGATGAATATACAAAATAAATTATCAGTACTATTATAATGTGGTAGTGGTCAGAGGATCCGAAATAGCCTTATATTACTGTTTTTAGATTGCCTTTGAAATGAAAATCAGCCTTTAAAAATTATTATCTAAAATATAGCTGTGCACTCCCAGAGGTCTACGGTCAGTACCACACATTGAACATGTAACACATTTCTATCATTGGTAAAACTCTGGTTAACGTGACAATGATCTCACTGAACAAAATGTGTGGCAAAGCAGTATTTGCCCCATCTTACCCCTCCCCCACCTCACACTTCTAACCTGTTTGAATTGACTGCCATCCTTAGGGGTATGAAGAAGTGAGGGTGGTATTAGTTAGCATGTTGAGGTCAGAGGACCAATACACTAAATTCTCAACTTCTAAGTTCAAAAAGGCTTATTACAGGTAAAACACTGATGATGGCTAGGAGTCAATGAGTTCTAGCTGAGTCAAGTTTTTCCACTTTCTGCTCCAGCCCTTCATTCCAGACTGAAGAAAAAACAAAAACAAAGAAACAAAAAAAGCACTTTGGGGCTTCCCTGGTGGCGCAGTGGTTGGGAGTCCGCCTGCCGATGCAGGGGACACGGGTTCATGCCCCGGTCCGGGAAGATCTCACATGCTGCAGAGCGGCTGGGCCCGTGAGCCATGGCCGCTGAGCCTGTGCATCTGGAGCCTGTGCTCCGCAACGGGAGAGGCCACAACAGTGAGAGGCCCGCGTACAGCAAAAAAAAAAAAAACCCTTTGAGTTGAGTTAAATTAAGGAAGCAAAGTTTGGAAAGGGGGTTATAGAAAGTTAGACATGAGTATCAGAGGGGATCAGAGGGAGTTATGGAATCTAACTTAAGTTTGAAGATCCCAGGATAGCGATTTGTGCTTTGATTCCTGTTCAGAATTTTGAAAGGTAGCTGTATCATGGATGTGTCCTTTCCATAAGTGCATTGGGTGGAGGCAATAGAAATAGACCCAGGGATAACGCAGATATTGGAATTAGCCAACAAGGACTTTAAAACAACTACTTCAATCTGAATAGACATTTTACCAAAGAAGACATAGATGGCCAATAGGCACATGAAAAAAATGCTCAACACTGTTAATCATCAGAGAAATGCAAGTTAAAACCACAAGGAAATATCACCTCACACCCTTCAGAATGACTATTATCAAAAAGAACACAAATAATAAACGTTGGAGAAGATGTGAAGAAAAGGGACCCTTCATACACTGTTGGTGGGAATGTAAATTGGTGCAGCCACTGTGGAAAACAGTATGGAGGTTCCTCAGAAAACCAAAAATAGAACTATCATATGACCCAGCAATTCCACTTCTGGGTATATTTCTGAAAAAAAATAAAAACACTAATTCGAAAAGATACATGCACCCCAATGTTCATAGCAACATTATTTACAATTACCAATGGAAGCAACCTAAATGTCCACCAACAAATGGATGGATAAAGAAGATATGGTGTGTATATATATATATATAATGGAATACTACTCAGCCATAAAAAAGAATGAAATTTTGCCATTTGCGACAACATGGATGGACCTAGAGGGTAATTATGTTACGTGAAATAAGTCAGGTATCACTTAAATGTGGAATCTAAAAAGTAAAACTAGTGAATATAACAAAAAGACTCACAGATATAGAGAACAAACTAGTGGTTACCAGTGGGGAGATGGAAGGTGAAAGGGGCAAGACAGGGTTAAGGGATTAAGAGGTACAAACTTTTATGTATAAATTAAATGAGGTACAAGGATATATTGTACAACACAGGTAATATAGTCAATATTTTATAAATAACTATAAATGGAGTATAACCTTTAAAAATTGTGAATCACTATGTTGTACACCTGAAACATATATATATTGTACTATATACCTCAATAAAAACCAAACCAAAAAATAAATAAAATAAAACAACTACTTCAAATATGTTCAAGAATTTAAAGGTGAAGATGGATATAACAAGTGAACCAGTGGATGATCTCAGGAGATAAATAGATACTATTGAATAAAACGATGGAAAGTCGAAAACTGGAAAATACAATATTTGAAATGAATAATTCACTGGGTGAATTTTTCAGCATATTGGTCACTATAGAAGAAAAGGTCAATGAACTTAAAGATGCAGCAATAGACACTACAGACTGAAGCACAGAGAAACAGAAAGCTGAAAAATATCAACAGAGCCTCAGTGACAATATCAAGTAGTCCAACATACTTGTTATTAGAGTCATGAAAAGAGAGGAAAGAGAATGGGGTAATATAATGAAATATATTTGAGTAATGCAGTGAAATAATATAATGAAGATATAATTCTCCAAACTTGATAAAAACAATATATCAACCCACACAGATCCAGTAAGTTCTACAGACTCCAAGCAGAATAAAAACAAAGAAAACAACACCTATTCACATCCCAGCAAAGAGCTGAAAACCAAAGTGAAAGACAAAATATTTTAAGAAGCTAGAGAAAAGAAGATACATTACATATAAGAGAAAAACAATAAAGATTACTACTGACTTATCATCAGAAAAGGTGGACTATAGAAGACAATGGAATGACATTTCTAAAATGCTCAAAGTAAAAACTGTCAACCTGGAATTCTATATCCTGCAAAAATATTTTTCCAAAATGAAGGAAAAAAATCAAGATATTTTCAAATTTGGGAGAATTGGTCCCCAGAAGATACGTGCTGCATTTAGAAATATTAAAATGACATTCTTGAGGATGAAAGGAATTACACCAGATAAAAATTTGGTTATATGTAAACAAATGAAAAGTTTCACAAATAAAAAACACAGGGGTAAGTATACAAGGAGCATTTTTTTTCTTGTTTCTTAATTTCCTTAAAAGATAATTAACTAGTCAGGACTTCCCTAGTGGCGCAGTGGTTAAGAATCCGCCTGCCAATGCAGGGGACACGGGTTCAAGCCCTGGTCCAGGAAGATCCCACATGCCACGGAGCAACTAAGCCCGTGCGCCACAGCTACTGAGCCTGCGCTCTAGAGCCCGCGAGCCACAACTACTTAGCCTGCGTGCCACAACTACTGAAGCCCACGTGCCTAGAGCCCATGCTCTGCAACAAGAGAAGCCACCGCAATGAGAAGCTCAAGCACCACAACAAAGAGTAGCCCTCGCTCGCCGCAACTAGAGAAAGCCCGTGTGCAACAATGAAGACCAAACGCAGCCAAAAATAAAATAAATTTTAAAAAGAAAGATAATTAACTAGTCCATCAACAGATGAATGGTTAAAGAAAATGTGTTATATATATATATACGATGGAATATTATTTAGCTTTAAAAGGAAATGAAATTCTCATACATACTACAACATGGATGAATCTTGAAAACATTATGCTAAGTGGGATAAGCCAGACCCAGAAGGACAAATGTTGTATGATTCCTCTTACATGAGATACTTAGGCAAATCCGTACAGAAAGAAAAACTAGAAGTTACCAGGGGCTGTAGGAAGGAGGGTATAGGGAGTTATTGCTTAATAGCCACAGAGTTTCTGTTTGGGATAACAAAAATTTTGGAAATAGATAGTGCTGCTGGTTGTACAACATTTTGAATGTAATTAATGTCACTGAAATGTACATTTAAAAACAGTTAAGTTCCTTGGTGGCCTAATGGTTAGGATTCTGGGCTTTCACTGCCATGGCCTGGGTTCAACCCCTGGTCAGGGAACTAACTTTTTTTGCAAGCCATGTGGCAAAAAAAAAAAAAAGTTAAAATGGCAGATTTTGTTATATATGTTTTACCACAATTTTTTTAAGTAATCATGTAATATACCAAAAACTAATGAACCATGTACTTTATGTGGGTGAATTTTATGGTATGTGAATTTATATCTCAATTAAGCTGCTTTTTTAAAAACACAATTAATTGTATAAAACAAAGATAACAATGTATTGTGGTGTTTATAACAGGTGTAGAAGTAAAATGTAATACAACAAAAACACTAATGATGGGAGGGAGATAAATGGAAGCTTACTACTGTAGGAGTCTTGCATTTATGTGAAGTAGAATAATATTAATTGAAGGCAGACTGTGATAACTTAAGGAGGTATATCGTAATCCTTGGTGCAATCAGTAACGTACATACATACATATATACGTAAGGCACAGCTGGTAACAACAAAAACAAAGAAGTAAACAAAAGTGATGGAAAAATCCACTTCCAAAACAACCCAGGTTCATGGTAGTTAAACTTTGTTCCCTAAGGTAATTTTCTCCTGATCACCTCCTTCAATTGTTCAGGAAACACTGCAGTGCCATCTGTGAAGGCAGAGCTTCCCAGCCAGAGCTCATCGGTATGCTACAAATGGGTTATAGATATTCTACAAGATATTAATCCCCTCAGCCTTGGAGGTGACAAGAGGGTATGTGGGGTGACCCATGCCCACAGGCAGGTCACCTCTATCCTCAGATAGCCTCATCTGGTGCTCCCTAGAAAGTGGCCAGAGTTGAGCAGAATCTAATGGCATGCTACACGGTCCCTGCAGGCAGCAGTCTCAATGAGCACCATCTAGGCCTCATCACCTGATAAGATCTGCTGAGTACAACAAAGGAAGTGCTCTACCCCGGCCATCTACAGAGCACACATTCACTGCAAAGCACACTCTGTCACAGTGAACATGGGGCTTTTGCAGCTACTAGCATGCAGCCCATGATACAGCTGGGCAGTGAGGGTCACTGTCAGGGCTGGGAGATGGGGGGGGAGGCTCCTCAGAGACACACTTCAGGCAGTGGCCCCAAATCTCTGTCTTTGTATATATAACGAGCTATTTCTCCCCACTCGTGGCTTATGTGCCATTTTAGTAGTGTCCAAGTTACCAGCAAGTGATTGCTCAAACCATGTATGCAGTTGATATGCAAAAGTTCTATTGGATTAAAAGTCTATTACAATTATAAGATATTTTAATAATGCATTTGTCAACAAAAGTAAAAGAACTGTCAAATCTTGTAAACATAATTTAAGCTGTGTTAAAAAGGTTGTTTAAAATTTTTTTTAATGTTTTAGCACTTAATTGTGTAAGCAAATTTTTTGTCAAGTAACTCTCATAATCGAAGAGATCAGAATTTTTAAAGCCTTGGTTAGGAATTGCATGTAACCACTTCAAATATAAAATATGAAATTAAAAATGTTAATTTTAATCCAGCTTCTCATTTAAAGCAAATGAGAATTTAGTTATTACATTTTTGGAAAGATTTTATTTGTAACACTTATATCAATACTAGTCTTACATTTGATACCTTCCCTAATACTTTTGATTTTTTTATATAATTACAAAAATATATAATAGATTTTTTCACCAAGCCCTATGTAGACACTCACAAATCTCCACAGTTTATCTCAGTGTGCTGTACAAATAACATTTTCTGTGTTTGCCATGATGTGACAAAAGTTGGGAACCAGTGTAAACTGAGGCTGTCAAGTCTGAAACTACTAGAGCCATTGGATTACTAATAGGAGAAGCTCTGGAGAAGGAATAAAGGACAAAGGTCACACACTGGAAGGCAGGTCAGGAGACAGAGAGAAATCTAGATCATGTGAAAATGTTTTGATAATGTTAATGTATTTCTAATCCGAAAGAAAGTTTCCATATCGACATGAATGCACTGTTAGAGCAGTCACACTGCAGGCAGCTTCCACACAACTGCAAGGGCACTTTGGGTTGGGTTTTTGTCCCTGGCAACCAAAAGAATACTAAATGATCCATTCCTGGTAGGAAGGGGATCTTGTAACCTAGAAAGTAGATATACTTGAAAGTTACACTCTTAGGGCTTCCCTGGTGGCGCAGTGGTTGAGAGTCCACCTGCCGATGCAGGGGACACGGGTTCATGCCCCGGTCCGGGAGGATCCCACATGCCGCGAAGCGGCTGGGCCCGTGAGCCATGGACGCTGAGCCTGCGCGCCCGGAGCCTGTGCTCCGCAACGGGAGAGGCCACAACAGTGAGAGGCCCGCATACCGCAAAAAAAAAGTTACACTCTCAGAGGGGCAGCTACTATTAGTAGGAAAAGTTTATTGCTTAAATCAGGGGTCAGGCAACTTTATACCAAAAGTGAAGTGCCTGATCGTGAATATTTTAAGCTTTGTGGGCCACATGGCCTTTGTTGAAATAGTCAACTCTGCCCTTATAGCAAGAAAGCGGCCACAGACAATACATAAAAGAATGAGCATGGCTATGTTCCAATAAAACTATGAACACTGAAATTTGAATTTTGTGTAATTTCCACGTCACTTAATATTATTCTTCATTTGATTGTTTTAACCATTTTTAAATGTAAAACCCATTCTTAACTCATTAGTGTAGAAAAACAGCAGTAAGTAGGATCTGCCCTACAGTTTGTAATTTGCCAACCCCTGGCTCAGATCCCCCTCGCTAGATGAGGTGATGGCCCTCTATCCCCTCCCAGGGCTGGAAAAGTAAGAGGTGTCCCTGGCTCAAAGTGGAAGGGACTTTTTATTAGATTTCCTCCAAGGCTAACTGTGCTTGGATGAGAGAACAGCCCAATGGCAACAGTAAAGAAATGCTTGCCTATCTTCTGAACTTCAAGTACGTTTGTGACTGGCTACAACAAGTAAGCTTATGCTCTTTCTAATAACAGACTCTTCCTGCCACATGCCTCCAGACACTGTAGGATTTAGAGGTAAGATTATAATTCTTTCTTAATCCTGAACATTCTTGTACAATGAGATCCATTCCAATCTCTCCACTCTGTGAAGACATTGCAGGGAAAGACCTTCTTGGCTAGTACACAGTAGAAATTCTCTGAAATGGTGGGATGGTCTTAAAGCAGAAGGGGAAAAATGTCTCAGTGTACGTATAGAAATGGGAATGGTACACTCTTTCCCTCCCTAGAATTAGACTATGGCTCCTGAAGAAGGAAAATTATTACCTAACACAGGCCCTTCTGAAGCAGTGAGGGGTCTTTGGGGGTTGGAGAACTTTGTTGATCAAAATTAAAAAAGGAATTGGGGAAGGAAAAAGGGCAAGCATATTTCCCAAACATCAAGTTGCCAGATTTAGAAAATAAAAATACACCCAGTTAAATTTGAATTTCAGATAAACAAAACATCAGTTTTGTGTGTGACTACGTCCCAAATATTGCATACTGTATTCTATCTGTCAACGCTTCAGGCTGTGGTGAGAGAAGGAACTGAGGGCTCCGGCACGGTCTGCAAAGAGGGAACTGGGACTTTAGGAAGCAATGGCTTCTGGGGGCCCCAAATGGCTGTCAGGGGCTTCTGGGGACTCATTAATCATCCATTTTTAGTTCTGATCTCTTACACTACCAAGCAATTTTCTAACCTTCATTTGGAATAAATGTCTGTCATTTTGTAAAGGCAACATGTTACTATAAGACTTTTATGCCATGTGTATAAAAGCTTGTGGCCCCCAATACCTTAAAGAGCATGGAAGACTGTGGCCTTAAACTCCACTGATTCCCTCTGTGTCTGTCCTCCTCACCCTCCCCTCTCACTCCCTGCACGTATGTGTCTATGAAGTGGGGGTGTGGGGCTGTCTCTCTCTCTCTCTCTCTGTCTCTCTGTCTCTCTCTCTCTGCATTTTGGATACAATCGTAACTAGCTCCTGCTTAAATCACTCCTCAAATACTTGAAGAATCTCAAAATTGGACTACTTAGATGGGTAAATTCCTTTTACGTCCCCACTGAGTTCCAAAGAACACTGATTCTTTCATTGACTGAAACAAGACTCTCACTTCTTCCAGCTCTGAACTAGCTATTCCCAAACTATAAATGTTCAATTACTTCCCAGACAGCAAATGCACATTTTTCTTCCTTTGTGCCGTATATTTTGCGTGGTTTGCATCATCATTTGCTAAATACACTTGGACACTCTTTTTACCTCTGGACCCATCTCTCAGAGCTTTGTGCGACTTCTCACCCTCTAGGAACAGCCCAGATAAATCACTGCACAGCAATTTAGCACACACAGAGGAGAAGAGTCCAATTTTCCAAATAGGGCCATTTGTTTAATTTATTTGGCTGCTAGGGAGTTGTGGGAATGGTGCTGATAAAACCATCAAAGCCCTTCAGGTTTTGTCTCTGATGGGAGAATCCAAACATTCTCACCATTTCCATTTTGAAAAATGCATGTCTTCTATTCCTTCAACTGAGTGGTAGGTTAATGAGTCTCTACACCTTACACATAAATTATAAATATTCTTGACATCTATTCATTTTTTAATTAAAAAAAATTTTTAATGAAAAATCCATCTCCCATACACAAAGAAAGAAATAAAATGTTTTAACTTTTATGCCAACTGGAAAAGGTCTCACTTCGCAGAAAGCAAGTCAGGTGGTTAAATTTATCATACATCCAAGAGACAGATCATTGCACTAGAAAATTGGAGCTCTGAGTTCTAATCCCAGGTTTGCCCCATAGATAAGGCCATTAGTCAAAAGTTCCTCCAAGACAAGAATTGTGTTCTGTACACTGTTTCCCTTCAGTTAATTGTTAACAAATAAAGGATAATTATATATGATTTATTTGCCTAAAATATAAGTATAGATGAAGTCCCCTGGACCTCTTCAATCCTTTCCCCCACCAAAAACCAAGCGATAACCTCTACTAAAATCTGATATGTATCTTTACTAGGCTATGCCATAGTAAATATAGTGTTAATTTTTGTGGGGTTTTTTTTCACATAAGTGGTCATAAAATACATAAAACTCTGCAGCTTGCTCTTTTCACTCTATGATATATTTTTGAGATCAATCCAAGTTGATATGGATAGCTCTAACTCTTTACTCTGTGTAATATTTCACCATCTGAATATACCATGTCCTATATATCTGCTCTGGGGACATTTAGATTGTTTCCAATTGTTCTTGATAGAAACAATTTTAATAGACACTGTCAAATTGCCCTCCAAAGTCAGAAATCATTTAGCATTCCCACCAGAAGTGCAGCAAAGTAGTCCTTTCCCCACAACTCAACAACGCTGGGTATTAATAAACTTCATATTTGCCACACTAGAAGATAAAAATAAAGTAGTATCTTGTGGTGATTTTAATTTGCTTTCCCTCACTAGCTCAGTGAGGGCGAACATCTTCTCAAATGTTCTTTAGCCTTTTATGTTTTTCTCTTCTGTGAATCCCATGTTTATATCATTTACTCATTCGTCTGTTGGTTTATTTGTTCTTATTAATTTATAGAGTTCTTCATAAATTCTGGACACTAATTCTTTGTTGTACATGTTGCTTTTGTTCATTTTTTGAAACTCCAACACACAGCAGAGCATCTGACTCTTACTAAGAGGTAATAATTATTTGTTGATTCCATGAATAAATGAATGTTGCCTAGAAACCACGTATTAGACAGTCACTTTGTAGCTCGCAACAGGGCTATGGCACTTTCATTATTTAGCTGTGAAGACCAGGCAAGTGGGTACATTAAATATGAGCCACGCCCTACTCATTTCTGAATCCCCAATTCTCAGAGCAGGGCCTTTTACAGAATGACAGCTCAATAAATGTTGAACAAATCAAAGACCAGAATAGAAGAAAGCAAAAGCACCTCCTCCTTGATAGGGATAGAGGATTAAGAAGTACAAACTGGGCTTCCCCGGGGGCGCAGTGGTTGAGAGTCCGCCTGCCAATGCAGGGGACGCAGGTTCGTGCCCCGGCCCGGGAAGATCCCACATGCCGCGGAGCGTCTGGGCCCATGAGCCATGGCCGCTGAGCCTGCGCGTCCGGAGCCTGTGCTCCGCAACGGGAGAGACCACAACGGTGAGAGGCCCGCGTACCAAAAAAAAAAAAAAAAAAGAAGAAGTACAAACTATTATATACAAAATAAATAAGCTACCAGGATATATTATACAATACAAGGAACATAGCCAATATTTTATGATAACTATACATGGAGTATATATAACCTCTAAAAATTGTGAATTACTATGCTGTACACCTGTAACTTATATAATATTGTACATCAACTATACCTCAATAAAAAAAAAGAGCCTCCTCCCTCTCACATGCCTGAGAGACCAGATTTTCCATCCCATAATAAGCTAACAAAAAATTATAATAAAATCTGGCATGCAGCCAGTACAGAAGAATGTATTCCATATCTGCTCTGTTCCAAATCTCTTGATCTCCACAGCAAAAATGGGAAATTAGAGCCAAGTGGATACCTCACAAGAAAAGCAAATAAAGACAAAATGAATGCTTCGAGCCATTAGACTCAACTTAGGGAATTCATGGTAAAATCTGACTGCTTTGTCCACTGCTTCTTCCCCTGGGGACCAGGGAAAAGACTGAGGGGCCAGAACTGCTCCTCCCCCTTGCCCATCTCTTCCTCTGTCCTCCCCCCACCTCCCCATCTCTCCATTTCAAGATGCTCTCTTCTTTTTCTTTCCAGATTGTTGTTATTCTCTATAGAATGTTGATCCCTGGATTTTCCTGGATTGTCATGATTTCTGTTGAAAGACTCTCACAGCAGAAACACCACCCGCACTTATATACATAGAAATATGTTTCTTTTCTTCTGCTTTCTTGCTCCATCAGGGCTCTGTGGAGCTATCTGGTTTAATTACTTCTGGCACTTTGCCCATCAAAATGTGCAATTCTTCAAAGGGATGGAAATGACAGTGAATCTGCCTCTTCCCAGCAATCCAGGTTTTTTCCTTTGAATCCAGTTGTCTTGGAAACAAGCAAGTTTCATTGAACATACACCTACCGTAATGGTTAAAACATTAGCTAGAAGCATGACCCCCCCCACACAATCCATTCTCTGTTTTGCCCATCTCACAGGCTGGTTGGCTGCTGGCGTAGAAATGGGCTGTGAGTGAAGACATCTGGATTCTAGCCTTACCTCCGAACCTATCCACATGGCTTTAGGCAAGTCAAATAACCTTTTGGAGCCTCTGTTTCCTTATGAAAAAAATGGGAATAATAAAACCTCTTCTATCTATCTCAGACTCTTTGGGAAGATCGAAAGAGGAGATAGACATGAAAAAGCACTTTGGAAACTGCAAAAAGCTAGGCAAATGTAATCACATACTTGAATTATCATTTTCCTCTTGCTCAAAATGCATCATGAAATTTTAGCTCAGATATGTATAAGTAAGTTCTCTGATTATTATCTTGTCCTAATGATAAAACAGACCTAAGCACCTAAGAGCTGAAAATGATCATCAGTGACCAGTGGTTACTCCCATTGTGGTCCATTCTGCTAAATGAAAAGTAACTCCACGCAGACAGGAGAGCTATGCCTGCTGCTGTTGACTGCTCAGGGTGTAGTATCAGGAACAGCCTAAAGTTACTTCTGTTTTAGTCATCCCTGGCTGCATAATAAACCACTCTACTCCAGTACTTAGTGGCTTCAAGCAATCCTTTTCTTTTGCTCACAATTTTATGAATCAGAAATTCAAGAAGGTCTTGCCTGGGGCAGTTCATCTGGGCTACATCCGGGCAGCTAGGGCTGGAGGATCCACTTCCAAGATGGCTTCTTCACTACACGTCTGACACCTCAATGCTCCTTGACTTCTGTCACTCTCCACTTGATGTCTCAACCTCCAACACCTTTCCACATGTCTGAGGGCTCTCACAGCACTGTGGTCTCAGGATAGGTGCTTTTATTACATGTTGCCTGGTTTCTAAGAGGCAGGAAGCAGAAGCTGCTGGGTCAGTTAAGGGCTACACCTGGAAATGGCACAGCATCACTTCTGCCACGTCCTACTGGTCAAAGCAGAAACAGGGCCTGTCCAGATTCGAGGGAATGGAGAAACAGAATGTATCTTTTTTTTTTTTTGGCTGCATTGGGCCTTCACTGCTGCTGTGTGCAGGCTTTCTCTAGTTGCGGCGAGCAGGGGCTACTCTTGGTTGTAGTGTGTGCGCTTCTCATTGCGGTGGCTTCTCTTGTTGTGGAGCACAGGCTCTAGGAGCACGGGCTTCAGTAGTTGCAGCATGCAGGCTCAGTAGTTGCAGCATGTGGGCCCTAGAGCTCACGGGCTTCAGTAGTTGTGGTGCATGGGCTCAGTAGTTGCAATGCATGGGCTCTAGGGCGCATGGGTTTCAGTAGTTGTGGCTCGCGGGCTCTAGAGTGCAGGCTCAGTAGTTGTGGTGCATGGGCTCAGTTGCTTTGCAGCATGTGGGATCTTCCTAGACCAGGGATTGAACCCCTGTCCCCTGCATTGGCAGGTGGATTCTTAATCACTGTGCCACCGGGAAGTCCCCAGACTGCATCTCTTGATGGGAGAATGGCAAAGTCACATTGCAGAAGAGCACGTGGAGTGCGAGATAATGTTGCAGCCATCTCTGGGAAACTCTGCCATATCTCCCTTGGCATTTGTCATCCCTAGCAAGGTATCCCCTAGTTCCGCCACACCAGGATTAAAAGTAACAGATTAATAAAGCACCTACTGAGACTCTGACCACTCTCAGACATTATTATCAGAGATTGGTGCTTTCCAGAAGCCAAAGGAGCACCTACAGATCAGATTCAGGTTCCCAGGAAACTCCAGTTTGGATCATTCACATTTGGAAGAAAATGTGGTACCCCAGGCCTCTCCACATATAAGCACATGTCTAGGAGTACCTTCAACACAGAAACCAGCCTGATACAATGAAAAATGTGATATCAAAGGCCACACTCTGGTCTTGCTCCACACATTTAACATGTGTGTCATCTTGAATTAATTAGACAACCTCTCTGGGTCTCAGTTTCCTCATCTGGACAATGGGGGATTTATACCTCTACTAGTTTGCCTTTCCACAATTGTTGAGGTTACCAAATGAAATAATGTATATAACATGCTTTTTTAGTTACGAAGCACTATGTGAATGTCAATTATTAAATCACAAAGGTAATAGAGGCAGATGCTGGCTTTGCCTCTTCATGGATATGTGACTCTTAAACAAGTTTACTTTAACATTCTGTGCCTCCATTTCATCTTAAAAGTCTGGTTTGGCATGCCAGATTTTTAAAACATACCACAAATCAGCAGTTAAATGAAAAAATGCCAAACCATGCACCAAGAGAAAATTAATGTATGTTGTAGGCACCATAGGGTAGACTTATTGGTGTGGTTTTTCATTTAAAATATTATGCCACACATGGGATGGCTAATGGAGTAAAATATATCTCCCATACTGTGGCTTAGAGAGGGCTCTGGAACCAGGCTTCTGGATTTAGATCCTGACCTCAGCTTTGAACAACTGCGTGATCTAGTGCAGAATACCTAACTTCTGCCCTCTATTTCCTCATCTATAAAATGAAAATAATATCACCTACCTCATAGGGTTGTTATAAAGATTAAATGACTCACTGCTCTGAAAACAGTATGTAAAAATACAGTAAGTATAAGTAAATGCTAGCTATTAGTATTCATCTCAGTCTTTTTATGTCTGCTATATATCTGTTATATATAAAAAAGTAGGGCTTCCCTGGTGGCGCAGTGGTTGAGAGTCCGCCTGCTGATGCAGGGGACACGGGTTCGTGCCCCGGTCCGGGAAGATCCCACATGCCGCGGAGCGACTGGGCCCGGGAGCCATGGCCGCTGAGCCTGCGCGTCCAGAGCCTGTGCTCCACAACGGGAGAGGCCACAACAGTGAGAGGCCCGCATACCGCAAAAAAAAAAGTAGGAGGTATCCCCACCCAAAGTTCAGTTCCAGTGTCAAGACTATGATGCCACACATCAAGAGGGTATGAACAGGTTTATTGCTCACATAACTGAGGTCTTGGTAGGGGGACAGCACATGGTAGGGCTCTTAAGCAGGTCCAAAATTACTTGAGAGAACAAGGAAAGGAAACAAGTCTGGGTTTTTATCGTGTTTAGAGAGGGGTGGGGCAGCCTAGGATGTGTATTCCCATATGGGAAAAGGGACAGTCTCCCACCAGCACCAAACGAGTATGCACTTTCTTATCAACTTGCCCAGATGTCTGGCATAAAGGGAAGAGGGACAGGTAAGGCTAAAAAGCTGTCAGAAGTTAAACAGTATCAAAATATGGCTAGGTTTCTCATTATAACATCATAAAGGTCCTTTACACTTCTTATTAACATACAACTAAGCCCATGGAAAAGATTTTGTTAGTGGTCACCTTTGTAAACTCTATTACTAGTTTTAATAGTTTTTCAGCTAATAGTCATGGGTTTTTAGAACAATTACTCTAACTGTAAATAATAAGAATTTTCTATTTTCCCTTTCTAAAAATTATAACTTCTATTTATTTTTCTTGTCTTAATGCATTTTCTAGAATATACAAAATTAAACATAATGGTGACAGTAGTCATTCCTACCTTGTTCCTGGCTTTAATGGGGATGCCTTTAGTATTTTACATTAAGAATGATCTTAGCCCACAGCAAACAGACAAAAAAAAAGAAATAAAAGAAATTCAAATTGGAAAAGAAGAAGTAAAACTGTCACTGTTTGCAGATGACATGATACTATATATAGAAAATCGTAAAAACACTACAAAATAATTAGAGCTAAAAAATTAATTCAGTAAAATTCAGGTTACAAAGTTAATACACAGAATACACTGTTGCATTTCTATATGCTAATAAACTATCAGAAAGGGAAACTAAGAAAACAATCCCATTTACAATTGCATCAAAAATAATAAAATACCTGGAAATGAATCTAACCAAAGACATTGATGAAAGAAACTGAAGACAACACAAACAAATAGAAAAATATACCATGCTCATGGATTGGAAGAATTAAAATTGTTAAAATGACCACACTACCCAAGGCAATCTACAGATTTGATGCAATCCCTATCAAAATTCTAAAGGCATTTTTCACAGAACTAGAGCAAATAATTCTAAACTTTGTATGAAAACACAAAAGACCCGAAATAGCCAAAGCAATCTGGGGAAAGAAGAACAAAGCTGGAGTTATCACAATCTCCGATTTCAAACTATGCTACAAAACTGCAGTAATCAAAACAATATGATATTGGCACAAAACCAGACATGTAAATCAATGGAACAGAACAGAAAGCCCAGAAATAAACTCACATTTATATGGTCAATTAATCTACAACAAAGGAGGCAAGAATATACAATGGGGAAAAGACAGCCTCTTTAGTAACTGGTATTAGGAAAGCTGGACAGCTGCATGCAAAAGAATCAAACTGGACTATTTTCTCACACCATATACAGAAATAAACTCAAAATGGATTAAAGACTTAAATGTAAGACCTGATCATAAAACTTCTAGAAGAAAACAGGCGGACTTCCCTGGTGGCACAGTGGTTAAGAACCCGCCTGCCAATGCAGGGGACATGGGTTCAATCCCTGCTTCAGGAAGATCTCACATGCCACAGAGCAACTAAGCCCATGCCCCACAACTACTGAGCATGTGCTCTAGAGCCTGAAAGCCACAACTACTGAGCCCACACGCCACAACTACTGAAGCCCACGTGCCCTAGAGCACATGCACAGCAACTACTGAGCCCACGCGCCGCAACTACTGAAGCCTGTGTGCTCTAGGGCCCGCATGCTGCAACTACTGAGGCTGCGTGCTGCAACTACTGAAGCCTGCACGCCTAGAGCCCGTGCTCCACAACAACAGAAGCCACTGCAATGAGAAGCCTGTGCACCACAATGAAGAGTAGCCCCTGCCCGCTGCAACTAGAGAAAGACTGTGCGCAGCAACAAAGACCCAACGCAGCAAAAAAATTTTTGAATTTAAAAACTAATAGGCCATACACTCTTGGACATTGGTCTTAGCAATATTTTTTTGGACCTGTCTCTTCAGGCAAGGGAAACAAAAGCAAACATAAACATGGGACTACATCAAACTAAAAAGCTTTGTGCAGTGAAGAAAACTATCAACACAACAAAAAGACAACCTATCAAATGAGAGAAAATATTTGAAATGATGTGACCAATGAAGGGTTAATATCCAAAATATATAAACAGCTCAAACAACTCAATATCAAAAAAGCAACTGACACAATTAAAAAATGGGCAGAAGAGACTTCCCTGGTGGTCCAGTGGTTAAGACTCCGCATTCTCAATGCAGGGGGCACAGGTTCAATCCCTGCTTGGGGAACTAAGGTCCCACATGCCTCACAGATTGATCAAAAAATTAAAAATTAAAAACTAGGTTTTTTTAATGGGCAGAAGACTTGAATAGACATTTTTCCAAAGAAGACATACAGATGGCCAACATCACTAATCTTCAGAGAAATGAGAATCAAAACCACAATGAGATATCACTGCACACCTGTCAGAATGGCTATCATCAAAAATTCCAAAAATAAATGTTGACAAGGATGTAGAGAATAGGGAACCCTCATACACTGTTGGTGGGAATGTAAACTGGTGCAGTCACTGTGGAAAACAGTACAGAGGTTCCTCAAAAAATAAAAAACAGAACTACCATATGATCCAGCAATTCCATTTCTGGGTATTTATTCAAAGAAAACAAAAACACCAGTCTGAAAAGATATATACACCCCAATGTTCACATCAGCATTATTTACATTACCCATGGAAGCAACCCAAGTGTCCATCAACAAATGAATGGATAAAGAAGATGTGAGATATATATATATATATAGATAGATAGATAGATAGATAGATAGATAGATAGATATCACAATGGAATACTACTCAGCCAGAAAAAATAATAAAATTTTGCCATCTGCAACAACATGGATAGACCTAGAGGATATTATGCTAAGTGAACTAAGTCAGACAGAGAAAGACAATTACTGTATGTTATCACTTATATTTAGAATCGAAAAAATAAAACAAACAAGTGAAAATAACAAAAAAGTAACAGACTCACAGACATAGGGAACAAACTAGTGGTTACCAGGGGGGAGAGGGAATGGGGGAGGGGCAACATAGGGGTAGTGAATTAAGAGGTAGAAACTATTATGTATAAAATAAGCTACAAGGATATATTTTACAATACAGGGAATATACCCAATATTTTATAATAACTCTAAATGGAGTATAATCTGTAAAAATTTTGAATCACTATGTTGTACACCAGAAACTAATATAATATTTTAAATGAACTATACCTCAATTTTAAAAAAAGAATGGCAAAAGGTATTTATGTAAAAGTAAAATTTTATGATAATAAATAAAACAGATGTTAAAGGTGTCTGACAATTCTTAGGAGTGAAATGGCTGAAAAGAAGTTCAGAAGCCAAGCTCAGACCATCATATATCCATGCATTCATGCACAGAGTAGCATATGAACCTGAACATTTAACAAACATTGCCAAAAGTCATCCTGTGGATATCAGCACACTTAATGGAATTGAAATCATGATTATGGCAAGGAAAGTCCATGCCTTATCCACAGGAAATAGAGAAAGGATGGAAGATAATGACACCAACCAAGAAATAATTTATCTCTTGGAAATACATGAAACTGACAGAGAAGACTGATAAAAAATTTCAGGGTGAGGATAAATTAGACAGACACAGATATGATATTTTGATGGAGAATTTGGAATATTGGAAAATTCTTAAAAGGAATAATTATACAAAGAGAGATCCAACAGAGTAAGGTTATTTAATTATAATAACTTTGAAATAAACTAAAATTGCGTATTAATTAATTAATAAGTAAGCCACGAAGATTTATAGCATAAGGAATATGGTCAATAATATTATAATAACTTTGTACACAGATGGTTACTAGACTTATCATGGTGATCATTCCATAATGTACGCAAATGTCAAATCACTATGTAGTATACCTGAAACTAACATAATATTGTACATCAATTATTTTTTATATTTATATTTAAATATCTCAATTTTTAAATTAATTTAAATAAATGGGGGAAAAAAGAATGATCTTAGCTATTAGTTTGAGATTGACTTTTTCTACCATATTAAGAAAATCTCCATCCATTCTTTTAGTTTATTAATGGATACTATCAGAAATAAATATTAATTTGTATTAAGTATCTTTGTGAAATATATTATAATGGACTTACATTTTAACAATTTGTTATGATCTTGAATACAGTGTTTTCCCTAAATGAATGGAATGTTTCTTCATTCAAGTGAACATTATTGGACATACAATATAGGAAACTTGGACTTAAATCTTAGCTCATTTTACACACTAGATCCAAAATTTAAGACCTTAGTGTATTATTCACTAGGACAAAAATTGAGGAGAATTTTCTTTGTACCATATTTCAGGTGAGGGGAGAGCTAAAGGAGCTATTTATTTTAGATCCTCGTATAATCTACTGTGGGATCCAAATGAACGTTTCCAATTTTTCATTTCTAATTATTCTAGGACTCACTTGAAAGATGTTCATTCAGATTTTTACAGCCCGCATAAAAGTCTTCTAAAAATTTTACTCCTTCTCAGCCCACAGTTTTTTAAAAGCTACCAGCAATTTGCCTTATCTTTCTTGTTTAACGTAAAAGAAGCCACTCCAGCCGACATAAATGTCATGAAAGTGAACCAGGGATTGATATCATTTCCTGAAGGCTAGTTGAAGTCCATAGTATATGGCAGATTTTTCATCAGGAAGTTTGCTGAAAAGTATGCTTTCTGAAATAATAGGGGCAGCTCTCCAGAAGCACCCTGCATATTCCCATATTCCGTCAGCCCCTCCCCTACCTCCTTCCCATGGTCTTTAATTCCTCTAGCGATTCCTCAACTCCTCTGGAATGTGAAGAGGCTGGGAAGGCAGCCTCTCCCTAGGAATAAAACCTTTGGATAATTGTGGTTACTTGCAAATGCTTGTAAGGCCTTCAGTGGTTTTGTGATGGTTAATTCCACGTGTCACCTCGACTGAGCTAAGAGATGACCAGATAGCTGATAAAACATTATTTCTGGGTGTGTCTGGGAGGGTGTTTCCAGAAGTTATTAGCATTTGATTTGGTAGACTAAGCAAAGAAGATCCTCTCACCACTGTGAGTGGGTATCATCCAGTCCACTGAGGGTCTGAATAGAACAAAAAGGCAGAGGAAGGGTGAACCGGCTCCCTTGGCTTCAGCTGGGGCATTCATCTGTTCCTGCCCTCAGACACTTGCTTCCCTGGTTCTCAGTCCACAGGGTTTGGACTGGAATTATACTGCCTTCCCCGGGGCCTCCAATTTACAGAGGGCAGATCATGGGACCTCTCAGCCACCATACTCATGTAAGACAATCCTTCATAATAAATTTCTTTCAGTGTATCTATAGATATAGATAGATAGATAGATAGATAGATAGATAGATAGATAGATAGATAGATATAGATAGAGAGAGAGAGAGAGAGAGAGAAAGAGAGAGAGAGAGAGGTATAGATATCCTATTGGTTCTGTTTCTCTGGAGAACCCTGACTACATACAGGGTTCTAGTGCAAAAATATCTGGCCACCCAGACTGAAGAATAAACTTAAATAGGGGCCAGTCAAGGCAATCAAATTCAGTTTCTTACTTTGCAGTTCACTTGCCAAGGAGGTTTAGAATAATCTTGCACCTGCCTAAGCATCTTCTTTTTTCCACATTAAAAATATGGGTAAATCTTAAATTGTTTTTTAAAGACATTCTCAATAATAATAAGACGAATTAAAGTGTGTATAAAACTGAACCTTCTGATGCTCAGACAGAAGTAGGGAAAACAACGTCATTAAGGGGTGGTTTTGGTTCAAAGGACCTGACTCCTATTTTTTTTTTTTAATAAATTTATTTATTTATTTTTGGCTGTGTTGGGTCTTCATTTCTGTGCGAGGGCTTTCTCTGGTTGTGGCAAGCGGGGGCCCCTCTTCATTGCGGTGCACAGGCCTCTCACTGTGGCGGCCTCTCTTGTTGCGGAGCACAGGCTCCAGACATGCAGGCTCAGTAATTGTGGCTCACGGGCCCAGTTGCTCCGCGGCATGTGGGATCTTCCCAGACCAGGGCTCGAACCCATATCCCCTGCACTGGCAGGCAGATTCTCAACCACTGCGCCACCAGGGAAGCCCCTGACTCCTATTTTTTAATACACATGGAGAGAATAGGGACAAAACCCCTAAACTCGCCTCTAGGACTGAGCTATGGTTGGCCTCCAAGAATTCTAAGAAGGAGTAAATATTTTCTTCCTGTAGAAGGTTAAAAGTGATAGACCACCACACACACAGAGAGGGTGAGAATCATTGGCCCCAGTGACCACACCATAAAAAGGGCAGGCATGTCACTGACCTCAGTCTCAGGCTTCATATGGTACTCCCACTAGGTCCAGGTTCACAATGTATCAGATTCAAACCCAACAGAAAAGTAAGCAAGTTTTGCTATCCACAGTCCCAGGAAAACCCGGGACTCATTGAAAGGCAGCATCACATAAGACCCTAAGCAAAGACTCTGGAGCAACATGCCAGGATACAAATCCCAGCTCTACCACTTCCTAGCTACGGATCCTTGGGAAAGTTATTGGATGTGATAGGCATTTCACTGCTCGTCAAAATCTAGTTATATTGATTTATTCATTATACTGATATTATTCATCCCCTGCCCCTCCAAACCCGTTCTCCACCCTTCACCACCCTGAGCCGTGCCTGAAGACGCTGACTTGTACAGCTTACATCAATGGGCACCCTCGCCTTCTGGCTTCTAGTTGCATTAAGCAGGAGGTGCTAAAGGAAACGAGAGCGTGGAAGGAGTGTGAGATCAGGGTATTTATTCTCCCTGGGGTGTCAGTAGTTGCATTCCCCTATTTTAGGCCGTAGCCCCTGTTGGGTAGCCCTCCTTGATAGCCATGGCTGGCTGAGAGCTCTGACAGACACGGGTCTCATGCATTTCTGGTAGCCATTCCCAGTTCAAGCATAGGAGTAGCAACAGTTCTCTACCATTGTAGCCCTGGGGGTGCTTTAAGTAAGAAATTTATTTTCTTTAAACCTGCCCACACCTTTTTTAATCATCTCATTATTAAACTTTTCTTGATTTCCCCATCTGTGCCTTCTGACTATGATTCTTCTCTACTTCCTGTTACATGGGAGGATCGCAGCCAGGGCTCTCCTGCCTTCCTTAGATCAATTCCAAGCTCAAAGCAACAACTCCAGCACCGGAGAGCAGCATCTGCATTGTGCCTATTAAATAAAGTGCCTGTCTTTGCTGTTCCTCCAGGACTCCCTATACTCTGGTCAGCAGTGGCTGCCCCTCCAGGCTCAGCCAAGCAGCTGATGCGAATAAACCCCAGAAGCCAGGACGATAGGAAAACAGCATTTGAAGTAAAACTCTCCAAAAGCCTCAGGCTGGGTGTTATGAGATGGAGATGGGTAGGAGATGGGTCAGAGATGGAGTGAGGGCTAGAAAGAGGCTCAGATTTCCAGCAATGTGGGACACAGAGAATACACAGAGAATGAAAACGAGGCTCAGAGAAATTGAGCAACTTGCCCAAGGTCACACAGCTAGTAAATGGTGGCACCAGAGTTGGATCACAGGCCTGGCTGACTCTAAAGTCATATAGGCTTCATGGCAGGCTGGGATTAAAGGGACTCGGAGGACATCTACCAAATGTTCATTGTCAGGGAAATCAACTCTTTTGTAAACCACAGCATGTACTGTTTTAGTTAGGATGTTTTCAGCCGAAAACAGCAGAAAACCCAGGTACCAAGGCTTAAGCACGGAAGTCTGAGGTGAGGCGGCTGCAGCATGGGTGCACTGCTGGCTCAGTGTCAGGGGTCTGCCTGGGCGCCACTTCTCAGTTCTTCTCGTAGCTTCCATCCTTGTGGTCAGAAGAAACAGTACCATGCACCAGTTCCTCACAGAGCAACATCCAAAGCAAGAAAGAAATCTTCTCCCATTCATGACCCCTATTAGGAGGGAGAAAAACTTCTGAAGTCCCCCAGAAGGCACGCCCTACACCTCGTTGGACAGTGTTGGGTTTGATGCCCACTCCTGAGCCACTCACTGGCAAATGCGAATGAATTACTAAGATTGACTTGGACTATTCATTCATTCTCTCCCTGGAGCTAGAAAGAGCCCCACTATCCCTGGGGCATATGGCCACCCAGTACCTTAGCAAACTGGGGATCTTTGGCAGGGAAGGGGTGGAGTGCTGATGATGGGCATCCAACAGGGTTACCACATTACTACCTTCATCCAAAGAGGTCCCAGTTACTTGCCTTAATTTTCCTGGAGGGCTTCCCTGGTGGCACAGTGGTTAAAGAATCCGCCTGTCAATGCAGGGGACATGGGTTCAATCCCTGGTCCGGGAAGATCCCACATGCCGCAGAGCAACTAAGCCGGTGCGCCACAACTACCGAGCCTGCGCTCCAGAGCCCGTGCTCCACAACAAGTGAAGGCACTGCAATGAGAAGCCCGCACACCAGCAACGAAGAGTAACCCCCGCTCGCTGCAACTAGAGAAAGCCCGCATGCAGCAATGAAGACCCAACACAGCCAATAAATAAATAAATAAATATTAAAAAAAAATTTCCTGGACGTTGTGTACCATTGATGTCTGAGATGTGAGTTCTCAGAGAGAACAGAAAAGCTGTCCAATGCATTTCTCACAACCAACAGTGATGAATCAACTATGTAATGAAGCAACAATGAAACTAAATGAAAGGGACAGGAAAACAATTGTAATCAAAGATGAATTCTTTTAAGAAGTTATAGTTAAACAAGCAGAACACAAGCTATTGGAGGGGCCAAGAGGCTCTAAATCCAATAAAGAGCTGAAATTCCCACATAAATCTATGCAGACTCTGTGCCTACAGGACAGGTGTGGCAGAAAAATACTTCTCAAGGTCCACATACTCTGTCTTCGTGTGGTCTGCACATTATAAGCCAGATAGAAAATGTGACCATATGGAAAGCAAGAAAAATATGAAGCTATTTTACATAATAATTATATTCAATTAAATTCAATAAGCACTAAGCATCTATTAAGCCCTTCAATATCTCAAGTAATATGTGAGAGCACCGGGCGTGAATCAGACAAGGTTTCTGCCTTCAAGGAGCTTATGATGAATAAATCACAGGCTTACAGAAAAATTCGCTTTAAGCAAACTGGTTTCCTCAATTGACTTTCAGTGAATTTAATTTGGCTAAATGACTTTGGGGAAATTGATCTTCAACAAATTGATCTGCTGCCCATGCGAGCAACTAACTTTGGAATGTCATAAGTGGTATGAAAGGAATACAAATAAGCTGGTTTGGGAGCTGAAAGGTGGAAGGGAAGAATTTCTAAAGGGACAGTTGAAAGGGTCTTGAGGAATGAGTAGGAGTCTAACAGATATTGAAGGGACAGGAACTGTGTGACACAGAAGTGCTAAAGTGCCAGGCCTGTTTTGTGATATCAAATTCCAAGGCTTAGGCTTCCCAGGTGGTGCAATGGTTGAGAGTCCGCCTGCCGATGCAGGCGGCACGGGTTCGTGCCCCGGTCCGGGAAGATCCCACATGCCACGGAGAGGCTGGGCCCGTGAGCCATGGCCGCTGAGCCTGCGCGTCCGGAGCCTGGGCGTCTGGAGCCTGTGCTCCGCAACGGGAGAGGCCACAACAGTGAGAGGCCCGCGTACCACAAAAAAAAAAAAAAAAAAAAAAAAAATTCCAAGGCTTAAGCAGATACTCTACCCATGCTCCCTCAAAGGCACAAAAAAGTATTTTAGTTCCTACTGTCTTTTCAAAGGTGACTGCTGTAGTTAGGCAAAAACAAGCACAAAAACAAGCCTGCCAAACTAAACCAGCCATCTTCTTTTCAATGCTTCCATGAGACCCACTGTTGGCCGTCCTGTTTGCCAACCTAGACCTGTCCTATCTGCTCCCACCCCCAACTAAGTCGAGAGAATGTGACTGGCAATCACAGGCACTAGAGAATGTTCTTCAGACTAACAACCCCTGCCCAGGCCAATCAAACGCAATAAAATTGTAAGGTCTAATTATTCCCTCATTTCCCCAGTTTGAGGAAAGCCCTTCATGATCCATGTCTGGGATTCCTCTTCCCAGTTTTCTGGTCATAAAACAATTGTCTCTTAAAGGGAACAGGCCCTTTAAAGAGAAAAACAGTCCACTCTCAAAGTTATTCAAATGAAGTTTGCTCTCCCTGGCCCTTTATCAGAGAAGGGTATGCAGCAACCAAATTTGCTAGCCAGATGGCTAAAGATTTCTGAATATCTGGAGGTCCATCATGTCACTCAAGTGCATCATTTTTTCTAAATACTTTTTTTTTTCCTCTTTCTCTTTTCCTCTCTGCATTGGAGCCTCTACCCATGAAATTGAAAGATTTCTAGTAGAAATTCCTTTGTTGCATCAGCTTTAGAAATATGGATTACAGTATTCGGTGAAAAACATTTATTACCCTGAACTGTGACTCAGACATTGTTGCATTTCTGGGGTTATAGATTTTCTTTCAGCTAAACCAAGGCTCTAAGTCACAGTGACAGTTGTAATGTGTGTAATACCACAGTACCAGATTCTATTACACACATATTTTTGCTAGAGGTTTACGATGTTAAAAATATTTCTTCTTTTTTCCAATACCTTTCTGTACCTGTTGTGTAAATATATTAGAACCTATAACACCAAAGTCAATTTCCAGATGAAATGTGCACAACAGTAGTTTGTCCTTTAAAGAAAAAAGAGAGAGAGGGGAATGCTGCATACAAGCTAACGATATTCAAGTATTGAAATATACAATATTGAATTGTAATAAAAGATGAATGAAAAAAAGTGTGCGTCACTGTGAGGGATGGAGAAGGTTACAGAAAGCTGAGGCCATGAAAGGATTTATCATGGGTGTTGCTGCAGGCATTGTGTTGAAAAATCTGCAGACCTATTTGCAAGTGTATTTTATGGGAAAATAGAGCAGTCTACTGAGGGAAGAATTTCTAAAGATTATCTTTTACACAAGATTAAGATAAAACTTAAGAAATATGTGAGAGAAATCTCAAGGGAGTGGAACTTCAAATTCATCAGTGGGTTCTGACAATTCCATAAATGCAGGAAGAGGTCTTTGTTGAAATGCCATTGCTACTGTAATTTTTCAAGGTAGGTGAAAACAGGCACACATGGAAGAATGAAGTGAACTAATTAGCACACCCACTTGCAAAGCCGTAATCCATTAGAGAGCCACGCCAACAAATCCTGCCACTTTTCTTTAGAATCCAAATTTTATTTAACATGCACAACAGTTCTCCTGGGTATTTAACCATATTTCTCTTTCTCCTAAAAGACTCCAGTGTGACTAATGCTTTTACAGGGGAAAAAAATCTGACAGCAGTTGACTTAAATCATCTAAGGCAGAGGGTGAAAATAGAGCAAGACCAGAGGTATTTTAAAATTCCTTCTTTTGACTAAGTTTTAACTTCCTATACTTTTCTATCTTCTGCTTAATCAATAATAAAAAATAAAATTACCTGAGTTTCACTTTACCTTCTACATTTATGTGGAAGTGGTAAAAGATAAAATGCTCTAAAGGAGACAGAATGAGAAGAACTTGAAGACAGATCAACACAGTCAGCTCCATACCCCTCCATGAGCGACGATGTCCACCTCAGAGTTTGTTCTCCTCAGTGACAGAAAGAGCAATTGTGATGTTGTCCAATTTCAGTTCACTCAGTGATTACTGAAAGAAACCTTTGAGAATGTACAGGATTTAGGTTTTTTGTGGTATGCGGTTTTGGGGGGTTTTTTTGAGGAGGGTGTGGAGGCCGTTGGAGTCTGGTATCTCACTGTCCTAGATTTCAAGTGTAAATCCAGAATTCAGTAAAAAGAAAAATATTAAAATTCCTGTCCATAATAACAACCTAGCGCCATAAAAATATTTGTACCCTTCGATCTAGTCATTCTACTTCTGTGAGTCTCTCCACAGAAAATGATCGAACATGCAAAAAGACTTAAGCTCAAATATTTAGATGCAAGACTACTGCCAATACAAAAGGAGAAAATAACTCTTTTAGTTACCTGCTCAATAGCCAAATTCATCTTCTTAGCTCCTTGATAATTTGTTTAGGTGGTAGTGGCCAAGTCCCAGAGGTAAATCATGATTAGTCCAAGAACCGGCATGAGACCAAGTTCTGGTCAAGGAGATGTAAGGGAAAGCATCCTTAGAGGGATTTCCAAAGTACAATTACTAAATCAAAGGGTATAAATAGTTTTAAAGCTCTTAAAACTTGGCAAAGTTTTCCTCTTCTCCTCCCCTTCCCCACCCAAAAAAAGCACATATTTTTTTTAAATCCCTTTTCGACTTGCCCCCTTGTTTCCTCCTTAGGGTTCAAGTATGTAAAGACATTAACCTACAGTGGTTTGGCACTGTGGCAGCCATCTTGAAACTATTATAGAAAATCCTGATGAACCACAGAGATACCAACTTATTATCACCCAGATCAACCCTGTAACCACCTACTTTCAGACTTTCAGAACCAACTGCTTTTATTTAGACTGCATTTCAAAAGCATTCTAAATGAAATACATCTGTGTAATAAAACATTAGTTTTTCAAAATGATGCCTATGAAGTTTTTTGACATGATGGAAAAGCTGATGATATAACATTAAGTAAACGAATAGTAGGTTACAAATCTGAATTTAGAACACAATATCAGCTGTGTACAAATATGTGCAGAAGAAACTGGAAATGACACAAAATGTTAAGAATATTTGCCTCTACATGATGGGATCATAAGCCATTTACCTCTCTGCTTCTTTCTGTTTTTCTATATTTTCCAAATTTTACACCATCAGTATATAGTCATCTCTTGGCATCCACAGGGTATTGGTTCCAGGACCTTGGTGGATACCAATCTGCAGATGCTCAACTTCCTTATATAAAATGATGTAGTACTTATATTGCTTCTACTAACAGAAGACAGAAAGTCAAACAGAAGAGACTCCTGTGAGTTCAGAGAATTAAACTGAGAAATTATGTACGAACTCAAAAATAATATCCAGGGTAAATATGGCCAAGTACCATTTTCTAGCCTAAGGGCCATGCATTCTGATCACCTTCAATACCCTCACTTATCTTTTAAGCTAGAAGGGGAGAAATTTTTTGAATTAAGTACAATCTCTGATAACCACATTATCTAATGTCACTAGTAACAGAACTATCACAACTTTTTCCTTAAGAAAAATAAAATGGATTTTGTTAATTTTACAAAAGTGACTCTAACTCATTGTAAAACAAAACATTCAAGCAAAACAGAAGATATTGTAGAAGTAAAAGCTCCGCACCACACCAGTCTTTGAAAGTAACCACTGACCACGATTAACAGATCCGTGTGCATTTTCCCAAACACTCTGCTAGGGCATATGCAAACTATGCCAGTTCTTACAAAAGTTGCCCCTTTTTTCCCCTTGGCATTATGTTGTGGACATTTTCTCTGTCTATATATAAGATGACCTCATTCTTTCTAATGGCAGCATGGTGCTCTATTGAATGGGAGTACCACAATTTATTTAGTGGACATTATGGTTGTTTAGAATTTTTTTCTGCCACTGAGGTTTAAAGGGACTATCAATAATAGTCAATAGTCAATAGTATCAATAGTAATAGTCAATAGTATCAATAATACTCTCCATTTTCCTATTAGATTTCAGAATAATTGAAAGATAAAGACACAGGATTCAGATATAGAAATAAAATATCACTTTCATTACTGATTAAGTGAATTCTAGAGAACATGGCTTAGGTGTGAGAGTCTAATGAGTTTCCTAATAAGATACCCACCACCACCAGAATCTAACTTGAACCTCAAAACTGCAGGTTGCCCCATAGGGCCAGAGTTCATCCTGTGACCAAGAGCGGATGGGAGTACAATGTCACTGAAGGTAGGTGGATCCAAGCAAGGGGAGAGGAAGGGGCCAAACAGAAATGCTCAGCTCTTTGTCCCAAACACACAAATAAGAACCTTCACTCTTTCCCAGGGTTGACGTAAGTGAGTTCATGGGGCAAAAGGCCAGGAATACTAGTCTGGTGAAGTTCCCTCCACATGGAAACATGAAGCCAGGAGACAGGATGCCTCTGCCCACACTGTTCCAAACTATTACAATTACACTGACTATCTTTGTACAGATAAATCTGTGCTATTATTTGACCTTTGCTGGAGGATAAATTCCTAGACTGCTAGATAAAAGAGTGGGTCTATTTAAAATCTAGAAAGGTATTCCAAAATCCCCTCCAAAAAATGTGGTATCAATTTACACTCCCACCAAGAGAGTATGAGAGTGTTTATTTCGTCCCTCCTAGCCAACTACCCTCATTTTTAAATTTTATCAATGTATTATACAACAGATTGTTATAATTTGCATGCTTCTGACTACCAATGAAGTTGAACGCTTTTTCATAAATTTACCGGGCACTCAAGTTTCTTCGTCCATGGCTGCCTATTCAGGAATGTGCACTTGTTTTTCTAGCAGTGATAATTCTCTTGGTTTGCACTTTCCACCCTCTCCTGTCCAGTCCTCTTGCAAACAACCCTACAGATTTATGAGGCATCCAGATGGCATCAGAGGTGGCACCTCCATGAATGGATTCAGGTTTTCCTGGAAATATAAGCCAAGCAAACTTGTTCCTTTGGCTTCCGTAAAACTACGTTCTAGTGAAATTACTTAAACAGTCTGAACACGACCATAATATTAAATGCCAAATATTACTGGAATTAAGAGGTCATATTTGAGGTATAGCTCTGTCATTTAATAATCTGGGTTACCTGGGGTAATCCACTAAATCTCTCTAACTTCCAGGGGCTTCTTCTGTCAGATGGCAGTAGAATGAAAATAACCAGGTCAGTAGTTTTCAAGACCTTTTTTTTAGCAGCAGAACCCTATGTGAGTACAAAATGTACAAAGGCAAAATTCAGAATGACTCTGTGCAAAGTGAAGATGGCAGACCCCTAAACCCTAACTATATGGCCTCTGGCTTGTCCCCAGCAGCGGCCCCTGGTACACTCCCCATGGAATTCTTACAACACCAACAGGTCCAGCTTGAAAACTACTGACCTCAGGAGAACTGTAAAGTGCCTCCCAGCTGTGCTCTAGACACAGTCAGGATTTTCAGGAATGGAAATTCTGAATCACTCTAGTATATAAACAAGTGCTTCTATATTTCCTAAGGGCCTGTTTAATTTTGGCATGCATCTACACGTGAAGATTAGTAAAAAAAAAGGACACAAAAAGCATTAACATCTGTAACAGGATGACTCTAAGCTAGAATTGTCCCTGAGAACCCTTGAACCCTTAAAATACCCAGACTTGGAAAACTATCTAATGTCAATATTTTGTAAGATTGCCTTGTGAGGGGCCATAGCATCAAGGTTTGCCCTATAGGGGGGTTTCCTTTTCACGGGACTGGTCATTTATACTATGATCGGCTTGAAAAGACGTCACCCCAACAGCAGAAAATAAGGACTTTAGAAAGTAGCCTTAAATCAGGTGAGGAAATACATCCCCAGGACTGGCTACATAATTTGTGGGCTTAGGCCAAAATGAAACTGTGGAGCCCCTTGTTCAACAATTATGAAGAATTTCAATATGGTGACAGCGGAGCATTCAACTACCTGTGAGATGGGACCTTGTACGATAGAACAGGTGGCTCATCTGCCCAGGAAGCTGGGCTGGGTATCACCACCTCCGGGCCTAAAGGTGCATTGGGCCCAGACTCAGGAATGATGATGTCTGAGGCGTGTCGGATATGGGCATGAATGAGGGGAAGTTAAGTTGACCCTAGCCTCAGAGGGACTGGAAGCAGGCAGTGAACTGTAGGAAACCTGGGTCCTGGCCTGTTAAGGAGTTAAGTAAACTATCCTCTGCATATCACTGTCCTTTCATCATCCAGGAGCCTTTTAATCTCCTTAAAATGGACTCCACTTACACTTCGCACTTTTGGAAAAGAACTTCGCAGAATAGCCAAAGGATGAGCCCAGCTTCCTCTCCAGGGACCTCACGGTAGGACACGGAAGGGGACAGCTGTGCCTAGCAGGAGAGGGTGAGCATGGGCAAGTAACTGTGAAACAAATGTGATGGCTCCACCAAGTGCTATGCAAATGCTGATAAAAGAGTAGTGATTTCCTCCTGGGAAGTAGTCAGGAGAAATTAAACTGCAGTGAGGAGGTAACATCTGAATGACCCTTGAAAAAACTACAGGTGTTAGCCAGAGGGAAACACCCCAAGATGAAGGACAAGCATGTTGCCATAGGCAAACATGCTCTGCTGTGGCCTTGGCTTTTATGTATTTTGAAATGACCCACACGACGTTGCCCTGTCCTTCCTTTGACGTGGTATTTCCTTTGTTATGATTTTGAGGAAATTATTCATTGACTAACTGGTGGTGAATTAATGGAACAATGTGTTTTTTAGAATCCTTTGTGAAGATATTTTTCAGAATTTATGTTAGGTAACCACTTGGCCCAAAGAATGATCCACACAGACTGTTATGGCAAATGACTTCACTCTCAGTGAACAGAGATGTAACTGGCATTGTTGTGAATAAATTTATGTTTATATTTTAGATTACTCCTTTAGGACAGATCCACAGAAGTAGGAATACTAGGTCAAAGGTTTTTTTTTAATGTAAGGCTCTTAATATACACTTTCTATCTGCTTTCCAAAAAGGTTTTACCACTTAGCACTTCATCAATATATGAAGAAACTGCTTCATCCGTACCATGGCAATATAGAGTATCCTCATTCAGTCATCTTTCCCAATTTGATATGTGAAATGGTATTACACGCATTAAACGTGGTTGCTTTTAAGTTATCGGTAAAGTTGAACATTTTTAAAGATTTATTAGCCATTTGTAGATCTTTGATTGTCTTTGTCCTTGACTGTGGTTTGTTGTGGGGTTTTAATATTTATTTATTTATTTGTCTGTGTCGGGTCTTAGTTGCAGCACACAGGATTTTCTTTCTTTGCAGTATGCAGGCTCTTCCATGCAGCACGCGGGCTTCTCTATTGCAGTGCACAGGCTTTCTCTCTAGTTGTGGCATGCAGGCTTCTCTCTAGTTGTGGCGTGCAGGCTCCAGGGCTCACAGGCTCAGTAGTTGTGGCAAGCAGGCTCTCTAGCTGTGGCACATGGGCTCAGTAGTTACAGTACACAGGCTCTAGAGCACGTGGGCTCAGTTGTGGTGCATGGGCTTAGCTGCACCACGGCATGTGGGATCTTAGTTCCCTGACCAGGGATCAAACCCATGTCCCCTACATTGGAAGGTGGATTCTTAACCACTGGACCACCAGAGAAGTCCCTGTCCTTGATTGTGTTCTTAATTTTTAATTACTGACTTGCAAGAGCTTTGTATACATTCAAGATATTAAGCCTTTGTCATTCTATTTATTGCAAATATTTTCTCCAGAAAATGTTATTTTACGTCTTCAAATTTTAATTACAGTTTTAAACACAAACTAGCACTTCCATTGGTCCTTTCCTTTGCGATCAAGAAATTACATCCAATTCCTATACTCACTATATAATGCTATAACCATCACAAAGTTATAGGACAGACCTTTTCAATTGTATTTAATTTTATTTTCAAAAATAGTGATTTGTTAAATATTGTCTCCATTTAACTTAATTTTTACATCTCCATATGTCTTTTTTTTTAATTAATTAATTAATTTATTTGGCTGCATTGGGTCTTCCTTGCTGCACACAGGCTTTCTCTAGTTGCGGCGAGCGGGGGCTACTCTTCCTTGTGGTGCGCAGGCTTCTCATTGCAGTGGTTTCTCTTCTTACGGAGCACGGGCACACAGGCTTCAGTAGTTGTGGCACGCGGGCTCTAGAACGCAGGCTCAGTAGTTGTGGCGCACGGGCTTAGTTGCTCCATGGCATGTGGGATCTTCCCGGACCAGGACTAGAACCCGTGTCCCCTGTATTGGCAGGCGGATTCTTAACCACTGCACCACCAGGGAAGTCCCTCCATATGTCTTTTTGAAGTAAGTTAACAAATCGTAACAAAATTTTTCTCTCCTATTTTGTATCTCAGTTGTATTTTTTAATGGAATTTCCTTTAAAAGAATGAAAAGAGAAGCCATAGACTGATAAAGAACTTGTATTCAAAATATACAAAGAACTCTTAAAACTGAGCAATAACAAAAAACCCAATTTAAACATGAGCAAAAGATCTGAACAGACACCACACCAAAGAAGATATTCAAATGACAGAAAAAGTATGAAAAGATGCTTAACATTATATTTCATTGGGGGAATTGCAAATTAAAACAAAATACCACAACAGACCTATTAGAATGGCAAAGCTCCAAAATACTGACAACACCAAATGCTGGCAAGGATGTGGAGCAACAAGAGCTCTCATGTGTTGCTGGTGGGAATGTAAAATGGTGCAGCTATTTTGGAAGATAGCTTGGCAGTTTCTCACAAAGTAAACATAGCCTCACCATATGATCCAGCAATCATGCTCTAGGTATTTTCTCAACTGAGTTGAAAACTTATGTCTACAAAACACTGCACATAAATGTTATTTCAGCTTTATTCATAATTCCCCAGACTTGGGAGCAACCAAGATGTCTTTCAATAGGTAATGTCTGGGGGAAGAGTATACTGAACGGAAGAACAAGGGCAAAGGCCCAAAGTGGGAACAGCATGTGTTGTCAAAGGACCAGAGGCTAAAGTCAAGTGGTAGAGGAGGGACCTTCCTGGTGGTCCAGTGGGTAGGATTCCGTGCTCCCAATGCAGGGGGCCCAGGTTCAATCCCTGGTCAGGGAACTAGGTCCCACGTGCATGTTGCAACTAAGAAGGCTGCAGGCCGCAACTAAGACCCGGTGCAGCCCAAATAAATAAATATTAAAAAAAAGAAAAAAAGTGGTGGAAGAAGGAAAGTTAAAGGAAGTGAGATCAGAGAGACACCTGGGGCCAAGCCATTTAGGCCTGGGTAGGGACTTCGAATTCTAAGAGTGATGGGCAGCCACTGGAGGGTTTGAGCAGGATTGCGCTATGGTTGATTCACATTTTAACTGGATCACTGGCGTAGCTGTTTAATGAATGATCTATGGGAGGATGCAGTAGACAGCCTCTACAGTAGCTCCCAACGACTCCTGCCTCCTCCTGTGCTGCCTGTGATACTGTGAGTTATAATAAAAAATATGCATTTGGTCTTCGTCCAGTTCCTGGCACAGGAATTTCCAAGGTTTTTGTGACAAGAAAGATAAAGATGTCTTTTGTTATTTATAACAAGGTCCTTTCAACAATGTATCCGTTTATGTTAACAAGAGGAATTTGGGAAAACCCCTAGGTAACCTGAGGATGGAAACTAGTTGCCAAGGGAACCAACCTTGATGAGCAGATTGGAACTTTCAGCTCCCCCCTCCCTACCACATCCCAATCTCCAGCAAGAGAGGCTAGAGATGGAATTCCATCACCAAGAGCCAATGATTTAATCAATCATGCCTATGTAATGAAGCCTCCATAAAAACCAAAAGGGACAGTGTTCAGAGAGCTTCTGGGTGGACATGTGGAGATACGGGGAGAGTGGCTTGCTGGGAGACAGCATGGAAACTCTGCACCCATTCCCCATACCCTGCCCTATGCTTTTCTTCCATCTGGCTGTTCCTGAGTTATGCCCTTTTATGATAAATCAGTCATCTAGTAAGTAAATATTTTCCTGATTTCTGTGAGCCTCTCTAGCAAAGTAATTGAACCAGGGTCTTTGGAACCTCTGGTTTATGGCCGGTCGACAGAAGCACAGGTAACAGAATGGATTTGGAAGTGGCATCTGGGCAGGGAGTTGGGAACGTCTTGTGGAACTGAGCCCTTAACCTGTGGGATCTGATGCCAGCTCCAGGCAGATAGCGTCAGAATTGAGTTAAATTGTAGGACACCCAGGCAGTGTTGCAGAACTGCTTGAGGTATGGAAAACCCACCCACCTGGTGTCAGACGGGTTGTGGGTATGGTTGTATTGTATGAGTAAAGGGGAAACACACAGGAGAAAGTGAGTTTTTCCGTAAGGATTCTCCAGGGGCATTTCAGTAAAATGCCCCTGGAGAATCCCCTCCTCTTGAGTGTGGGCTGGACCTAGCGACTTGCTTCTGACAAATAGAATACTGCAAAAGTCATGCCATTTCCAAGAATAGGTTACAGAAGACTGTGCCTTTCTTCTTACTCACCCTCCCTCACTTGCTCTCCCCCTCAGAGCCCTCGCCCAGGGTAAGCCAGCTGCCAAGTTGGGATTAGCCCTATGGAGGGGCCCATGTGACAAGGACTGACATCTCCAGCCGGTAGCCAGTGAGAACTTGAGGCCTTTTATCAGCCATGTGAGTGAACTTGGCAGTGGATCTTCCCCCAGCGCGGTTTTGAAATGACTGCGGCTCTGCCCGCGCCCTGACTGCAGCCTTGTGAGAGACTCTGAGTCAGGGGACACTGCTAAGCCGTGCCTGGATTCCTGACCCCAGAAAGAGTGAGACACTTTTTGTCACATTAAGCCTATAGATTTGGGGTAACTTGTCATGAAGCAATAGATAACCAATACAGAGGGCAAGTTTGAAACCTGGAAGACCACTTTTATAGGACACTGAAATGGTCCATCCATCCTAGTGATAACGGTGGTTTGGACTAGCACGTAGCAGTGGCGGTGGTGAGAAGCAGCTGAATAGAAGATAACTTTTGTAAAGTGTCTGGCACTTAGCAGACACTGAACAACTGTTCATACCTTTTCTATTCCTTGGTAAGAATTACTCTAAGCAAGGACTAGAATTTCTAGGGGAGACTGAATTGATGGACCCTGTTCGGGAAATGACATGATACACTAATATGTCATATGGCAGAGTCTCAAAAGGATCTACATACTCGTTACAGGTTCAGTTGTGTCCCTCCACAAAAGGCAGACGCAGTTCAATCCCCAGTACCTCACAATGAGACCTTATTTGGAAATAGGGTCCTTGCAGATGTAGTTAGCTGTGACAAGGTCATATATGGGCCCCTAATCGAATATATCTGGTGTCCTTCTAAGAAGACAGCCAGGTCTTGCTGTGACAGAGACACAGCAAGAAAGCCATGTGAAGATGGAGACAGAGATTGGAGTTATGCTACCACAAGCCAAGGAACACCAAGGTTCAGTGGTTGCCCCCAGAAGCTAGGAAGAGGCAAGGAAGTATTCTCCCCCAAAGCTGTAGATGGAGCATGACCCTGCCAACACCTTGATTTTGGACTTCCAGCCTCCTGAACTGAGAGAATAAATTTTCCGCTGTTTGAAGCCACTCAGTTTGTGGTACTTTGTTATAGAGGCCCTAAGAACTGATACAATACCTATAAATAAATGGTCTTCCTTCTTTACCTCTGCCTCACTAGGTCAGAAGATACTGGAGTCAACCATCAAATCTCATCCTTGAGCACCAACACAGCCCCATATTCATAAAGATGGTTAGGAAACACTTGGTACTTGGCGGCAATGATGATGGTGATTTACTTTCTTTTGTTGTTTCCAATATACACTCTGCTGAATACACCAGAAATCTTTCCAATTAATGTTAATGGGTGACCAGCCTCTGTCTGGTTCCCTCCATGGGAAATGAGGCCACTAAGAGGAAGTTATCAGTAAGGGATTTATGTTTTAGTAGCATGCTTAATTATGATACAGCCACGACTGTCTCTTGCACAGGAATTTAGCATGTAAGATTTACAGCTCTTAGCATAATTTTTGCCTTTGTTGTCTCAAAGAGCCTTGTCTCTGAGGTTTTATTGGACTAGCAACCTTTTTTCTATTGTGTCAGGCTGCCCCCTACTGTTTTGGTCTTATAATCTCATCCTGGCTGATACAGTTTTAAGTTGGTTTTCAAAATATGCATTTTCTGCCAGGGTCTGTAAACCTGCCTGCTCTCATGCCACAAAGAACACAGAACATTGGACTAGTGGGCATGGGGGAAGGGGGCCTTATTTTTTTCTTTTAATAAAGCCACTGAAGAACCCCACACACACACACAAATATATATATATATATATATATATATATATATATATATATATGCTTGTTTCAAAACACTTCATCTGACCAGCTTAAGCTTGCAAGACAAATTAAATTTCCAAAATCAGAGCAGATCAGATCTTTTTCTTTCTTATTTCTTGAGGGCAGCAAACACCTTCAAGAGATATCCTCTCTTTTCATGATACAAAAACAGGGAAATATTTTTTTTAAGAGAAGCTGATGAAATTTTAACTAATCCAACCAGCCAGAGGAAAGCAATATTACAAAAGGGGCCTCAAAGGAAGGGTGAGATTTCTTTTCCGCTTCAAAGGCGTTGATGTGCAATGCTGTGAGAAGGCAGCCTGCTTGTGGGGACGGTCGGAGCGCTGCAGACACCCAAGCCCAGCCTCCTCTCTGCGGCCCCTCCCCGGCCAGCCCACTGCTTAGCATGTGGACAGGGCCAGCCCGTAGCCGGGAAGAAAAGTGACAGACTTATATGTATTCCACAGGATATATTAGTAAGGAAAGAAGAGAGAACCTGGAAATTAGTGTTTGGGCTTTACAACACAAATCTATTCTCAAGGTATTGGAGGAGGTGTTGGGGGGAGGGGATATCCAAAAGCCAAAGGTAATAACTGAGAACAAACTCTGTGCTGATGGTTTAAAAATCAGAAAGACCTCATTGCAGGGCAGCTTCCCCAATTCCTGATCTTTTCCCTTTCTCTTCCTCAACCCGCATCACTTCAGTGGTACCCAGACTGTGCTGCCCTCCCTCCAGGCCTTCCCATGGATGACTAGCTAATCTGATCATCAGAGCTGTGCTTCTGTTCGACCACATGCAGCTTCCTTCCACAGAATGGTGGCATTTTGGCCTATACGGTAATCCTATAACTGGCTCTCGGCAGAGTCTGGTTTCCTGCGACCCTTGTCACTACCGAGGCTTTGTTCAGATCCCCCAACCACCTGCATACACCTTTACTCTCTCTGCAGCTGCGCTGTGTCCTGCCCTATCTGGGCTGGAAGCCTCTGGCAGCGGTGGGGAGGGGCATCCTTTTGCTCTGCCTGTGCTGTTAGGCACTCCTGGGCCCAGGCCTGGGACAGTGCTCTCTCCCAGGGTTTACAAAGGAGAGTAAGGGCTTTTGGTGGGGATGTCACTGGAAAACATTTTTTATTGCATTGTGCCAGATAAACCCAAAACCTATTCCATAAAAGACTTTTTTTTATTTTATTTTGCATGGTCAGAGAGAATAGCCCAGCTGCTATCTTTGGCTCGCCTCCATTTCTTACTCCCATTCATAAAATCTTTAGAGAAGGCCGTGTGCTGCTTCCTCGCAGGGTGGATCAAGTTGCGCTCCAGTCCAGAATGAACTGGATATCCACACGGGTGGCTAGAAAGGCCCTGCACAGTCTGTCTGTCCTCTCTACTCTTACTCTCCCTACCTAACCATCCTCCACCATCAATCAATAACTCGCAAGCTCACCGTGAGCCACAACTAAGGAGCCCGCCTGCCGCAACTAAGACCCTGTGCAACCAAATAAATAAATAAATATTTTAAAAAATAATAATAATAGCTCATAGGCTCAGCCACTCTGGAGACAAAAGCCCAGGCCAGAAGCTGGGGGATCACAAACACTCACCAAGCTTCTGGCACTTGTGGATTTCACATTCACAGCAGTCTAAGAGACTCATGGCTGATAGCAATTTATCTTTTGCTGAGGCTCAAATTTGAACGTTCAATCCCATGACGCTAGTGTTTGGGAGTCAGTCACTTAGTAAGAGAGCCTAGTTAGCTTAGTTAGCGACCCTAAAAACACAGCATTATCATTCTTAATTTACCTTATTCCAGGTACTGTACTAATTACTTGCTATACATCATTTCGTTTAACCATGATTATCCCCATTTTATAGATGAGAAAACTGAGATTCAAAGAAGTTAAGAAATTTTCTCCAGATCGTAGTGAGTGACATTGAGCAAGACCATAGAGCTAGTAAGTATGATTGAGAATCACACAGCTAGGTAGTGTGATGTGAGCAAGGTCACAAAGCTAGCTGGTGTGACTGAGATCCCAGAATAAGTGTGAGTGGAAAAATCACAGGCTAGCTGATCGGGAATTACACTCCAGGTCTGTCTTACCTTAAACTCAAGCAGTTACCCACCTCAGTTCCGCCTCCTCTGTCATTCTCTCCTTACTCTGGGCATGCGGCAACGAACATGAAGCCATAGAATTTTGTTACCATGTGGAAAATGGCCCTAGGTGCTAGAAATACCTTCAGTGAATACTGAAAAGGCTATTTGATTGTGGTTTGAGAATACACAAAGATTACACTTGGCTCTGGATAGACATACAAATCTGGGAAAGGCCAGGAGCCTGGTTTAAAACAACTCCACTTTTATGAATTTAAGAATTTTGAAAGCTCGTATAAAACCCTGTGCCAAGGGTTTTATATGAACAGAGAGAGAAACAGAGATCTATATACAGCCTCTCTATGTATATGGATATCAGTATACCGATAAGACATTTCCGGCTCTCAAGAATATAATGCCATTAGCATACCACGAGAAAGAACAATTAGAAGCTAAATTATGCAGGGATGACTAAGCACTAAAGGCGCTCAGGACTAGAAGTGCATTGAAGCATTCGGAGAATGTGCCTGAAGAAGGAAAACGTGAATTAGGCCTTCGAAGATGAACACAGTTTAGATGGCTGGAAGGAAAAAGGAGAGCATTCAGGCAGATGAAACAAACTAAAACAAAACTCAGAGGCATAAATGAGCATAACAGACATGGGAACTGTTAACCTAGATTGTAAGCTCCCTGGGGGCAGGAATTGTGTCTTAGCTTGTTCACAGTTCTACCTCCAGAGACTAGCACATGATGGGCACTCAGAAATTATTTGTTGATGTAAGGAAGAAAGGGGAAAGAAGAGAGGGAGAGGGGAGCAAGAACAAGAACTCAAATGAAGAAAGACAGAGTGGAAACACCTGACCACAGAAGAAGGTGTGTGTTAGGAGTGGAGAGAAATAAGGTTGGTAAGACTTGGTGGAGCAAAGGGAAAAAGGGCCTTACCAAAGTCAGGGCAGAGAGTCTGATTTAAAGCAGCGGGCAACAGACATAGAAAACAAGCTTATGGTTATTAAAGGGGAAAGGGAGTATGGGGAGGGATAAATGAGGCATTTGAGATTAACATATACACATTACTGTGTATAAAATAGATAAACAAAGACCTACTGTATAGCACAGGGAACTATACTCAATATTTTGTAATAACCTATAGGGAAAAGAATCTGAGAAAGAAGAGATAGATAGATAGATAAAAATTAAGTTGCTTAATTTCTCTGAAGGCTCAGTTTCTTCATCTGTAAAATTTAGCCTACTCCATAAGGTTGCAAAAGAAATTAAATGAGATGATGTATGTAAATCCACTTAGCACAGTGAGTACTCAATCAACTGTAGCTGTTATTACTGTTACTATTACAATTTATTAATATGAAAATTAGCTAACTCAAAAATAAATCCAACTACAATTCATTAGGAGTAGTAAAAAAAAAAATGACCACACTATTACTAGTGTGGTACTAGTAATATTTACTAGTATTATTAAATTACTATACTATTAATATAGTAGTTGAGCATTCTTTTATTCTTCTGAACAGCAGAATAAATATCTTCATTTCATAGTCCAGAGGTGACAGAAATGTGTGTGTGTGTGTGTATGTGTGAAATACTGTCCAACAATCTCCCTCTATCTTTTCAAACTCAAACAGCCTATGTTCCTGAAGGACCCAGAGGTCAGCACCCTGGGAAGTTCTGGCGCTTTCCTCTACGAAAAGGCCATTCCATCACTCCCCCTCCAGATGTCCTTCTGGCACTTTACAAGTCTTTCATTAACTGAGGAGACACAAGTGTTTTCCTTCTATAAAAGGGAATATCTAGCACACAGAGCCTAGGCCGCCCTGAATCACTGTCCTGACGTCCTCTGCAAAATTCCTCCAGCTTCTCGGAGTTCCACCTTTTTCCTCTCTTCACATAGCTCAAGTCCTATCAAGCAGAGAGCTAACTTGAGAATGCAGGTCTCTTTTTCAAAGAGTTACTTTTACTTAGGCTATAAAAAGCAGTCAGAGACACTGAACGCCAGATATTTGAGGATGGATGAATGGTTAGCGGAACAGAAGGAAGGGGGAAAAGCACCTTAAAATCAACCACAGCATCTGACAGAATCAAGAAAATTCTCTGTTATGGTGAAAGAGGCATGAAAAGGAACAGTTGAATTGTTAAAAGCTAAATCTGGGTTTCAAAGGGAAATCTTTTTTATAAAACTAAGGCAATCTCATTGAAAAACAGATTCTATTTTCCAAAAAGAATAAGAAATAAAATCTCCCAATCTTTTGACTCCCCAGCTTGACTCCCTAGAAGCAACCATACTTTATACTTTCTTGTATCTCCTTCTAGAAATTGTCCTGCATTTATAAGAATATAGCGTGTGCATATATGTAATATGTGTGTGTATATAAATCTTCTTCTTGTATTATTTCTAAACCTGTCACTGAAAAAAATTATTTTAAAATCCTGATTCTTTTTTTAAACTTTTTTTATTGAAGTAGAGTTGATTTACAATGCTGTGGCAATCTCTGCTGTACAGCAAAGTGACTCAGTTACACACATACAGACATTCTTTTTAAAATCCTGATTCTTAAAGCAAAACTTCCTACTAACAAGAAGTAAAAGCCTTATACACAACAATCTCATGCCTTCACAAGAGTCAGCAAAAGTCCAGGTACTCTGTGAAACAGAAATAATCAAATGCTTCAAAATATTTAATTTCCTATTCCAGGAATGTGAAACAGGTGTAATTAAAATAACACTTTTTTAATTAAATGACCTCTCTTGACCAATCATCTGTGAATAATTCAGATTTCCCCCTTATTATTACTGTAAAATTAAAACGAGGTCATATAAACAGGAAGATCCTCTTTAACTATCTTTAAGCCCCAGCAATATATATTTTCCACCAGTTAAAATCCTTAATGATACAAAAAATCTGTCAAGCGTAACTCCCCCAATTCATTTGCCTGAAACCATCAATATTTTATCATGCACTTGCAGTTGGCTTTAATTTAACAGTCCAGGTTACTAATCAAACAAAACACCCAAGTCATTAAAAGTTAGCGTGCCATTTAGAAAGTGCATTTCACGTTTATTAAAATATCTTTCATGCAGCCATTAGAAACCTAAAGTTTTAATTACAATCAGATATTTAGTTCTACTCCCGTTATGCATTTGGCACTCTCTGGCAACTGCCCTGATTAATCTTCCAGACCAAGTTCATCCATTACCTCCCAAAATTATTTTCCTTATTTTCCTTATTTCCTTACCCAAACCCCTACAAAGAAGTAAAGTACATTTTAAAGGTGTGTAAAATAACTACCCAAAAGACAAGTCATTTAAAAGATTTCATTTCAAATGTAATTTATCCTTCATAAAAGACCAAAGAGGCATCATTCAGAAAGACAAACTGAAATTGAAAATTAGCTCTTCACGTCTCCATTGTCAATTTTCATTATTTATTTTTCTTGCTAATGATGGGGAAAGCTCAGTAAGCATTTTCCTACAATTTTCTAACTGTGTGATTCAATTAACTGTGATTTTTCTTTAAGCTTTTCAATCTTCCCTACTCTTGTTCCTGCCCTGGCTTGCTGTAAAGTTCCATGAAAGAGGAATCTAACTTTTTTTTTAAATGAACTTATTTACAAAACAGAAATAGACTTACAGACTTTGAAAACAAACTTATGGTTACCAAAGGGGAAACGTCAGGGGGAGGGATAAATCTGGAGTTTGGGATTAATGTACACATACTACTATATATAAGACAGATAACCAATAAGGACCTATACCGTATGTAGCACAGGGAACTCTACTCAATATTCTGTGATAACCTATAAGAGAAAAGAATCTAAAAAAGAATGAATATGTGTCTATGTATAACTGAATCACTTTGCTGTACACCTGAAACTAACATAACATTGTAAATCAACTACACTCCAACAAAATTTTCAAAAATAAAAATTTTTTTAAATTAAAAAAATAAAGTTTGATGAAAGAGACTACTGACATATAAAGCATCAGATTTCATATTAAATCTAGATTTTCAGAATTATAGCATTTAGATTCTCCATCAATCATATTTGCTGCTCACTAAAAGACATTTTAGATGAGATTTAGAGCCAACAGCAGGTATGTGATCATCTGATCTCACTTCTAAGGGTCACACCAATGAAAATTGTGGGACCTGCTGTGGAGATGAAGGCCCCCAGCTGCCCAGGTATGAATGGAATTGAGAGTCCATTCAATAAACCATGGGATGTCCTTTAATGACTAAAAGCATCTTGCATCCAGCAAGCTAACTGAAACATAAATCCATAAAAGCCACTGGTCTAAATAATATAAAATTATGTTAAATATAATTATCATACATTTTAATAGGAAAAAGAGGAAGATCTTAACTGAAATTCAGGTTCCATTTCCAACAATTGCTCATATTTTCTAAGTCAAGAGATACTGTGGAATCCAAAAAACAAAACAAATGAACAAACATAACAAAACAGAAACAATCATAGATACAGAGAACAAACAGGCAGTTGCCAGAGGGAAGCGGGTGGAGGAATGAGTGAAATAGGTGAGGGGAATTAAGAGGCACAAAATTCCAATTACAAAATAAATGAGCCACAGGGATGAAATGTACAGTGTGGGGAATGTGTTCAATAATTATGCAATATCTTTGTATGGTGACAGATGGTAACTAGACTTACCGTGGTGGTCATTTTGTAATACAGAAATATCAAATCATTATGTTGTGTAACAGGAACAAACATAGTGTTGTAGATCAATTACACTTCAAAAAAACAAGCAAACAAACTCAGAAAAAGAGATCAGACTGGTGGTTACCAGAGGCGATGGGTGGGAAGAGGGGATTGGAGGAAGGTGGTCAAAAGGTACAAACTTCCAGTTATAAGATAAATCAGTACTAGGGATGTGATGTACAACATGATGACTATAACTAACACAGCTGTGTGTCATATAGGAAAGTTGTTAAAAGAGTAAACCCTAAGAGTTCTCATCACAGGGAAAAATTTTTTTCTATGTCTTTTATTTTGTATCTATATGGATTAATGAATATTCACTAAACACACTGTGGTAATCATTTCATAATGTATGTAAGTCTGATCATTAGGCAGTACACCTTAAACTTGTACAGTGTTGTATGTCAAGTATATATCAATAAAACTGGAAGAAAAAAAAGGAGAGAGAGATAATGTGTCCTGAGGAAAACTAGTCAAAACAAAAGTGTGCCTGAGTTTCCCACAGCTCAGCAGATCATGACTTCCAAGTTCTGTTTCCTTTGTATGTTGGGAAAGTACGAAGGCATGAGCCTCATGGTACTTGCTTCCAGTCAAAGGAAGTGTGTCAGAATATTGGTAGGCCCTGGGCAGAGGCAAGGAAAATAGCTTCTTGCCACACTCCGTGCCACACCTGGAGCCTGAAGCAGCTCTGCTTAAGCCCAGGGTTTGGCAAAGTCTCTCTTGAACAGCTCCATTCACTTGCCTAGAATTTTCCCAAGTCTCTAACGAGTTCCATCAGTTTAAGGCCTTCACTTCTCTAACCACACGGGCTCAAACGCAGAGCAAGGGCCTATAAGGGGGAAAACCCCATACCATTCCTTCCCTCTTCTGTGGCCTTGATTCGTGGTCCTGACCTCCAATCCAAAATCCCTCCTTTCTCACACAGTTACAAAATCACAAATCCCTGGTACACAGATGGATGGAAAGAGATGAGCCAAAGTCAGTGAAGGTGTTATCCATTCTACTCTAACAGCATCCAAGCCACAGGTAGATCAGCCAAAAATACCTCTACTGAAAATTCCCGAAAGAACTGGAAAAAGTTTCTGCCATCCTAGAGAATCCTCATTTCTAAAGAGACAATGTGGAGAACACAGGAAGAGAAGAGCATATTCAAGGCAAGAAGTCTGGTCTCCATGGTCTTCTTTAAGGATTCATCTCTAAATAAACAGGAATTTCACAAAAGAGAGGATATTTCTTTCCCTTCAGATTCACCTAGGTTGCTCCAGAGTTCCTGGAACTATTATGGAGATTCCAAATTATCCAAGTATTAATATTATCAGGCACTTGGCCCTGCTATTGGTCCCATGAGGAAAGACAAAGAACCCTGAATTCAAGATCCTGCCTCCAAGATGCTGACACACTATTGGGAAGACAGGCCACAAGTACATGAAACAACCGGACATCACCTACAACACAAAGTACCCACTGTTCTAAATTAATATAGTGCAAACTGAGCACACAGAAAGTAGAAAATGCTGCCATGGAGGGCCACTCAAACTAGGCAGGGTGACTTACAAACAGCTTCCCAAAGAATGTGCATTCTTAGCTCAATCTTCAAGGACTCAGTGCATCAAACAGCTGTATTATGACAGCACACAGCTCAAAGTATGTAAGATTAAGCATTCAATGAATCCTTGTTGAAAGATGAATGCTGGACATGGTATTTGGTGTAAACGACATGGTTTCCGAGGGAGAATTAGAATAAATCTGATAAGAGCTAGCATGTATTGAGTATTTACTATGTTCCAGGCACTGTGTTTAGTACTTCACCATCTCATTTAATCCTCACGACCCCATTCCAGTTATCTATTGCCAAGCAACACACTGCTCCAATACTTAACATCTCTGAACAATGACTATTTTATTATATTTCATGATTTCATGGGTCAGGAACTCAGCCAGGGCTCAGCCAAGCTATTCTTCTCCCCCGCATGGCATGGACTGAGGTTAATCAGTGGTATGCAGCCAGCAGATGAGCCCATCTGGAAGGTCCAAGATGGGATCACTCACATGTCTGGCACCTTGGCAGCAATGGCTGGAAGGCTTGCCTCAGCTGGGACTGTTAACAGGAATGCCTATATATGCCTTTTCTAGCATGACAGTTTCAGGGTATTTGGATTTCTTACATGGTGGCTCAGGACTCCTAAAAAGACTGATCCAAGGGACTTCCCTGGGGATCCAGTGGGTAAGACTCCATGCTCCCGATGCTGGGTTTGATCCCTGATCAGGGAAGTAGACCCTGCATGCATGCTGCAACTAAGAGCCCACACGTCACAAAGAAGAAGTCTGCATGCCACAACTAAAGATCCCGCATGCCGCAACTAAGACCTGGCGCAGTCTAAATAAATAAATAAATAAATTTTTTTAAAAGACTGATCCAAAAAGTGGTAGCTGCTAGTCTCTTAAGGCATATATAGGCATTCCTGGGTCTGGAAACTGACACAACGTCAGTTCACCCACACTGTAAGGCAGTCACAGAGCCTACCAGATTCATGGGGCAGGGATATAGATTCTATCTCATTATGAGAAAAATATAAAGAACTTGTTACATATTTAATCTACCACAAATTACCATCTGGTCACAAATTATTTACATTTTTCCCTTGTGTAAAATTCTCTGACTCCTTTCCAAGGTCCCCAAAGGACTCAGTTAGCTCAAGATCTGGGATCTCATCATCCAAATCAGATCTAAATCAGGTCCAGGTGTGGATGAGACGCCACAGGTACAGTTCTTCCTCTCATCAGAAGGTCTGTAAAGAACAAGTTATCTACCAACACACACACACACAATGACAGCACACAATCATGAGACCAGCATAGGATAATAGCAATAGACACCCCTATTCAAAAGGGGAAAGAACAGGAGGCACATAGCATTCATCTGGCCCATGATAGTTCTGAAATGCAGTTGGCCAAACATCATCAGTGGCTGGATTAGTGTCCAGTCCAGTCCAGGACTTGTGCTCCACATCTCTTGATTCCACTCTCTGAACCAACTTTCCTTTTTCATAAGAACTAGCCTGTGATTGTAGTTTAGTGGCCTTCTTAACTGCTTCTTGCCCATTGAAATTTGAGAGCTCTTTTTATTTTGAACTATCTTTGTCCGTTTTAGTCAAAGTTGATGTGGCTCCCATCAATTCAATTCTCTTAAAAACTCTGGGAGATTTCTATGAATTTCACTGGGATGCACCCCATTAAATAAAAGCCATACCCACAGATCTCTACAAGACAGCTCCTTCTCTGCCTTGGGCTGAATCCGAGTGCTATGGGATAATTAGAAGCCTTTTTTCTAGTTCTAGACATATCTTTAAATCTTTCTGGAAGATTAACAAAGGGTCTTACAGCCATATTTTTATATGACCTTGCCTTGAGGTCACTTCACTTCAAAATTCTTTTGCCAATGGAGAGGTAGGGAATGAGAAAGTTTTATTTTGAAACCCATTAAATCCTAGGTCCCTACAGTTCCTTTAAAAATTGTTAGAATACTGCCCCCAAAAAATTATACTTATGTCTCTCTATCCACACCTTATTATCAGTGACTCAAAGAAACCAGTTGGCACCTTAAATATTCTGCCAGGAAATCTCTTTAACCAAATCCACCAGTTTGTTAGGTTTATGTTCTATTTTTCCACACTACTACAGACAACAATATTGTCAAACTTTCCTCCATTACACAATAAGGGTCACATTTTTTCCAACCTCCAAAACCAATTTTATCCCTCTTTCCAGGCTTCACCAGTTGTCTTTTCAATGACCTTCTAGCTTTTATCAACAGCCTCCTCTAGGCCTCCTAGGTTCTGCCTACTGCCTAGTCCCAAAGCCATACATTTTAGGGTTTTATAAGAGAAGCACCCCACTTCCAGGTACCAAATTCTGTTCTAGTTTTCTATTGCTGCTATACTGAATAACTTAAAACAATAATCATTACATCACATGAGTCTGTGTGTCAAGAATTCAATCAAGACTCAGTTGGACAATTCCTCTGCTCCACATGGCATCCACTGTAGTCAATGAGTCACTTGCGGGTATTCAGCTGATGGGTTAGTCGGAAGGTACGAGATGACTTCATTATGGCTGGAAGGTTGGGCTTGGTTAGGACCATCTCATACTGAGCCCCCAGCATGGTGGTCTCAGGGTGTGTGGCCTTCTAACATGGTGGATCAGGACACCTAGAGAAAGTTTTCCCAGAAAGGGGAAGTAGAAGCTGCCAGTCTCTTATACCAGAAACTGGCACACCGTCACTTCTGCTATAGTCTATTGGTCAAGCAAACACAGAGCCCAGATTTAAGGAGCAGAGACATAGATTTTTACCTCTCAATGGGAGGAGTGTCCAAAAAATTTGGAGACATCTTTAATCTATGACAAATACTATGAGCTAGATATTCTTATTCTCATTTTACAAACAAAGAAAACTAAACCTAGAAAAACAGGTAATTTGCCCAAAGTTATACAGTTATGGTAAAGCTAGAATTCTAACTTAATCATCTATCTGCATGGGAAAGTAAATAAAGCAAGCTGACAACTCCCAAAACGTGGTGATTAAAAGGGCATCATCTTCTGGAGAACCAAGGTATCTGCCTGTGTAGCCCTGTTACCTCTCAGCTCAGGATACAAGCCTCCTCCTTTCATTTCATCCCTGCTCTCAGGTGGATTTCTCCAAGTTGCACTTCGTGAATGTTTATAAAAGAACAAATGATCACATACTACAAAAGTCTTAGAAAGGTAATGCCCTAGTCCATTTATGAAAGTGCATCTGACAAATTCAGTCTGACAGTATGATCTCTCAGAGGTGGAGGAAATAACGAGGGAAACTCCTCTTCTGGACCAACATGGGAAAATTGTATGGTGAGGATGAAATGGCAGGAACATTGGGGAGCAAGGGACTTTGTCATCCTAGAGTGATGACTGTTAGGGAAGAGAGAGCTGGTGTAGTCAGAGGCAAGCCCTCTTGCTATATGGCAGAAAGAAAACGTAGCTATGGGTCCACAGTCTGTGGTCCTGCAAGGGGAGACAAGGCAGGAAGGATGGGACTTTCAAATACAAAATTCAGACCTACCTTCTAGAAATGATTCCCGGGAAGGAAGAAAGAGAGGAGGGATTGGTGTGGCTACACAGAAAGTGTCCTAACAAGCTCAGATTTAGGATACGCATACCACAGATGGGGTCAAGGGACCCAGTGCCAAAATTACATGCAAAAGTTGGTGCAAATCAATGGGAATTGTGTCAGGAAGGCTAAAGCCGAGAATGCACAAGCAATGCCAAAGATGAGACTTTTTATGATTTCGTTTGGAGCAGGAACGTGGAAAAAATAAGCCTGACAAGCAGAGATTATTGTGCAGTGTTAACAGATCATGGAGAAAACAGAACTGTTCAACTTCTATTTTGCTTCTTCCTTTTCTTTAAAGAGAATGGGCATTTGGCTGGAAAGAGAAGCATGAATATTGAAAAAGCTGAAGCCCAGGTTGAGGAGATGATGTTGAGCAAAATTCTCTTTCTGTCGAAAATGAGTTCATCTCTTCCTAAAAATCCAGTGTAATTCAATAGATGAGATGTTGGGACACTGTAAATGCAAGATTCTCCCCTGCACAGTTTAGGATGAAAAACAAACAAACAAAATAAAACATGTGCCAGTCAGCTCTCGGACTGCAATCCTCTGATCTCCACACACAGAAGATAGCAGGAAGTCAGAAATCCAAAAGGGCTATGGACACAGAAGAATGCATAGTGACTGCTAACTGGTATGGAGTTTCTTTGGAGGTAATGAAAACGTTCTGGAACTAGTGGTGATGGCTTCACAACCTGAATATACTAAAAACCCCTGAATTATACACTTTAAAGGATGAATTTTATGGTATGTGCATTATATCTTAATTTTTTAAAATAATACATTATCACATTTTACTCATGCCTTCAGTATCAACTTTCTTTACTGTGTCCACCGATCTTAAAAAAAAAAACACACACACAAAACCAAATTCCATTTTGAAAGTTCTTGTTCTCTGTGACTGATGACAAAATGTACAAACAAAACAGTTGGCTTTTTAGTTTTATGGGGGAAAAATGAAGGAGTATAACCAAACCTAGCACATTTTTTTTTAAAAAAAAAAAGCATTTCATGTCATTTTTAAAAAAGAAAAAATGCGAGAAAAAGAATCAAAACTGTGGCAATATTACACTAAACTGCCCATCACAAAAAAGCTAGATGGGATAATAAATTAGCTAAAGTAGTGAGTCCAGTTCCTCAATAACTCTCTAGTAACTAACTGCACATACAATTGTTGAAAGAGAGGTGAGAAGGAGCTAGAATGGAAAAGGTTTAGTGACTTTAGTGGCCATAGCTTTAAAAGAAGCAGCAGAATGATGGAGCTGCTGGGCTATGAATGCATCTGAGCTATGAAACCTAGAGTCCATTTGAGTCCAGGGGGAGGAGGGGTAATGGTCTCACTCTAGTCTGTGTGGATCAGAATATCCAGAGCACTGTATGCCATTCCGGGTGCCACTGTCACAGAGGATCACAGGCAAACTGGAACCTGATAGAATATTGAAGGTCTGACACCATGACATAATTTAAACCATTAAAAGGACAGATACTATTTAGCTTAGAAAAGAAAAGGAAAAAAAGAAATCTAAAACTTTTCTTTAAAAAAAGTATCAGAAAGGGTCAGTTTTTGGATCTTCATGAGTCTTATTAGCAAGACCTCAAAAAAAGGAAAAACCCAAGGTTGTCAAACATTTGAAGTCTGAGTTGAGTAACCTCAGACAAAATACCAGAAGTCACAATTAACTGATGTCACAAATAAATGTGAGGGAGCAAGAAAGGGGGCCTTCAATTAAAAGTGGAAATATAACCTGGCCATCAGGGAGAAGGAAAAAGGGAAAAGACAGTCAATAGAGACATATACTTGGTGAATTCCTCAGGCAAGTCCCAGGGATCTGTATTATTTAAATGTCCCCAAATGGTTAGCAGACATTTTGTCCAATCCAAAAAGTCCCTGAGACATTTGGTCCATAAGACGTGGTCTATGCTAAAAGGTCCTTGAAATCTGGCTCTATCCAAAACATCCATGAGCATAGCTGGTCCATGATAAATGGTTTGGGACAGGACCCAATGTCAAGGACCCTCTGGCATGGAAGAAATGTCTTATGAATGTTTTGGACAGGACCAAACGTTCCTGCAAGTATCAAGGACACTTGGGGGTAAATCAATGTCTTATGAATGTTTTGAACAGGGCCAAATGTCCTGCAAGGACCCAAACAATTCTTAAGCAGCCAGAATGGGATCTGTTTACCACCTGGCATTTGGAAACCACTCTTCTGGAGAGCTCTATAATGTCACATATGTCCTTAAAATTCCTAAATCAGGGACTTCCCTGGTGGCACAGTGGTTAAGAATATGCCTGCCAATGCAGAGGACACTGGTTTGAGCCCTGGTCTGGGAAGATCCCACATACCATGAAGCAACTAAGTCCATGTGCCACAACTACTGAGCCCACGTGCCACAACTACTGGAGCCGATGTGCCACAACTACTGAAGCCCACGCACCTAGAGCCCATGCTCTTCAAGAAGAGAAGCCACCACAATGAGAAGCCCACTCACTGCAACGAAGAGTAGCCCCCGCTCGCCGCAACAAGAGAAAACCCACGTGCAGCAACAAAGACCCAGTGCAGCCAAAAATAAAAATAAATAAATACAAAATTTTTTTTAAATCCTAAATCATTCCCTGTGACCGCCAAAAATAAAATTCAAAGTTTTAAACTTGGCTTCAGAACTCTACCTAGTATGACCCAATTCTACTTTTAAAATTTTATCTCCCATTCCTTCTCATCACCAGTCTTGCCCTCTGACGAAACTCATGTATCTATTACTCATCCAGCATACATCTCTATCTGCTCCCTGTGTGCATCTGTTTATTCCATTCCCTACCCCTGGAAGGTGTTCCTCTTTGCATCCACCCACCCGTCACCAAACCTGCTATCCATCCAACCACCTTGAAGCAAAGGATCAAAAGCCAATTAATGAATTCTTTCTTGATTATTCCATGCAAAAGGTATTCTATCATCCACATCCCTCTCAACTCTTGATCATTTAGTTACTTCAACTTAGGTCTCAGTTCCTTTATCTGTAAAGCTATCATAATAATATTACCCAATTCATAGGGCTTTTTGAAGACCGAATTTATAAATATAAAGCACATAGACAGTGACAAGAATATATGAGCTCTGTAATTTATGATTATTCTTATTAGTAGTATGATTATTTTTACAGAAGGAAGTTAGTAGGACAAACCATAGTCTCTACTGCTACAGTTGGTCCTGAAGCTATAACCGATACCACCCATTTATGATTCTCTACCACCAATTCTAGATTCCTCTCCCTCTGGCTAGCTTCTGCTGGTCTAGGTTACTTGCCTGCTGGGTGACCTAGACCTTCATCCCTGAAAGGTCTGAGCCCATGGCTAATTTGCCCCGTCAGGCCTCTGTAGCTATAATTCCTTTCTCACATGAGAACACCAAGAGATATGCCAATGGATCTCCTGAGTTCTAAACATTCTCTTCCCTTTCCTTATTACGGAGCAGCAACCCTACCTCCTCATGGTGATCAGGGTCAATTACCTTTGCCACTATAACTCCTTTCTTAGCCTTAGCTAGCTTAATGGCATGAGAAGTATAAAATGTTAAGGTATAAACACAGTTTAGATTTAGTGGGAGTCTGACTGAGATCCCTGATGGAAGTAACCCCATCAGGGAACCAGAACCTCCCAAACTTCAGAAACTAAATTTGCAGGCACAAGAAGTACCTATTCACCATGCAAGTCACTTGACCCAGACTCATGCTCTACACAAAATCACGTAATGGCCATTGACTCAAGAAATACTGCACCTTAAAGGACAGTGTTCCACCCTTGTAGATTATCATCTTCAAGATGACACTTTAACCACACCTTCAAGAAGTCATCCCAATACTTTTCAACCTATCAGCATACTATGTACTATGTGGTAAAATTGGTGACGCCATGATCATATGTTCATTGTTTTACCTCCTTAACACAAAGTGAGTATACCTTGATCAGGGTGACATGTGAGATGCTTTTTTTGGTACATCAGATACCCTGTGAGCTCTCAGTGGTAAATCAGGCAAAGACTGTCTGACATCTACTGGATGATCCTCCTGACAACCTGGATGAACAGTGTCTCTTCTGCAGCGGATGCTCTCTAAAATGCTTTAATACGCAATAAAAAAAAAAAGATGCTGACATTTTTTGCCCACTCTCATAGTTGCACCCACAGGGCTCCTCTCAAGACCAGGGAGAAGAATTTTGGGCAGTGCACCTGGTCATCCATTGTATGTGAAAAGTAAAGTTGTCCAAGGTAAAGATATACACGGATTCCTAGACAGTGGAGAATGGTTTGGCTATCAGTCAGGGGCCTGGAAAAGTCAAGGTGTGCTGTTGGCCTTTCCAGGTCAAAGCAAACCGCTTCTGGTGTTCTGTACAAATTGGTATGAGGAGAAATGTATTAGCTATAATTGCCTATCAAGTGTTGGAGGCTGTGCTGATTTGCTCCGATAAAGATTCTACATCTGAGGCAGAGGCAGTTAGAGTCACTACCTGATTAAGATTACAATATTCTTAGTCATTCTCTAAATCTATCCAAATGCTACACAAGTGAAACAGGTGATTTAAATGGGAATGTGCTAGGTATCACCAACCCCACATCTTTTAAGTCTCTGATGCAGGCATAATATCTATAGTTCACCCATAGATGCATATTACTTCTAACTTACTACCTTGGTAGGGAGGCGAAGTTCCAGAAGCTTTTATTTAGCCCTGCCTATTATAAATGGCCCTTACCCCATGGGACACAGAGCGAGTGCAGGTATTCTGGCAGTTACCAACTGTGTATCTTCCAATATTGCATTCAAGAACTGGGAAAATAACCACAGGGTCCATGGATCAATGCAACCACTGTGAGTCAGTTAAGTTTCCACTTGTCACCTGGCCACCATAAGTCCCCACTTTGACTTACTGGGCCTTGCTAGCATTTTACTTCCCCAGAAATTAGCATCAATACAGAGCCAGTATCTAGTAATACCCAAGAGGTTTTTTCCTTACTGCACATTTATTCTAGTAAATAGGCACGAGTTCCCACTGGGGAAGACTTGAGAGAAGATTTACTGGATATACTTGTGGCAACATTACTAGGTCCTTCCCAAGGGGACCCAGCTGCCCTTCAGTCAAGGAACTCTGAGTCTGTGCACTGGCTTAGGTCTGGAAGATGGGTGAATGGCCATGACTCTCCACTGTGGCAATTTCAATCAGGTTGTTGGCCACCAGATCTGGAGTTTGTATTGTTGTTGTTTTCTGCTATATGAATGCAGCAATACTCTAGTAGAATGCCCAACCCCTTCATTCATACTTATGCCATGATCACTTGGCTACTGTGAGAGAACCCTGTGGACCAAAACATTCTGATTACCAGTCACCCTCCTACCCTTAACAGTAAAGTTTACTGAATGAACTTGAGCTGGTTCACAGCAAGCAGCCTGCTGGATTACTGCAGCAACTTATAGGGGAGTGAGTACCAATGGGCCTCTGCCTACTGTTAGGCACCACATCATCAGAGGAAAGAGAAAGAGAAAAAAAGCATGCCGAAACCAAAAAGAGAAGCCCCTTCCTCCCCTATGCTGTGCAGTCTCCCTCCAGCACCCTCCGTTGTTAAAGCCTAATATTGTACCAGATGACAATGAAGAAATGATTACATAGTCCAGCTCCAAAATCACAAGGCAAAAGAGAAAAAAAAAAAAACGAAAACAAAAGTGGATTTGGAGCTAAGAGATAATAAGCTGGTAACTAGCACATATGCTCACTGCTCTGAGACTTTGATTCCTTCCTTGATACCATGCCAAGGCAGTTCTGGCCTTACTGCCTCTTTCATTACGTGCCATCACTCTTTCCAAGCTTCTTTGAGCCATCCAGCAGCATACTGAGCCTGGCTCCAAGTGTCCCTGCCAGAATACTAAATCCTGAATCACAGGTGAGTATATTCATTGTAACAAACTCTTGCCATATCTAATTCTATAGTCTATACTACCAGGTCATCACTCTTAAAACCCACTCCCAGGCTAATATGCCAGTATTTAATAGCCAGTTCCTGCAGCTCTGCTCCTTTCTCCTTCAGCAGGGCCAGCACTTCATCAGTTGGGATACAATATGTGACCAAAATTACTAGTCTAATGGCCAGGAAGGGAGGTGAGGGCAGACTCTGAGGACAGCATGTACTGTCTTGCAGAGCATTTGTTCCTGTTGCAACCTCTGCATAGTCTTTAGATGAGGGATCGGTGCTGCTATCCTCCAGCAAGAGGAAATGGTCCATTTCTGCCATCCCAGGGGGTTCAGGGGAATCTGGTGATGCAAAGGTCTCTGGTGCACCCAACTGTCCCCATCTCAAGTCTCAGGGTCTTACGCCTTCCCTATCAGGATCTTAACTTTCACATGAAAGAAGTTGCTAATGTAGTATTCCCTGAAGTTCTGCTGTTCTTACACTCAGATCCTGAGCTTTATCTTAAGGGTGGTCCACCCTCTGGTTGCTGCACTGGAGGCCTTCAGACTTTCACATCATACTTTATTTTGATATTGAGCTTGTCATTTTCTCTCGTCAATGCATCCGTAAGCACCCAAAATCAACGAACTCTTCCACTGTCCTTTTAATTACTGTCTCCCTCAAATCTCTCAAATACTAGAGATAGTGCATAAACCAGAACGTTCTCTTCAATCTATGTTCCTATCTCAACCCACCACAGGTGAAAGGGTTAATATTTGCAAGGCTCTGATATGTCAAGCTACAGCACTTCACCTATTACAGTGATGGTCCTTGTTGCCATCTTGCTGGTGAGTTATCCAACCTTAGAATCCCATCCTTAGAATCTGCTGCCTAGGACCAACTGTCTTAGGGAAGATTCAGGTAGAAGTGATTTATTAAGAAAAAGTCCTCTGGAAAACTGTTAAGAGAACCGAGGGAGTAGGACAGGAGATGGGAGGAAACAAAGCAAGGCACTGTATTATCTATCTATTGCTGCATAACAAATTTTCCCAACACTTTTCTTTTTGAAGATTGCTTTAGCTATTCAGGGTCTTTTGTGTTTCCATACAAATTTCAGAATTATTTGTTTGGAATTCTGATAGGGATTGCATTGAATCTGAAGGTTGCTTTGGGTAGTATGGACATTTTTTATATACTGATTCTTCTAATCCATGAGGATAGTATATCTTTCCATTTGTTTGTGTCATCTTCAATTTCTTTTATCAACGTCTTATAGTTTTTCAAGTACAGGCCTTTTACCTCCTTGCTTAGATTTATTCTTTCTGATGCAATTGCAAATGGGATTGTTTTCTTAATTTCCCGGATAGTTCATTTTTAGTGTATAGAAACACAACAGATTTCTGTATATTAACTTTGAATCTTCCAACTTTACTGAATTCTTTTATTAGTTCTAACATTTTTTTAGTGGCCTCTTAAGGATTTTCTATGTACAGTATCATGTCATCTGCAAACACAGTTTTACTTCTTCCTTTCCAAATCTGGATTCTGTTTATTTCTTTTTCCTGTCTGACTGCTGCAGCTAGGACTTCCAATACAATTTTGAGTAAAACTGGTGAGAGTGGGTATCCCTGCCTTGCTCTTGATCTTAGAGGAAATGCTTTCAGCTTTTCACCATTAAGTGTAATGTTGATTGTAGGCTTGTCATATGTGGCCTTTATTATGTTGAGGTATGTTCCCTCTATACCCACTTTGTTGAGAGTTTTTATCATAAATAGATGTTGAATTTTAACAAAAGCTTTTTCTGCATCTATTGAGATGATCGTATGGTTTTTATTCTTCACTTAGTTAATATGATGTATCACACTGATTGATTTGCAGATATTGAAAAATCCTTGCATCCCTGGAATAAATCCCACTTGATCATGATGTATGATCCTTTTAATGTACTGTTGATTTGGTTTACTACTATTTTGTTGAGGATTTTTACATCTATGTTCATCAGTAATATTGGCCTATAATTTTCTTTTTTTGTGATATCTTTTGTTTTGGTGTCAGGGTGATGCTGGCCTCATAAAATGAGTTTGGAAGTGTTCCTTCCTGTTCAATTTTTTTTTAATAGTTTGGTAAGGATAGATGCTAGCTCTTCACTAAATGTTTGGTAGAATTTACCTGTGAAGCCATCTGGTCCTGGGCTTCTGTTTCTTGGGAGTTTTTTTATTACTGATTCAATTTCTTTACTGGTAAACAATCTGTTCATATTTTCTAATTCTTCCTGATCCAGTCTTGGGAGATTGTACATTTCTAGGAATTTATCTCTTTCTTCTAGGTCATTCATTTTATTGGCATACAATTGCTCATATTAATCTCTTAGGATTCTCTGTATTTCTATGGTATTAGTATAACTTCTCCTCTTTCATTTCTGATTTTATTTATTTGTGCCCTCTCTCTTTTTTTTCTTGATGAGTCTGGCTAAAGACTTATCAAATTTGTTTATCTTTTCAAAGATCCGGCTCATAGTTTCCTTGATCTTTTCTATTGTTTTTAGTCTCTATTTCATTTATTTCTGCTCTGACATTTATTATTTCTTTCCTTCTACTAACTTGGGGTTTTGTTGGTTTTTCTCTTCTAGTTCCTTCAGGTGTAAGGTTAGATTGTTTATTTGAGATATTTCTTATTTCCTGAGGTATGTATCACTATAAACTTCCCTCTTAGAGCTGCTTTTGCTGTTTCCCATAGATTTTGGATCATTTCCATTTTCATTTGTCTCCAGGTATTTTTTTTATTTCCTTTTTGATTTCTTCATTGACCAATTGGTTGTTTAGTAGCATATTGTTTAGCCTCCACGTGTTTGTGTTTTTTGCAGTTTTTTTCTCATAGTTGGTTTCTAGTCTCTTGCTACTGTGATCAGAAAAGATGCTTGATATGATTTCAGTCTTCTTAAATTCACCGAGACTTGTTTTGTGTCCGAGCATGCAATATATCCTGGAGAATGTTCCATTTGTACTTGAGAAGAATATGTACTCTGCTGCTTTTGGTTGGAATGTTTTATATATATATATATATATATATTCCATCTGGCCTGATTTGTCATTTGAGGTCAGTGTTTCCTTATTGATTTTCTGTCTGGATGATCTGTCCACTGATGTAAGAGGAGCGTTAAAGTCCCCTACTATTATTGTGTTACTGTCAGTTTCTCCCTTTATGTTTGTTAATATCTGCTTTATGTATTTAGGTTTTTTGTTTTAAAGTCAATTTTGTCTGATATAAGTATTGCTATGCCAAATTCCTTTCTGTTTCCATCTGCATGAAATATCTTCTTCCATTCCCTCACTTTCAATCTGTATGTCTTCAGATTTGAAGTGAGTCTCTTGTAGGCAGCATATATATGGGTCTTGCTTTTTATCCATTCAACCATTCTATGCCTTTCAATTGAAGCATTTAGTCCATTTACATTTAAAGTAATTATTGCCATTTTGTTAATTGTTTTCTGGTTGTTTTTGTAGTTCTCTTTTGTTCCTTTCTTCTTTTGCTCTCTTCCCTTGTGATTTGATGACTACCTTTAGTGTTATGTTTGGATTCCTTTCTCCTTTTTGTGTGTGTATCTATTATAGATTTTTGGTTTCTGGTTACCATGAGATTCATATATAACAACAATATATATTTTAAGTTGATGATCACTTAAGCTCAAACACATTTTAACAACCCTGCATTTTTACTCTCCCCAAAACAATTAATGTTTTGACATCATATTTTGCCTCTTTTTGTTTTATGTATTGTGGGTATAGATGATTTTACCTGTTTTGTCTTTTAATCTTCCTACGAGCTACATAAGTGTTTGATCTACTACTTTTATAGTATGTTTGCCTTAACCAATGAGACTTTTCCTTTCATAATTTTCATATTTCTAGTTGTGGCCTTTTTTTTCTGCTTAAAGAAGTTCCTTTAGGGCTTCCCTGGTGGCGCAGTGGTTGAGAGTCCACCTGCCGATGCAGGGGATACGGGTTCGTGCCCCGGTCCGGGAAGATCCCACATGCCGCGGAGCAGCTGGGCCCGTGAGCCATGGCTGCTGGGCCTGCGTGTCCGGAGCCTGTGCTCCGCAACGGGAGAGGCCACAACAGTGAGAGGCCCGCATAGTGCAAAAAAAAAAAAAAAAGAAGTTCCTTTAACATTTCTTGTAAGACCAGTTTAGTGGTGCTAAACTCTTTTAGTTTTTGCCTGTCTATAAAACTCTATCTCTCCTTCAAATCTGAATGAAAATCTTGCCAGCTAGCATATTACTGGTGGTAGGTTCTTTTCCTTTCATCATTTTGATGCAGTTGACCCTTGAACAACACAGGGGTTAGATGAGTCAACCCTCCTGCACAGCTGAAAATGCACATATAACTCTACAGTCGGCCCTCCATATCCATGGTTCTACATCCCTGAATTCAACCAACCATGGATCATGTAATACTGTAGTCTTTATTGAAAAACACTTGCTTATAAGTGAACCTGCACAGTTCAAACCCATGCTGTTCAAGGGTCTACTGTGTATTGTACCACTCCCTTCAGGTCTGCAAAGTTTCTGCTTTATGTAACTAGCTGCTTTTCTCTTGCTGCTCTTTAAGATTTTCTCTTTATCTTCAATTTTTGCCATTTTAATTACAACATATCTTGGTTTGGGCCTCTTTGGGTTCATCTTGTTTAGGACTCTCTGATTCCTGGACCTGGAATGTATGTGTCCTTTCCCAGGACAGGGAAGTTTTCAGTTATTATTTCTTCAAGTAAATTTTCTGCCTTTTTCTCTCTCTCTTCTTCTGGGACCCCTATAATGCAAATGTTAGTACACTTGATGTTTTCCCAGAGGGTTCTTAAACTGTCCTTTTGTTGTTGTTGTTGTTGTTCAGCTTCACTGGTTTTTACTACTTGTCTTCCAGTTTGCTGACCTATTCCTCTATATCATCTAATCTACTATTGATTCCTTCTAGTGTATTTTTTACTTCAGTTATTGTATTCGTCAGCTCTGTTTCGTTCGTCTTTATATTTTCTAACTCTTTGTTAAACCCTTCACCATGTGCATCCATTCTTCTCCCAAGTTCCTTGAGTATCTTCATGATTATTACCTTGAACTCTTTATCAGGTAGTTGCTTATCTTCACTTCACTTACTTCTTAATCTGATGTTTTGTCTTATTCCTTCACATGGAACATATTCTTCTACCTCCTCGTCTTGCCTAATTCTCTGTGTTTACTTCTATGTATTAGGTAGGTCGGTCACATTTCCCAACATTTGAGAAGTGGCCTTATGTAGGAGATGTCCTATAGGCCCCAGCATCACACTCCCCTCCAGTCACCAGAGCTATATGCTCTAGGGGTACCCACTATGTGGGCTGTGTGGGTCTTTCTCCTGTGGCAGAACCAACTACTGTGGACATGCTGGTAGGCAGGGCTAGCCCCCAGCCCAGTTGGCTGCCATGCCATGCCTTGTCTGGTGGCTGCCAGCCCACTGGTCAGTGAGGTCAGCTCCCAGCATAGCTGGCTACACAGCCTGGGGGTACCTGGGGCTGCTGCTGGTCTGCTGGTAGACTGAACCAGGTCCTGGTGTGTGGCTGCAGGGCCCTGAAGTGGGGAGTTACCAAGGCTGGTGCTGGCTTCTTGATATACAGGGTTGGGTTCCAGCACAGCTGGCTGCAACTCAAGGGAGTCCTGGGGCTGGTGCCGGTTCCCAGGGTGGCTGACCATGGGGCCCGTGGTTAGTTAGAAATCTTTGATTTCAAATAATGAGAACTCACTTTAGGGGCTGTTGAAAGGCTGCTGAACAACCTCTCATAGGACCCGGGACAGATTCTTGGGTCAACATGCTTAATCCTGGAAACTGAGAACAGGAGACATGCAGGAAACCTAGCAGCCACTCTTGCTCTCTCTGTTGCTGTCTGAGGTCAAGAGTCTTTCTTTTTCTTTCTAAATCCCTATCTTACTTTCCTCTCTGAGAACAGATTTTCTTTACCCACTCATCCACATGCACCTGATTTACCATTTCTGCTCTTCAATTCACCTTTCATGTGGAGAAAAGGGAACCTTCCTACTTGTTGGTGGGAATGTAAATTGGTACAGCCACTATGGAGAACAGTATGGAAGTTCCTTAAAAACTAAAAATAGAACTACCATATGATCCATCAATCCCAGTCCTGGGTATATATCTGGAGAAAACCATAATTCAAAAAGATACATGCACCCCCAATGTTCATCACAGCACTATTTATAATAGCCAAGACATGGAAGCAACCTAAATGTCCATCAACAGATGAATGGATAAAAAAGATGTGGTATATATATATATATATATATATATACACACACACACACACAATGGAATATTATTCAGCCATAAAAAGGAAAGAAATACTGCCATTTGCAGCAACATTGGACCAGAGATTAACATATTAAGTGAAGTAAGTCAGACAAAGAAAGACAAATATCATATGATATCACTCATATGTGGAATCTAGTTTTTTTAAATGATACAAATGAACTTATTTATAAAACAGAAACAGACTTACAGCCTTCGAAAACAAACTTATAGTTACCAAAGGTGGGGGGCTAAATCAGGAGCTTGGGATTAACATACACATACTACTATATATAAACAGATAACCAACAAGGACCTACTGTATAGCACAGGGAACTCTACTCAATATTCTGTAATAACCTATATGAGAAAAGAATCTGAAAAAGAATGAATATATGTATATGTATAACTGAATCACTGTGCTGTACACCTGAAACTAATACAACGTTGTAAATCAACTATACTCCAATAAAAATTTTTTTAAAGTCACTTTCAGCCCTTCAGTGATTTTCTAGACCAGCTTTCTACAAATAGTTGGCTCAGTTTTTCCAAATTCCTGTAGTTACATAGAAGGAAAGATTTCAAAATATTAATTTTAGTTATCTATAAGTGGTAGAATAGAGAATAGTTTTCTTTTTTACACTAGTCTGTGTTTTTTCAAATTTTTCTACAATAAACATGTATTACATTTATAATCAGCAAGGGAAAAAAAATTGCTGGACTGGATTTTCTTTACCTCATCCCAATGTTCCATCACCAACACCTTCTTTCTTTATATCTCTACCTCACCCCTTCCTGCTAAATAATCTTTGGAAACAGAAAGTATTGTTAGCATAACACATCTAAGCTAAGCAATGAGGGCCAGTCATTATCAGCAAGGGAGGGTTTTTTTATCTTACATATTATTTGCTCTGAGGAATCTGAAGGACCTGAAAAGTCAAGTGCCATTTCTCCAGGATAAAGCTGGGACCCTGGAGGGAGGACTTACCAATTTTGTGGGGCAGGAGAGGAAGGAAGGAGACCCACCCAAGGTGGACACGCTATATGGACTGTTGGGCAAATCTCTGGAGAAAGTAAAAAAATTGTTTGGCACCCTCCTGTGGACTTGGTGTGCAATCATGAATATTTAATTGTATGAGCCAGTCCTCCTCATATTGATCTGTCAGATATTACAGGTGTAAATAAGGAATAGCAAACAAACAAAACAAAACCACAGTCTGAGAAATCATAGGTTAAGTAACAAATGAGAGTTTCAAAAAGAAAAAGTGTCAAGAAAGACATCTGATTCTCTCTTCTCCTATGGTCATTGTCTTCCCTCTTGTCTAGCTCTTACATAAGTATTTTAGAAGCCAAGAAAAAAATGCTAGTGTGTGTGTGTATATATATATATATATATATATATATATATATATATATATACATGTATATATATTTGTGTGTATATATAACATACATACAATAATGGGACACTTTTGAAATCACTGCTATCCTGTTAAGTCATATCTAGTCCTAGCTTGCACCCATAGGCTGCAATGAACATCATCCTAGGCTACACATGTCAGGTTTCAAATAAGCATCACAATAAAGGAGAGAACAAAACAGTTCACAATTGCTTACTTCTTAGTTTTTACTAAAAATTAAGGTTTCTAAGGGTTAAAAATTCTAATTAATATATGTACTTAAAACTACTAAAATTAATAAGGAAAACAATTTCATATGCAAGAAATTTTTTAAGAGGTCTAAGAAATAGAAGACCCATTTTGTTAAGAAAAAGAAAATGATTTTGCCCTACAGCTGGTTATTTCTAAATGGGAAAGAAAAAAGGAGACAAAATGGGCGTAGAAAGTTGTAAAAGGTTTGCGGAAAAAGGGATCTTTAGAAAGGAATTTTATGTGTGGTCAGGACTGGCTGAAATTGGATTAAATTTAATTAAGTAGGACTTCCCTGGTGGCGCAGTGGTTAAGAATCCGCCTGCCAATGCAGGGGACACAGGTTCGAGCCCTGGTCCGGAAAGATCCCACATGCCGCGGAGCCACTAAGCCCGTGCAGCACAACTACGGAGCCTGTGCTCTAGAGCCCACAAGCCACGACTACTGAGACCACGCGCCTAGAGCCTGTGCTCTGCCACAAGAGAAGCCACTGCAATAAGCCTGCGTACCGCAATGAAGAGTAGCCCCCGCTCCCTGCAACTAGAGAAAGCCTACGTGCAGCAATGAAGACCCAACGCAACCAAAATAAATAAATTTATTTTTTTTTAAAATTTAATTAAGTAAATGAGTTTTAACTTCTCTGGAAAAAAATAAAGGAGAGAACATTCCTCCATCTTCTAACAGGACTACAAATAATCCTATCTGGACATGTTGGACCTTGCCCAATTTATTTTTAATATTAATAAAGAAAATTTTGACAATTTTCTTCATTCTGATATGACATAGTCTTGGTTCCGAAAATTCTTCCTGTGACTAACTTATCTCTCTCCTGTGGTCATGAAGCCCATTTCTCCTTGTTCTATTCTTCCTATGGTGGAGAATAACAGCGGTTTACCATCTTCCCCAGAAGCCCTTCATTGTTAGAGCCCACCGTGACATTGCCTATCCATTCTTTAAACACCAAGCAATCCATGTTTTTTTGACCTCTCCTCATACATTTCATTTTCCTATTCCAATCAAATTTATGGTTTCCCTTTTAATCTACTCCAAGTTTTCTCCCTCCTAAACCATGGAACCAAATCAAATATGTGAACTTCTGGGTGATTTCTAAGCATTACACATTCCCTATTATAAATGAAAGAAACACAGAATTGTAAAGAGATTTCTTTGATGTCCTGGAATATATGGCTATGCTGAAGCAGGCAGTAAGAACTGTCTCTTTTTAGTGCTGGACAAGTCAAAAGAACAGGTTATGCCATTTGTGAAAGCTATTGATACTTGGTAAAATGGCGACATCTAGTGCCCACATCTGCAAGAGAAGGATAGGAAGAAAAGTGTAAATCAATTACAGTGCAAAATGACAACTCCAGAAACTAGCAGGGCCAAGGCAATTTAATAACAATAGGTCCATTGACTCTGGGGACCATAATTCTTAGTCTATTGACTGGGTCACTGGAGCAGCTTAACAACTAATATAGCCTTTTTCCAGAGAGAAACTGAGCCCATGTGCCACAACTACTGAAGCCCGTGCGCCTAGAGCCTGTGCTCCGCAAAAAGAGAAGCCACCGCAATGAAAAGCACGTGCACCGCAGCAAAGAGTAGCCCCTGCTCTCTGCAACTAGAGAAAGCCCATGCACAGCAATGAGGACCCAACACACCCAAAAATAAAAACAAATAAATTTTTTTTAAAAACCCAGCAATCATATTATCACAAAAAAGAGCAATGAGGAGCTCCTGATATTACAAGGATAAAAATATGTAAGAAATAGAATTAAGGGAATTCCCTGGCGGTCCAGGGGTTGGGACTCTGCGCTTCCACTGCAGGAGCCATGGGTTCAATCCCTGCTCAGGGAACTAAGATCCCGCAGGGTGTGTGACACGGCCAAAAAAAAATTTAAATTAAAAAGAATGGAAAATGCAGTGAGTTCCTTACATTTTATGGGTAGTTTTTGTTGCTGTTTCCTAAAGGAAGCATCACTTGAAGTATAAATGCCTCCAGGAAAGTTTTCTTGAGAATTCTATTCTAACTAGAAAGATGAAACCAAAAAAAATTGAAAGGAGTTTTATATTTCTTCTAACACATGTCCACACACACACACCCTCAATTTTGATGATCTGTAGGCAACTGTAAAATATTCTCAAAGAAAAGAAAACCTTAGGCTGTTACATATTCCAGCCTAAGTTAAAAAAGTAAACTAGTATTCCGTAAGGGAGTTGACTGAGTATCTGAAGGCTTCCCAATGAGTCAATAACATCTTCCAATAGAATCCAGCCACTTCGCTTCTAGGTTTGTCCTAGAATCTCTATACAGAAAACACTCATTATAATGCTGAGGGCCTTCCTCTCATGTTGCAGTGGGGCTGGGGGATAGACAAGTCTAGGACTTGTCTAGCTGTGCCTTTCAAGTGTGAAGTTAAGCTCATGGCTCCCATCAGTAGCACAGAAGGTTTGAAGGTTCCAGAGAAGTCAGCATCTGTGCTTATCTACCCATTCTCTCTTGGGCCGGGAGGGGGTTTCTATAAAAAAAGACAAAAAAACCCCACAAATTTGCCAAATCCCCACCTACGCTGTGCGGTGCACTCTATTGCCTGGGAATATAGCTTTGCCAACCAGCCCAAAGTAGGGTGCAAATGGCTGATGGGGAAGGACAAAGGGAATACTACCACGTGCAAAGAAACTGAGGTGTGAGAACACGTTTTTTCAGGCAAAAGCAAATCATTCAAAAGAACTGGCACAAAGGGTGTGATCGTGGGGAGAGATGACACTGAAAACGTAGGCGAGGGACAGGTTATGAAAAGTCTTGCATGGGTGCTAAGGAGGTATATACTTTATACTTCAGATGGGTGTTTCTCGGATATAAGTAGTATAAAAGGAAAAAAATTCTCACAGATCCTGTCTTGGTTTCAATTCTCTTTAAATATCATGGCAGAGACTGTTTATAATTCCCTTATATTCATCCTCCCCATCTTCCTTTTAGTTGACAGAACTCCTCAGATTTTACCTCGAGCCTACATTTTCCAGCCTCCCTTGCAACTGAGTATGGTCACATGACCACGTTCTGGCCAGTGAGAAGTAAGTGGAGAGGAAGGTCTACAACTTCTGTGTCCTGTTCTCATAAGGAAGCTGCTTGCCCTTTACTTCCTCTCGACTCCTTCCCACAGGCTGGAAATCCAAAGAAGTGGTGACAAACCAGCTCCAACCACGCGAATGAAAGCAATACTCCTGGACCTCGCTGCTCACACGTGGTCTGTGCGACCAGCATCACCTGGGAGTTTGTGGAAGTGCAGGAGCTCAGCCTGCACCACACCTACTGAAGCTGATTCTGCAGTTAAATAAGATCTCCAGGGAATTCCCTGGCGGTCCAGTGGTTAGGACTCTGTGCTTTCACTGCTGAGGGCCAGGGTTCAATCCCTGGTTGGGGAGCTAAGATCCCTCAAGCCGAGGGGCATAGCCAAAAAAAAAAAAAGTTTATCTCCAGGTGATTCATAGCCACATTAAATTTTGAGAAGCACCAATCTAGGAGAAGGAAGGGGAGTGAACTAGTAGGAAACTGGGTCTCCAGATAATGCTACACTACTGGACAACTTACTAGCTCAGATGTTTATGAGAGAGTGGACCTTCTACATTTGTTTAAGCCATCTTTTTAACCTCTGTTTGATCCAATATTCAAACTATAGTAAATATGTACAAATGTAAAACACAGTATGAATACCCATCCTTATAGATTTTTTTTCCATTTATTTATTTATTTGGTTGTGCCGGGTCTTAGCTGCGGCAGGCGGGCTTCTTAGTTGTGGCATGTGAACTCTTAATTGCAGCATGCATGTGGGATCCCTGACCAGGGATTGAACCCGGGCCCCGTGCAATGGGAACAGAGTCCCATCCACTGTGCCACCAGGGAAGTCCCATCCTTATAGATTTGTTTTTTTTCATATAAGTGTATTTGTGTATTCCTTTTGCAACCGCACACCTCAGATGGGACTCGAACCCAACTGCACTTCGGATGAAACTCGAACCCACAATCTTCCAACTGAAACAACACAACTCGTCTCAGGACTTAATGAAGCTCAGGTTCTTTATTTCTCGGCACAGAAGGAATTCAGCAAGAGGCAAAGTGATAGGTCAGAAGTAGATTTATCAACATCCTTTGTAAAGAGGTTGCAGGAAAATGGGAGAGGATGGTCATGTCCCAGGTCTCAGGCGAGTTCCTGGGATGGGCCACCCAGCGAGGGTCCTTGGCTTCACACAGGAAAGAATTCAAGAGCGAGCCACTGTAAAGTGAAGCAGAATTACACACTCCATAGGCAGAGTGCAGCCCGTCTCAGAAGGCGAGAGTGGCCCAAAACATGGAGTGGTTAGTTTTTATGGGCTGGGTAATTTCATAGGCTAATGAGTGGGCGGATTACTTCAATTACTTGGTGGGAAGGGGCAGGGTTTCCAGGAATTTGGGGCACTGCCCACTCTTTGGCCTTTTATGGTCGGCCCTGGAACTGTCATGGTGCCTGTGGGTGTGTCATTTAGCGTATGCTAATGTATTATAAGGAGCATATAATGAGGCTCAAGGTCTACTGGAAGTCGAATCTTCCACCGTCTTGGGCTTAACTGGTTCTAACCAGTTTTTGTCATATCCTCAACAGCTATGTCATTCTTTTATAGGTTGTGCCCTGAACCCTTCCCTCGTGTCTCACTTTGACTTTATTCAGTACCGGCACCACTACTAAATCACATATACTATAGTGGTTTTATTGAGTAGTTGAGCTGATTATATGCTGGTCCAGAGCCACAAAATTTAAAAAGAAAATTACAAATGAAATAAAAACTATAAAACCAATAAACATCCAAATGAACAACTGTTTTAATATCACGAAATGAAGTTTTTCCGCTGGAACAAAAATCACTCTTCACAATATGGCAATGGTACTGATGCTTTCAGACAAATGCTTCTGAGTTTGGCAGTGTGTTTTGTGACAACTCAATTCACTTACCACTTTTCTCTATTTGAAGTACTGTCAACAATCAACAGCACCAAATGCCATGTCATTTGACTTCACTTGGCCTAAGTGCATTGCTTATATATTAAGTTACCTCTGTTCTTTTCGCACTTACCCAGGTCAATTCAAGAAGCACTACTTAACACCAGTAATCTTATAAATACAATTGCAAACACAATTTATAATCTAAGATTGTCACTCAAACCTAGAGAAATAAAACTTATATTTATACGCAAAAAAAACTGTACCCAAATGTCCACGGCAGCTCTAATTGTAATAGCCCAAAACTAGAAATGACCCAAATATCTTTCAACAGGCAAATGGATAAACAAACTGCAGTACAGTATATCACACAATGGAATACTCCTCAGCAACAAAAAGAAACATATTGATACATAACAACTTGAGTGGATCACAAATGCATTATGCTAAGTGAAAAAAATCTCCAAAGTTTATATACTGTATGATTCCATTTATATAACATCCTTGAAATGACAAAGTTATAAAGAACGGATCAGTAGTTGTAAGGGGTTAGGTTAGGAGGAGAGTATGACTGACTATAAAGAGGTAATGTCAGAGTTTCTTTCTGGCAATGGAATAATTTTGTATCCTGGATGTATCGGTGTTTACACAAATCTACACGTGTGATAATATTTCGTAGAATTATATACCCGAAGGAAAAGAGTGCACATAAAAACTGGTGAAATCTGAATGAAGTCTGTAACTGAGTTAATACCAATGTCAATTTCCTGGCTTGATAATGTACTGTGATTTATGTAAGATGTTATCATTAGGGGAAGTGGAATATAGAGTATATTGAAACTCACTGTACTATTTTTGTCACCTCTCCTAAGCCTAAAAGTACTTCAAAATCAATTTTTTTTATTGTAACCTAATAACAAAGGCCCAGACAGAACATATTTGAGCTTTCGCATTTTAGCATGACTCAGGCGTGACAGGTATCAAAGGAATACCCAGAGAAAGAAGAATTTAGAAAAGGAAAGAGGGACTTCTCTGGTGGTGCAGTGGTTAAAAATCCGCCTGCCAATGCAGTGGACATGGGTTCAAGCCCTGGTCCAGGAAGATCCCACATACCGTGGAGCAACTAAGCCCGCACGCCACAACTACTGAACCTGCACTCTAGAGCCCGTGAGCCACAACTACTGAGCCCGCAAGCCTAGAGCCCGTGCTCCGAAACAAGAGAAGCCACTGCAATGAGAAGCCCACGCACCGCAACGAAGAGTAGCCTCTGCTCGACACAGCTGGAGAAAGCCCGCATGCAGCAACAAAGACCCAACACAGCCAAAAATGAATAAATAAATGAATGAATCTATATAAAAGAAAACGAAAAGGAAAGAAAACTTCACCTTCAAAGAGAGCAAGGGAATCAGACTTCAGAAGGACTGGTTCATCAAATTAAAAACATAACAAGGACTTAAAGGAAAAAATACACAATATTACCAAGGTTACAAAGCTCACATCAGTCCCTTCATGATGAGAAAGCAGCAACTTGCTCACATGACTGCTATACTCATAATGCTCCTATCTCCAGCCAACAACACAGCAAAAATTGGAGATAAAACTATTTTTGTTTGCGAGCCCAGGTTTATAGGAAATATTCAATGTTTTATAATTTGGGGGATCAGACCAGTCAGGGTACTCTGTCACTTCCGATTTATCTCAAGGTGCAAAGTTTGCTGTTCCTGTTTTTGTTTTTTACTGTGGTAGGTGAAGAGTTTAGACATATTGGAGGCAGAGCAGGTTTTGCTTTTATGCAGACACCTGTAATCTGCCAAAGGCACCTGCACTTTAACTCCTGGCATCTCAGTGACCAGGAGAGACTGCTTTTCCCCACCACCTGCTGTGACCACACTGGGCTGAGGCTGTGTCTGCTGTTTCCCACAGAATGTCAGCACGTGAAAGATGTGAGATATATATATATACATAGTACATATATATATAATATATATAATGGAATATTACACAGCCACAAAAAAGAATGAAATAATGTCATTTGCAGCAACATGGTTGGACCTGGAGATTATCATACTAAGTGAAGTTAAGTCAGACAGAGAAAGACAAATGTCATATGATGTCACTTACATGTGGAATCTAAAAAAAATGATACAAATGAACTTATTTACAAAACAGAAACAGACTCACAGACATAGAAAATAAACTTATGGTTACCAAAAGAGAAAGGTGGGGAGGGATAAATTGGGAATTTGGGATTAACAGACACACACAACTATATATAAAATAAACAACAAGGACCTACCGAATAGCACAGAGAACTACATTGAATATCTTGTAATAACCTATAATAAAAAAGAATACATAGGTAGGTAGGTAGATAGATATATTCAGTATATAACGGAATCACTTTGCTGTACACCTGAAACACTGTAAGTCAACTCTTCTTCAATAAACTTTTTAAAAATTTAAAAATAAAAAAGTAAAAAAAATATATTAGCACTTGAGAAATCATGAAGAATGCAGTCAGCAAACTATAGGACTTGGTGACTCTTCCAGGTAAAGTCTAGAACAAATTATTTAATGAATAAATTGTGAGAACTTAGAAAGCAGCTAACATCCATATGGTTATGTCATAGGCACTGTACCAAGTGCTTTCCATATGTCATCTCATCTCATCCTCACCACAGGCAGTAGGCAGTGCTCTCACTCAGTAATAGAGCTGGAACTTGAACGCAGGGAGCTCTAATTCCAGAGTCCCCATTCTTAACCAGAATACTATGCCCCCTTATACAAAAGGATGCAGTAATTGCTGGGAACCAGCTTGGATTTACTAAGAACAAGCCATACCTAATTTTAAATGGAACTCTAAAGTTCCAAGTTCCTCTTTAAATGGAACTTCTAAACTAACAGACCTGAGAAATAGGATAGACCTGATTTCAGCAAAGAATTGACAAGATTTTTATTATTGAGAATAACTCGTTTGAGATGGGATCTTTTTTTTTTTTAATTTGGTTACACTGGGTCTTAGTTGCGGCTCGAGGGCTCCTTTGTTGTGGCATGCAAACTTAGTTGTGGCATGCGTGTGGGATCTAGTTCCCTGACCAGGGATCGAACCCGGGCCCTCTGCATTGGAAGTGCAGAGTCTTAACCACTGGACCACCTGGAAAGTTCCTTGAGATGGGATCTTGAAGTGAGGCCACAAGAGACAGGGACAATCACGTGTCAGGATACGATAGCAGAAACTGAAGCTTTATGTGAAGGGTGGCAGTGCATGGATTATTTTTTTTTAGACGAAGGGTTTCTATGTATCTTGTTAATTTTTTCCTACACGAGAACCTAACCAATGAAACTCTCCTTCACACCCGGTCCCCAGTTTGTTACACCCCAACTAATCCTGTCCTCTTACAGATGGCCTGGAGTGCCTTGTGAGACTATTCCACCAGGGGGCAGCAGAGAAAGGCTGCTCCAGACTTAGAGGCTGTCCCCCAGGGCAAGCTCAGCCCTCAGTCAAGGGCACCCGGGCTGGGCTCAGAATCTCAGAGTGTGCAAACACAGAGCTTCCAAAACTGCCCCTTCTTAGCCTCACCTGCATACTGCCTAGGTAAATGGCTGGAGAAAGGAGAAAATAGGAAAAAGAAATTTAATACTCGCAAATTTGGGGGGGGGGGAGGGGCGAGGGCGTCATCTGCTTTAACACAACTTGTTTTTCAGGTCCTGAAAAGCTGCACCCTTTTCAACTTTGCTTCACGTCCACGACTAACGGGGTTTTCAATGTAGATTTCACACAGAGATGTATCGTGAGAGATTTGCCTCAGAAGTCTCCTCCTGTCTCTCAGGCCTGAAAGCTCAGAGATCAGCAAGGAGGCTATGGAGCCTGAAAGTGGGGTTTCCTTCCTGCCCTCCCAAACTCTAAGGACCACTGAAAGATCTGTTATAAGTACAGATTCCTGGGACCCAACCCCTCCCCGAAGCATAATTTTGAGAATCCTGAGATTTAATAACTGTTGACACCTGAGCATTGCGGATGATGGTGAGTTGAAGGACCCAAGGATTCCAGGTCACTATTACATTGGCGAACAATACAAGGCCCAGAATGAGGGCTCTGACCTACTAGGAGCCCAGGTTTGAATACAATGGATGATCCCACTTTTACAAGAAAACTTCCTAGGACCAGGGAGCAAGGTCTCCCTTCAAACTCTACTATATGGGTACAGACTTCAGTTTGCCAAGACCACAATTTGTCATTGTAACAGGTACCTGGGAAACTTTACTTATATTGGGGTTTAAAAATGGCTCGGGAGTGACCTGCATATAACCTAGCTAACTGCAGTTTTCCTCTTTTTTGTAGATCAGCCTCATGCAACCCTCATGTGGGATCTAGCAAGCGTAACTCCAGAGGCCCTCCCAGTGAAAAGGCACTGACCACCCCCGCACATTCCTCTTCCCCTCCCCCTCCCAACCAAAATTCCCTTAGTCCAACCCCAAACAGTCCCCTTTGATTAAAAGGTAGTTCTCTAAGGAAAGGTGATGGCCCACAGTTAAAACTACTGCCTCTGGCAATTCAAAGTCTCTAGAAGTTAAAATTAACACCACAAGAGCAATTAACCCAGTTCAGGTGACCCACAGGAATTTGGCTCTTTTTCAGTTATCTGAGGTGACTCAGTCCCTGTATAGGAAAAAAAAAAAAAAAAATCCATGAACTAAAATCCATAATCTCCAACATTCCCAATTTTCTGATATTAATTAAGACTCTCTATCAGTCCATATCTTGATTAGAAGGAAAACAGGTATGAAGGCCAAACTAAAGAAGTCTTTCTGCTTTAATCTTTCCATGGATTTAATTTTAGACAATGCCCAGAAGTCCTTGGATGTGTCTATTCCAATGTCTTAGAGAGACTAGGATACTAAGAAGTCCTCCTCTGCCAATCTGACCAACAGTCCAGAAGGATTCTCTGGTGCATTTTCCCAACAACCTCCCCTCATCATGGACACCAAGGGGAAGTTGTACAACATTATTCAAATCTAGTCTTTAAAACAAAAGTGGCCGTAGTCCTCTGGGCTCGCATCAACAGACACAGCCCAAAGCCCCCAACACTAAAAGTGTGAGGGCTTCCAGGGCCATCACATATGGGAACTCATGACTCCTCCCAGCTCAAGGCTCCACAGAGTTTCTGATGCATGGAAAGCATCAGGGTGGGGGGAGCCTCTAGAGCCTTTTGTGGCCTTCTGGCATGTAAGAGCTGTGCTGGGGAGGCTTGAGACTCTTCAAAACAAACCATTTAAGACCCTAAAGTCCCCTCACTAAGAATCTTTTCTGGTATAATTCTTGCCAACTAAATTTCCCACTCATCCTGTCTCTTTGTCCAGTTAGTTCCCAAATGAATCATTTATATCGGCCCATCTGGGGGGAATATCCTGGTGACACTCTCACTGAATGGCCACTGGGCGCCCTCAGATATTTTCTTGGTTCTCACTCCAATCCTGCAGGCTAAGCCTTGGCTGTACAGTCTTCCCGTAACAGGAACCAAGACATCCTCAGCGTCCAGCTGACTGCTTGGTGAGCCTTCCCTTCCCTGCCTCAGATGGACTGGAGTAGGAAGCCCATAGATCTTCCCATTAAGGGTCAGCCTACTGCACCTCATCTCAGCTCGGATTAATTAGGTCTGCCTAACTGGTGATGCTAATAAATCAGGAAGTGTAGGCTGACCCAAAAGGAATTAGCTGCATTTTTTTCCTGACCCTGAGAGTATTTTGGAATCTGCTCTTCAATGCTTTAGAAATCCTGGAATGTGGAAGAATGAGGACATAAATGCAAGTGTCCTGACCACCAACCCAGGCTCCTGTATCACCTATAGATTACTAATTACTACAGATCTAGTTTGGGGAAAATGATTTACCCAGGTCCAGGATTTCTGGCCTTTTCCTCATCCTGCTTTCTGATAGATAATTGTGATAAAGAAAACATAATTTTAGCATAATTCTTCAGCTAACAAAAGTGGAACCACTTCTAAGCTACTTGTGGGTATTTCATTCATTCATTCCTTCTTTCTTTCTTTCTTTCCCTGGTTCAAAACTATCTATATGCCAGGCTCTCTCCCAGGCTCTGAAAAAACACAGAGAGTGGGCAGGCCTCTGCCCAAAACTTCACGTCCTAGTGGAGGAATGTGGACAAATAAATGTGCAATAATAATAGAACAAGATAACCTGGTGATGAAGGAAATCCAAAGAGCACAGAGTAAGGTGTTCTTACTCAGGTCAGTGGGTCAAGGGCGAAGAGGAATCAACTGGGGAAAGAAGTATTCTGGAAATGGGGAAGGACATGTGAAAGAGAACCAGGGAAAAGGACGCGGTTCAGTGGGGACCGGGATGTGGTCCCAAAGAGCTGGAACAAGCGACAGATGAGAGGCTAGAGAAACAGACAGGGGTTTGGATGGTGCCTCGAGAAGGAGATAGGACTTAATCCTAAATGCAACTGAAGCTATCAAAGGGCTTGAAACACCCGCTCATTCATTCTAGGGGCCTGACAGACAAAACACAGTTCCGAGTGTGATGAGCACTATCAAGAAAGCAACACAGAGGACAGCGAAATGGACGCCTGGGGAGTGGCTGCCATGGGACAATGACACGATCCATGGTATCTCCACTTCAGAAATCCGGCTGCTGTGGAAAACCTACTGGAGGAAAAGCAATCAAGAGTCTACTGCTTAATTCAGAGAGAAAAACCGATATTGAAAAGATCACTTCCCAAAGGATTGTTCTCCGGGTATAAGCTGCATGAACAAAAGTAGGGAAATCATGATCCCAATTCATTTTTCAACAAAATCTAATCATCTTAAATAACAGAAATTGTGGGAAGAGCATTGTGAGTGAATTTCATGTGTATCTTTAACAAGGGGGTTGGGGTTTTTTATTATTTTAAAAATCAACTTACCTTGGCTTATCTACCTTATTGAAGCTGATTTTTTTTTTTTTTCTTTTTTTTTGGCCGTGCCATGTGGCTTGCAGGATCTTAGTTCCCTGACCAGGGATCAAACCCAGGCCCCTGGCAGTGAAACTGATATTTAGACTGACTTGACATTGATTCTTTAACCCCTTTCCTTGTAAGGCAGACAATACGATTAGGGTTAAACAAAAGTCTTATTCCTACAAGCAACCTTCTGAGAATTAAAACAATGTAAACTTCTTTTCTGGAGCATCTTCTCTCCTGCCTATCAGCAGATTGTATGCACTGAAACCAGCACTGACTTTTCTGCATCGGGCGGGCAACCTCACCTCGATGCCCATCCCACCTCCTGCTTTGATAACTGCTGCCGAGAAAAAGAAAATCCTGTCAAAGTGGTGACATCGCAGATACAAGGGCAGAAACAGCATTAACCCCTTTATTGAGATCTGAGATCTGAGGGCAATTAAATTGTTTCCCTTGTTGACAGAGAGGAAGACCAAAACTAGTGAAATTGTTTCATCTTGCATGCCAACGCTGACTGCTGCGTGGTGGCTGCCTGAAGCATCGTGCTGGGAAAGGGTTGAGGGTTGCAGGTGTGGCGAGACAACTCAGGTGCTCTGGTAATGACTGCTGTGAACATGGAGGGTACCTCTGACACAGAAGATAAGAATTTGCCCTCCAGGAGGTAAGTCGTACTTCCAGTCTACCCTGAGGCAAGTACATCTGGCAAAATTAATTAGAATCATTCGGCAAGGATGGGCAGAAATGGGGAAGGACATGTGAAAGAGAACCAGGGCAAAGGACACGGTTCAGTGGGGACTGGAATGTGGTCCCAAGGGGTCTAGAACAAGCACCAGATGAGAGGCTAGAGAAACAGACAGGGAAGAAAACAGAGCAGGGCAGAAAAGGAATGATTCTCGTGGCAAGGACTCTTTTCCCGAAGCTCTTACTAAGTCTGGATAACTGAGCTTATGTTTTTAAGTAGATGGGGTTATTAAATCCCAGCGAGGGAGAACCCTGCCGTCTTATAGCTAAAACATGGAAAAATCTTGCAGAAGTTACAATTCGATAGATTGGAGCTGTACACTTAAGGTTTGTGTACTTTTGCGCATATATAACTCACTTTTTAAAACTTAAATTAAAAGTAATCCACGCAGGGCTTCCCTGGTGGCGCAGTGGTTGAGAGTCCGCCTGCCGATGCAGGGGACACGGGTTCGTGCCCCGGTCCGAGAAGATCCCACGTGCCGCGGAGCGGCTGGGCCCGTGAGCCATGGCCGCTGAGCCTGCGCGTCCGGAGCCTGTGCTCCGCAACGGGAGAGGCCACAACAGTGAGAGGCCCGCGTATCGGAAAAATAATCATCATCATCATCCACGCAAGGCTGCTGATCAGCCTGTGATGGAGTCACCACAGCTCCCATGGCTTTGGTGGTGGTGGCGCTCACGCCTCTGTCTCCAATGTCCCGTCCAGTGCCTGGTACGAGTAAGCAACCAATAAATGCGTTGAATCAACAAATAAATGCTCTACAGGGGAATTCTTTTAATGGTTAAAATAACCAATGACACCTGCTTTTGCATTTTATTCCGGTCCAAATTCTTTCTTCTGGACAACAAGGTACAAAGTCTTAAGGGTCTCAAAATAGTCCAAAAGCCTTGAGCATGTTCAATGTTTCATTTCTGAGAAAAACTGTTACCTTCCCCATAGCCATCTAAGTCACGCAGTGCACATGTTTGCTCATTTGTCTGACTGGGCCTCCCAGCATCCATTTCCCCAGCGCTGTTTTCCCAGTTTTCCCCCAGAGAGCCCACCCACTCTCAGACCCCTGCTGCCCAGGTGAAGTTCGCTCCACTGCCCAGCCCCACGGTGACTGCGTGGCCCACCTCAAGCCAATTAGCCTAGCACGCTCTCTTGGCCACAATAATTTCCTCAGAGGAGGAAATCATCTGCTAGGCTCATGGGAATGAAAAGCATTCTCTTATCCTCCTCAAGACTGTGTCAAAAAGATGGGAAGCTGACGATTCCAGGGACCATTACACAGAGCCTTAGGCGGGGCCAGAGAGTGGGAGCAGAGCCAAGGGGGGCATCCTGCGAGCATCACCTGAGTCCTGACTCGAGTCTCACCTGAAGCTGCTTTACCTGTGGCCTTCTCAGTGACAAGAGCCAATGAACTCTTTTGCTTTGTGTTTCTTTTGTTTAAGCTACTTTGTTTGGGGTTTGGGGTCACTCACAAGAAGAAGATTCCTAACCTGTGTGTCTTCCACCAAGCAAATGTGAATGAGGACGTAAGTCTGACTTCTCCATCTTCAACAAAGTATTGGTAGGCAGCATCTAAGGCACACAGGGATGCTTTACTCCAAAACTTGAATGATCAACATCCTGACAAACCTGGGAGAGTTCAACTGTGACATTATCTAGAGGTTCCCTTAGTTATCGGACATGTGAAAAGCACCATTCTCAGAGTGTCTGAAGTGAACTACATCAAAGGTGTCACAAATGCAGGGTAAAATGGTTGAAAACAGTGATCTAAAGGGCATATTTATTATCCTTCTCTCCAGGTTAGATCAGATGCTCAGAAAGCACTAACCTGACCTCAATTACGTGTTCTCCTTAAAGGAACTGACTGATTAAATCTCCATATTGGGTTAAGACTTCACATAATGGCCTTGGCTTTTGTAGAGAAAAGAGGAAAAGGAGGGTCAATCCACAGAGGAAATTGTGACAGAAGGTGAAAAACGGTCCATGAGAACAGAGTAAATAATCCTAAAGAAGGAAAGAAGTTTCAGGATTCAGGTATAAGAAGCCAGGTACCACCCCTACATTATCCATAGAAAAAGGAAAGACATAATAAGACTGTTACAATGTCTCTCCTGTTATTTTTCTTGTCTGCCTTGAGCTGAAGAAGTGGGGCTGATTTCACGGAACCTCAGGGCTGTGGGCCTTCAGGACTTGCATTTAACTCCCAGGTTGCTTGGTGGTCATATCCACCTGTTGCTACAAACAGACTCCCCTGAACAACGGGCGTGCACATGTGGGGGCGTCCTCTTCCCAGGTGACACTACCAGGCTGCTGATTCTTCCATCTGACAGAGCTATGAAGTGCTTAAAGACATAGGGCATGTGTTTCTGGGCCACAGCCGATTGCAGGAAGAGACCCTACAAGGCTGGAACCCAAGCCTCAAGGCAGAATTAGAAGCAACTGAGGGACTTCCCTGGTGGTCCAACGGTTAAGACTCCGTGCTCCCAGTGCAGGGGGCACAGAGTTCAATCCCTGGTCAGGGAACTAAGATCACCGTGCTGCTTGGCCAAAATAAATTTAAAAAAATAAAAGAACCCCACCAAAAATAAACTCACAATTTAAAAACCAATAATAATAAAACATACGAGAGTCAGTAGATACAACAGAGGGAAGAGAACCTGAAACAAGAAATATATTCTTATGGGACTTCCCTGGTGATCCAGTGGCTAAGACTTCGCACTCCCAATGCAAGGGGCCTGGGTTCGATCCCTGGTCAAGGAACTAGATCCACATGCCACAACTAAGAGTTTGCATGCCCCAATTAAAAGATCCTGCATGCCACTGCTAAGGCCTGGTGCAGGTCTCATTCATTCATTCATTCATTCATTCACTTATGGCTGTGTTGAGTCTTCAGTGCTGCGAGTGGGCTTTCTCTAGTTGCGGCGAGCGGGGGCTACTCTTTGTTGCAGTGCACGGGCTTCTCATTGTGGTGGCTTCTCTTGTTGTGGAACACAGGCTCTAGGTGTGCAGGCTTCAGTAGTTGTGGCACGCAGGCTTCAGTAGTTGTGGTACATGGGCTCAGTAGTTGTGGCTTGTGGGCTCTGGAGCACAGGCTCAGTAGTTGTGGCACACGGCTTAGCTGCTCCGCAGCATGTGGGATCTTCCCGGACCAGGGATCGAACCTGCGTCCCCTGCGTTGGCAGGCGGATTCCCAACCACTGCACCACCAGGGAAGTCCTTATTTATTTATTAAATAAATATTTTTAAAAATAAAATAAAAGCTAGAGAAGAAATATATTCTTAAATATTAAATAAATAAAAGGAGAACAAATACCAAGATGAAGAAGCGGAAGCTTGGAGGGATTCTGTAACTAAGGCAGCTGTGCACAGCTACGCAGTGCAGAGCCAGGATTTGGAGCCCGACTGTGGACCTCAGGGCCATGCCCCTACTCTCTATGCCACCATCAAACCCTAACTATTGATAAGTAGAGCACACAAACCAACCCCTGCAGGACTGCGGGAGCATTCCTCTAGACTGATTATCGATGTTTCCCCTTGACCATGTCTGTAGGAGGGTGGTGGGTTCAGTTACTTACTGCCTGACTTTTCTGCATCGGGCGGGCAACCTCACCTCGATGCCCATCCCACCTCCTGCTTTGATAACTGCTGCCGAGAAAAAGAAAATCCTGTCAAAGTGGTGACATCGCAGATACAAGGGCAGAAACAGCATTAACCCCTTTATTGAGATCTGAGATCTGAGGGCAATTAAATTGTTTCCCTTGTTGACAGAGAGGAAGACCAAAACTAGCGAAATTGTTTCATCTTGCATGCCAACGCTGACTGCTGCGTGGTGGCTGCCTGAAGCATCGTGCTGGGAAAGGGTTGAGGGTTGCAGGTGTGGCGAGACAACTCAGGTGCTCTGGTAATGACTGCTGTGAACATGGAGGGTACCTCTGACACAGAAGATAAGAATTTGCCCTCCAGGAGGTAAGTCGTACTTCCTGAGTACGACTGAGGAGAATCTTTTTTTTTTTAATAAATTTATTTATTTATTTTTGGCTGCGTTGGGTCTTCGTTGCTGTGCGCAGGCTTTCTCTAGTTGCGGCGAGCGGGGGCTACTCTTCGTTGTGGTGCACAGGCTTCTGATTGCAATGGCTTCTCTTGTTGTGGATCACAGGCTCTAGGCATGTGGGCTTCAGTAGTTGTAGCACGTGGGCTCAGTAGTTGCGGCTTGCGGGCTCTAGAGCACAGGCTCAGTAGTTGTGGTGCACGGGCTTAGTTGCTCCATGGCATGTGGGATCTTCCCGGACTGGGGCTCGAACCCATGTCCCCTGCATTGGCAGGCGAATTTTTAACCACTGTGCCACCAGGGAAGCCCCAGGAGAATCTTGATCATGGATGTTTACAGACAAGCAGGGTGTGCACAAAAGCGGTGCCACCTTTTTCCTTCCCGTCGCCTGGAAACCTGAGGTCTCTTCCCTCTCCCATCTCTCTTTTTTTCCTCCACTCACCCCTTGGTCTTTTCCCACTTGGTCTGTGCACCCCACATGGGCCAACTCCCTCCTGGAGGGACAGTTGCTACGATCTTACTGGGCCTCACTGGAGGAGCCTTTTCATCTCCAAATGGAGCGACCTTGGAAAATCAACTTTTCTGTTGTTTACACTATCTCACAGGCTAACTTCAATGCATTATCATGTTCCTGAATATTCTGTGTTTCCCTCTAGGTTACCAAAACTCTCCTCCTCCCGGGGAGGGCTAAGATGAAAGAGGAAATCCTATACTGCCTCTTACAACAAGCGGCTTGACCTTTACTCTTTGAGCAATGAGAACAATCAGCTCCTTCTGCTGCCAGGGGGAAGCCCTTCCCAAACATGAGCCTGCTGTGCACACAGCCCGGCCCACCTGAGAGCCACCGACAGGATCGCGAGGGTCAGAGAGGGCCTCTTCCTCTCTCACCAGAGCAGGGGGTGTTAGGCTGCTCCTGGCCCGGGGAAACACTCTGGTTCCAAATCGATCAAAGGTCACACGTGCCAGGCGCAGGCAGCCACAGTCGCCGAGTTCCGAGTGGGAGGGGAGGCAGGTTCTCCCCCACCATTTCCTGCACCCGCTCCCTCAGCAGCAGCATTTATTGTCCTGCTACGCGTCTCTTCTGCCTGCATGATAACCAACTGCTTCTCACCCTGGGCCACACAGCAGAGACCCCCAACCATTCTGTCTGAGGTTTTGAGACAACCAGCGTTCTCCATAGAAACTGAACCCATAGGGTGTGTGTGTGTATGTGTGTGTGTGTAGAGAATGGGGGTGTGAGAAGAGGGGGAGAAAGAGGCAGGAGTGGGGGGATGGGATTTAAGGAATTAGTTCACATGATTATAGGGGCTGACGAATCCAAAATCTAGGGGACAGGCTGGCAAGTCCAGCAGGAGGTTAATGTGTTGGGTCTCAAAGCAGTCTGGAGGCCGAGCTCCTTCCTCTTCAAGGACCTGAGTCTCTCCCCTTAAGGCCTTCAACGGACTGGATGAGGCCCACCGCATCATGAACTGCAGTCTGCTTTACTCAAAATCTACTGATTTAAATGTTAATCAGTTTTCAAAAATGGCTTCATAGCAGCATCTAGACTTGTAATATGACCAAACAACTGGGCACCAGAGCCCAGCCCAGCTGACACAAAATTAACTCTCACAACCTGGGTGTGGGAAGCTGGTGACCATGGAACCTGTATGTGAGAGAAGGGAGTGCACCCCGACATGTGCACTCCTCCCCAGTGGAAACCCTGAAAACCCTCAAAAAGGTATTTAGAGAAGGGGGGGAGGGGAAAACAGTGGGAACTCCACAGGTGTAATTGTCTAGAAGGGCTGAGCCTGCACAGTCAATATTCTGAGCACAACACCCACCTTCTTAAGCCACTGGATAAATTCTTCAACCTCATTAGATTTAAGCCATTCGATTTAGCATCATATAAATTGCTCGCAAGAGACAAAAAATAACTCCAAAGAAATCTAAAGCTTCACACATACATTACTGCAACTCATATAATATCACTGTCAATAGTAATAGTAGTATTGCAATTTTGCAACGTTTTATGTAAGTGTAGAACAAAGCTAATAAACAAAACATTGACGTTATTAGGAACCAAGATTTTCAACGTAAGAGAAACGAGACGCACATATAAAATAAAACAGACGTAAGGAAAAAATCCTGCAATGTTGAATTGGAATGAGCAGTTCAAACACATGATTATTTTCTTTAGTAAATTTCCTAGCTTTGTTCACTAAAGGGAACTAAAAGCAATGACTTTCCAGTATCAATGAGAACCACTAGCACGCAGGCCTTGGGTTTTTTGTTTGTTTGTTTGTTTTGCGGTACGCAGGCCTCTCACTGTTGGGGCCCCTCCCGTTGTGGAGCACAGGCTCCGGACACACAGGCTCAGCGGCCACGGCTCATGGGCCTAGCTGCTCCGCGGCATGTGGGATCCTCCCAGACCGGGGCACGAACCCACGTCCCCTGCATTAGCAGGCAGACTTTCAACCACTGCGCCACCAGGGAAGCCCCAGACCTTGGTTTTTAAATACTATTCCCTATTCAAAAGCACCGGGGCTCCTCAGAGAAATGGCAGATTCCAGGGCTCGGGCAGAGAACAGACAAGATGAGCCCAGGAAATCTTCTGCCAGAAAGTAAAAGTACACAAAGACCAATGGGGTTATATCCAAAGAAAAAACTGTTTGGCAGTATTGAATAAAGTTGACATACCCTATGAACAAGTGGTTCCACTGTTAGGTATCCCCTCCAAAAACAAAAAACAAACGAATAAAAACTCAACAATGTGTTCAACCAAAGACAAGTATCAGAATGTTCATAGCAGCACTGTTTTAATAGTCAGAACCTGGAATCAACCTAAATGCCCACCTACATTAGAATTGATAAATAAATTGCAGGAGGGATGAAAAAGAGCTACAACTTCAAACATCATAGATGAATCTCATGAACACAATGATGAACAAAGAAGCCAGACACAAGAGTACATGTTCTATGATCCCATTCATACAAAGTTCCCAAACAGGCAAACTGATCAACAAGTTTAGACGTAAGGCTCTTGGTGGGGGCCAAGATAGGAAGAGGGTGTGATGGGGGCTGGTGGGGTACTGGCATTGTTCTGTTTCTTGATCTGGGAACTGGTTACACAGGTGTTTGCTCTGGGAAAATTTTGAACTATAGATTTGATTTTTTTGTGTATTTCTCTATATGTTATAATTTTCAATTAAAAATTTTACTTTAAGAAAAAGCCAGCTTGGGACTTCCCTGGTGGTCCAGTGGTTAAGACCCCGCACTCCCAATGCAGGAGGCGTGGGTTTGATCCCTGGTCGGGGAACTAAGATCCCACGTGGCCCCCACCCCCCAAAAAAAGCCATCTTGAAGGGGCACCCACTGGCCAAATTTAGCATAATTTGAATATCAAAAAGGATAATGGTTGTAACTGGTTACTAAATGAAAATACATGAGTCCAGGGGGTGCAGAGAGGATAAACAGGACAGCCCTTCTTTACAAAAGAAAGTCAAATAAACGTGGAAGGAATGACAAGAATAGAAGATCACTGTTTATAAGCGCCCCCCCAGCCCCGATAAAATACTTGATCGAGGTAACAATCACCAGTGGAAGCTAAAACCATTGGATGAAAACTTGTTAGCAGCACCAAGGTATCATCCCAGAGACCACTTACCTTTGCGAATGGGAGCAATTGTACCTTGGCGATGAAGAGCTGATGAAGAGGTCTGGTGTGACCACCTTCATCCAGTGATTGAACTTGGCATCACAAATAATGGATCAGTGGGACATTGTGTGCCTCCTGATAGGATGCAAGTTAAATAAAAAAATAACCTAAGGAAGTGGGTCTTTCTGACTGCATTAAAATCACCTGACATTTTTAAATTCCCAAACCCTAGGCCGTGCTGCCAGACCAATATATCAGAACGTCTAGGCTGGGCCCCAAGCATCCGTATTTTTTAAAGCTTCCAAGATGACTGCAATGTGCAGCAAAGTATTCTAGACAAAAATGTGTAGCCTGAATCTAACTTCTAATTTATAGGATCTGCAGGATGGAGCGGCGGTTCTGAGTGCTGACTGCTTACCAGAATCACCTAGAGAATTTTGAAACTAGGGCCACCTGAGCTTGAACTCCAGCGATTCTGATTTAATTGGTTCAGGGTGGAACTCAGGCATCCTATTCTCTTTTCTAGGCATTAAATTTGATTTAAATAACCCCCAGTGAGAAGAGTGGGCCAATGAATCCCGCTTCCTTGTAATGCCAATTAATCAAGACAGGTGGTTCTGATGTGCAGCCAGGGCTGAGGATTAACAAGACAGAGGAACAACTGAACATCATAAGGAAACAGACGAATCTAGAATGTGGGACATTCCTATGACCACTAGCCTGGATTCTTCAGGTCAATGTCATGGGAGAGAAAAAAAAAAAAAGGAGAGAGGAACTATTCTAAGTTAAAATAAGTAACAACCACACACACACACACACAAAACGTAATTGTGCACTTGTTTGATTTTTTTAAAAAAACCAGCTAGAAAGATGGGGGGATTTAAATATTAAGTTGATTTTAGGTGGTTTTCTTAGTAGGGATAATGACATGGTGGGTCTGTAGACAAATATCTGTATTCTTCAGTGATGTATGCTGAATATTGAGAAGTGATGTGTCATAATGTGTATGTAGCTTGAGAATTCATTGTACTAATGTTGGGCTGCACCCCACAGTCCTGTAAGCCCTGTTATTGCCTTGCCGAAGAGAAAGCCCAGAGACAGGGACAGAGACATCAATGGCTTGTTAGATAGTGAATCTTACAAATCAGAAGCAAAAGGTCCTGGAGCAACACCCCACCGTGTGCAGGAGAAAGGACACAGCACCAATATTCTCTGCTCGAGGACCAAGGAGGCTACCATTTATAGCGGGAATTGACATAATTGAC